>NC_133776.1:67826870-68030971 GCF_003597395.2 Chelonoidis abingdonii
CCCAGATCTACGTTTGTTTATCCTTCCATCTAATTTGAATTGAATCAGCTCATGATCACTCGAACCAAGGTTGTCCCCTACCACCATTTCTTCTACGAGGTCCTCACTGCTCACCAAAACCAAATCTAAAATGGCATCCCCTCTTGTAGGTACTTCAACTACTTGATGAAGAAATCCATCCGCTATCACATCCAGAAAAATCTGACCCCTATTATTCTTGCAAGCACTCGTCCTCCAGTCCTCTTGCATGAGCCCCACTGGAGTATGTGGGTTTTCTCCTTATCCTTGGTGGGGTCAGCTGCTCCTGGTGCTCATGGGGTCTGGAATCTCTCTCAGTTCTTAAGTCTCTCAGGGGTTAGTAAAGGAACCTAGGCCCACTCATTCCAGCTTAGGGCCCTTGGACCAGACAAGCTGAATCAGGCCTCTACAATTCCTCCTGCTGTGCCCTGAGTTCCTTCCTACCTCCCTTGGTTTTTCGAGCCAATCATCCCTTCTCAGGGTGCAGTCTCTGCACAGCTCCTCAGCAGCTTGCTGGCAGGAGTTACCTTCTCCAGCTTGCTTGCTTCTCTGGGAGCCCCCCGCCCTACCCCTTGCCTTCCCAGCTCTTTTAGTCTCCCAGCTGCTGTGAGGCTGCCAGTCACCACTCACAGGGAGGACTTGCATTAACCCCTTGGTTGCTGGGTGAGCATCGGTATATACACCCCATGACTCCCCATTTCTTCACTTTTATCACTCACTGTGTCATGCCCAACTCAGCTTGTAAGCTATTTGGGATAGGGAACTGTTAAGTCCACTTTGTACTGCTCCAACTTTTGAAGATTTAAACCTGCCTTAAATGACCAGTTGAGGATTCTCCCAGTACGGGGGGAGTCCCCAAGGGATATGCTTCTGCACCATCACACCTCTACTGGGCCAGGCACACTTGTGCTGAGTGCAGCTCATCCAGGATGGGATCTGAACCTGTGTATTTTCTTTGTCTGTAAAATGCCATGCACCCTTATTACTGTACTGTATAAATAATAACGATGGATGACAAATACACAAATTGTACATTGCTACCATGGGTGATATTTCTTCCTGACCCTCATCACTGTGGGGTCCTGAAGCATGAGCCTGGATTACCTGCATCTTGGAATCATCACGACAAACATCACTTATCTAAGTATACAGACACTTCCTAAACCCAGATAGAGAATTTGCCTCTGTCTTTCTGTGGCAGTGAATTACATAGGCTGACTAAAATTGAATAAGACTGTTGGGTGCATGCTAAAGTTTTAGATTTGACAACAAAAACAGCTATAGCAGACCAGTAGCTAATTGCACCCACCACAAACAACCATATCCAAACAATACAGATCTCATGGCAACCTCAATCCCCCTCTGCCCCCAACAAGTCCTTCTGATTGCCTCAGATTCACCAGCTGTAACACAGATTGAGTAACGATGACTGACCATTCTCACCATGAGACTCCACCTGAAAGGTGTTGCACAGGTATGTAATCCTGCTTCTCCTCCACACACTGCTGCAAAAAGGAACTGCTGTGGTCCTCACCAATAGGGGCTTGTAATGAGCCATAGTGAAGCCCTGCAAAGGATACTCCATAACCCATGTATGCTGTGGCATAGGGGACCCACAGGCTGTCTGCAAGGGCATGCATGGGGTGTACACAGCCTGGGGAAGTCCTGGGGCCATGAGCAGTGGTTTCAGAAACTAGTCATATCTACTAGTCACAAACCCTGTATAGGCATTGTGGAGGAGGCATGGATCAACCACCAGACTCTTTGCATCCTGATTCTGGGAAGCAGAACATCCCATCCCCCAGGTGGGTCATTTAAGCAAATCCAGTTTACTCAGAATTTATCTTCAGCACAAAGTATAATTACAAGAGCAATTTCACTGGTTAATACCACTCACTCATGCTTAATGATCAGAGCTGTGCCAGTGAAGAGATTTACATTGATTTAATTTGCCTTGCACTTGTCTGTTCCACCCCTCAAGTTTTCCACAGGATTCTAGAGAACAGGAATAAGGAAGAAACAGAGATTAGGTAGCAAACACAGTGTCGTGGTTATGGCTCTGGACTGGACTTCAAGAAACCTGCATTCAAATCCCAGCTCTACCACTAACTTGTGGTGTAACCTCGACTCAGTCACCCAACTCTTTGCTTCAATTCCCCGTCTGTAAAATGGACATTATAATTTTTTTTGTCTTGCATGTGTATTTCGATTGTAAACTCTTTGATCTCTTTCTATGTGTTTGTGCAGTGCCTAGCAAAATGGGGCCCCAACAGGATCTATGGGGTCCTATTGTAAAATGAACAACAACAATGAAAACCACACACAATAAAACCCATCAAACTCCTGCTATGACACAAAAAGAGACACAAGGAAAAGCTATTTTTTTTAAAAAAGAAAACCGAACAATCATGATAGGCTATAAAACAGCAATAAAAAAGAAAGGAGAGTAAACTGAGGCACACAGGCAATTTAAAACAAATAAATAAAACTGAAGAAAGTCCAAACTTGTTTTCACTTGGTCTCAGAAAACAAATCTGGGGCAAAAAACCCACAGTTTGGCTAAAAAAAGACGTCACAGAAGGAAAAAGATTGACAAATACTTTGAGAATCAGTGTTACTTTTAACCAGCTTGAATATTCAGTTTGGCATAAAAATATTCCTTCAATTAAAAATTATTAAAATTAGCTCAAAGTAGTTTTTGGTGTATTCAATGCTAGAATTTAATAGGATCTTGTACTCAACAAAGCTTTGAAGCAAAAATAACATCTCAGGAGCTCATTACGCAGTAAATCCCATCAAAACCAGGGTCCCACCATGAAATTAACACAATTTGCAAATCATTATTGCAGAGTTCTCTCCCTCCGTCCCCCGCCCCATCATGTTTTACTTGAATCTGAGACGCCATCCCAAACGAAAACAAGCCGCCACTGGAAAAGAGAGAACTGTATCTTGAAATATCCTGAGCTGTGAACACAACACTGAAGCAGCACCATACAATTGTCACTATAAACAATATATACAGGGAAGACGCTGCCAGGCAAACTGTAAAAATAGAAAAGGATCAAGGGATCCAAAGCAAAATATTGGTTAAGAATGTGTTTTGCTGTGGAAAAGTTTGAAGCTTTTCCTAGTCTCAGCTTCTGGAAATAGAGGGGAAAGTTTTCAGTTTTCATCCTGAGTCTTAACACGGCTGAATTAATTGGTTATTTTACGGGACATGCTCGCTCACAAGTATTCATAAAATATATATGGCTGGACAAAGTTTCACTTTAATGAAATACTGATTCTTATTTCCTCTTGGCTGAATTGGAGGAGGAAAAAAAGGGCAATCAATAGACTCTGAAACACACATTACTCATTAAAATCCTAGACTGTCAATACAGTATATGTCTATCACTTAGGAGACTAGTGAAGTGTTGTCGGTAAAGGCACTTTGCCATTGTAGTTGTTAAACACTTTTGGTGTATGCTAAACCTTAGCAGGTGTCCTCTGCTTTCAGTGCTTCTTGGATGTGAGAGAAGGTCACAGTTAAGGGAGACGTATCACCCCGCTTAACTGATTTCACCTAAATGTGAAAACCAGTATAGTCTAGTTAGAGAAAAGGATCCATAGAGCCCAGCTGTTACTTTTAATGCAGTATGTGGAATATTAAACTGTTTATCTTGTTATTGAAGCCATAAGGAGGCTCTTTCATGTCATCATTTCTATTTTATTTTGTTTAGACTCCTTCATTAACTTTTCATATGGAAGATCTGTAATTTACATCTTCAAAGAACTTTCAAAATGTAAGTTTTAGGAACGACAAGTGCTGTATGTGTGCAGTTCCTGTCTGATGGCAAAGTCAAATCACAAAAATACCATCAAGAGTTTTTCTTCTTTTCCTTTTATTTATGAGTAAAACACAAGGGACTTAATTTAAAAAAAAAATAGAATCTTATTTTGACTTGGTATTAATGAGTACAAACTGAAGGTTAAAACAGTGTTGGCACGGAGACACTATAGAAGAATTTATATTTTATGGTCCGAGGCAAAGATCCCTGAATTAATTAAATGCATTATACTGTCCTGAGACCATGAATGTTATGAATACATTTATTGATACGAGAGCCATACCAACTATTTTGAGATCCTAACTGTAAACAGTCAAAAAAAAATCTGCACTGCCTGCTTTCATTTTCTTCTTCGTTTATGTTTGAGAGAAGTGGCCTTATTTCTGAAGATGGGCAGCCCCAAAGTATATCTACAGAAGTTGTTTGGACGTTGACATGCATCCTTATTTTCTTATTACCTTTTTCCAGTGAGAGAGAGAGAGAGAGAGACTTTAGAAGGACTGGTTCATATGAGAACCTTCCACTTGCATAAGGCAGATTTTAAAACATTTGAGTGAAATCTTGGTCCTACTGAAGTCAATGACAAAACTCCCACTAATCTCAATGGGGTCAAGATTTCATCCATTGAGTGTAATAACTCCCTTCATATCCAGTCCTCAAAAAAAAAAAAAATTCCCTCTGAGACAGCTAAATCATTTATTTCCACCTAACTTCTATGGAAATGTTTCATGAGTAAAATAAGCAAATGGTTAGCTTCTAGGAGTTACTGTATTATAAACAGTAACTTTAATAATGCACACCTGAGGTCCAGTGGCTGTGGCTGAAGTGATCATTTTGTGAATTGATAAAAGGGTTGATGTTTGAATGTGTATTGTGAAGGGAGGAAGAATTCAAAACTACAAAGGAAACTAAGGACGAAAAGCATGAACTGTTCCAGGATTATATGGTTTTATTGTTTGAAATTAAGGGAGGAATGAGAGATTGAGGTATTATTTGCAGTGTTGTAGCAGCCATGTTGGTCCCAGGATAGCAATATAATGTTTTGGAAACTGGAGTTCTAAAAATGATGACCTAAGTGAGGAGTTTCTGAATTATATTAATAAAAATAATCATAAATCTGCACTTACTTAAAACACACCATAAAAGAAGAGACTTGGTTCTTTGGTATGGAAATGGAATTTGGTAGAGATTGAGGGGGTGAGGGAAAGGAAAGACATGACTTGAGCCAAAAAAGAAGGAACACATTACAGAATAGATCCGGAGGTTTTCAGAGGAATGGGTTGAATATGGCAGATATTATGGAGCTTATGAGAAATACTTGTATCTAGAGCTGGGTAAAAATATTTAGCTGAAACTTTTTTGTGGGGACAAAAGAAATGCAGATTTTGTGATACTGAAACATTTCACAGATTCAGGTTGATTTCACTGAATTATTTCAGTTAAAAAAAAAACAACCAAAGAAAATTGTTAAAATAATTTTTTTTCACATTTCCAAAGGGAAATATTTCAATTTTTCCATTTTAAACAAATTTTTGTTATAAAATTTCCTTTAATTTTATTTTTAAAAAATCAGAAATGTTTAAAAACAGTCAAAATTGAAATGAAATATGTTGATTTTGTTGACCCCAAACAATTATTTCTCACTTTTTCATTTACTGAACTTTACTGAAAAGGTGGGAAACAATTATTTTTGGTTCCACCCCAAATGATTTCCTTCCCCAGAATTTCCATTCAAATAAAAAAATTGTTATTTGAACAACTCTCCGTGAAACACAACTGGTCAACATGAAAACCCAGCACAGCCTTTGCGCTGGGGATGAGCACACCAATTGAATCACAATAAGAAACAGCCTGAAAATCTCGTCACGGTCTGACTAGCATTTGTTACACCATTATCCTTCGGTTTCATGTACCCCAGCACTGCCTACTTTTGAACAGAAGAGAAAGTCAGAGAAGTACTCCAAGAAAGGCTGTTCCAGATCTTCTCTCTCCAATTCTGCAGACTCAGGAAGTTCAGAGAAGCTTTCAAACATTTTAGTGTTTGATTGGATGCAAGCAAACTTTTTTGAAGCTTACCCATCACTTGGAATGCAGAAACAGTAGGAGGGAATCAGATAATCGATAGGTTATAAATCTATGTTACCTATGCTAGGACTTCATGATTGTCACTATGCTGCACACAAGGGCCATACAGACATTCACAGAAGCAGCAGAGATAGAACTCAACTCCTCCTGCTCCAAAAGCACTAGAGCTAAAGGAGAATATCCATCATCCCTTACCATTACAGGGACTATGACATGCAGCTGAGAAGTCCTGCTACTATCTAGCAGGAAAAAGTAGTGCAAATACACCCTATAAGGTAACTGGTATGTGAGCAACTGTGATTAAATTGTTAATATGCAAAAGGTAGGGGCCCGATTCTCCACTCACATCAGTTTCACAGTGGTGTAACTGCTCTGATGGCAATGAAATTATGCTACCCTAAGAGCAGAGCAAGTATATGGCTGATCAGGCCTTAGAGTTGTAAGAACTATCTATTTTCATGTGGCAAACGCAATTTCACTATGAAAAACGTTATTTTTCCAGACAAAAAATGAAATTCATCAGCCATTCCTCCAAGACTAAATATTATCATTTTTACTATGAGTTGTCTATTTTCCCCTTGAAAAATTCACATATTGTTGTAAAACAGAGAAAAAGTTAAAAACAACCCTCCCACTCACAATTTCTCATGTTACATGCAATGAGCAGGTAATATTTTTCAACAGAGGCATGCAAATGTATATATAAAAGTGCACTTCCATTACCCATCTTAAATGGCTTGGAATGTTATGAAGCATAGACCTGCTCAGCTGCCTTTATTAACTATGATAATAACAATTAAAATAGAGAAGCTAAAGTCTCTGTTTATAAAAACACCTTTCATCTGAAACTCAGAGTTTTTTAAAAAAACAGTTGGCCAAGCCTGTGAGGTGGATGCAAAGTTTGATGTCAACTTTAAAGATAGGAAAACTGACACATGGAGAAATGAAGTGACTTCCCCAAGATACTAGGAGCAAATCAGTGGGAAAACTGGGAATAGAATGCAGGCCTTCTAGAGCCCAGTCCTCTTCTCTAACTACTAGACAGCACTCCCTTTCTGTTAGTAGGAACAGCACCTCAAAAATATAACAGTAGAAACAAATTTCACAGGCAGCAGAGACAGTCACTGCACCCTAGTTCACATGCGTTCTCCTTAGGGTATGGCTACACTTGGAATTTCAAAGCGCTGCCACGGCAGCGCCTTGAAGTGTGAGTGTGGTCGGAGCGGCAGTGCTGGGAGACAGCTCTCCCAGCACTGCACGTAAACCACATCCTCTACGAGTGCCGCCCTGATTACACTGACGCTTTACAGCGCTGTATCTTGCAGCGCTCAGGGGGTGTTTTTTCACACCCCTGAGCACGAAAGTTGCAGCGCTGTAAAGTGTGAGTGTAGCCATACCCTTAGTCTGTTCTCTGATACCACCTAATCCGAAGTCCATTGGAGTCCATGGAAATATTCTTGTTCATTTCACTAGGCTTTGGATCAGCACCACAATGTATGACATGTGAATTGCTTTAGTAAAGACCTGAATGTTCTTGGGGGGAGGTAAGTAAAGAATATAGGAACAGGATATATCAGTCTATCGTTTCAAGAATTTCCACTTGAGAAAGGTAATGGAGGAAGCTAGGGTGATGTAGAACTTTGACAGTGGAGGCTGAACTAAGGAAATAAGACAGTAATTCTTGACGTTATGGTATAGTGATGTGCGCAGCCTGAAAGGGTTAAAAGTCTACATTTAGCCTGGGATTTGCATTCCAGGAAGGAAGCTTTGAAGTGGATAGAACATGGGCAGGAGAAGTAAAAGCAAGCTGGATTGATAGGAAAATCGCTGGGCTAGTGAATAATACAGAAGGAGACAGTAATTGTTGAGGGAAATTTGATAAACTGTTTCAGAGCAAGGTCAAATATTTGTGGATGCCACAAAAGCCAAATGTCAGAAAAAGGGCAAAATGAAAGAAAGGTGTTTGCCAAAGAAAAAAATCTAAGAGGTGCTAGAGGGAAGAATTAATAGGTCTGATATCAGGTGCATTAGAACTGACTCTTAAGAAAGCCAAATTCTGCTTCAATTTCATGGGTGAAATAGCAAGATCTGTTATGGAATATCTGAGCTATGCATAGAGGATTACAAAGCAAAGCACACGAGGGCACAGATAGAGGAATAGCTAGGAACCACAGGTAAATGAGAAGGGGCTGAGGAAGAACAAATTAGAAAAGTTTGCATTAAGACCCTCCATTTTCTACCATGAACTGACACTCAGTTGGACTCAAGGTCAAAGTGAAGGGACTTCAGAGGGGAAAAAAGGCAGAAGAGATTGGGTGGGCTAAAAAGATCTAGACTAGACTGAACAAGGTGCTCATGTTGTCTAGTTGCTGAAATGGTGAAAGCAGCTTTGATATAATTTATGATTTGGTGGATGTAATGCTGGGACAGGACCAAGGATCAAGGAATGGAACATCTAGAGGCAGAAATGATTGGACAATGTTTAGTAACCACTGAATTATGGATGCCCATCAGTAGCATGTCAGCCAGTTTAGAACATCAGAAGAGCTTCCCAAATGCTGGGGCTTATTGCCTGGTGTGCTGGATGCATGTGATAAGAAATGGAGGGAAGAACAGATTGAAAGACAGAAGAGTTGAGAGTTCAGTGGATTTGTTGGAAATATCCAGGTTTGGAGGCTGGGACAAAAAAGGGAATAAAGAGGGAACATTGAGTTAAACTGGTTCTATTTGGGATCTTGGGAAGCCGTTTAGCCTGATCATAGGCTTCTTGCAGTAGTTACACTTGTGAGAGTAAACATAGGCAGAAGACTGAAAATACAGGACTTTATTAAGCATGTTCAAATGAGTGATCTCCAGCTATAGTGATGGGGTTGCCACAATTCTAAGGACAACTGTAGAGTTTTAGACGGAGGAAATCAAACCCTTTCCCCTGTGTGTGCGCTACTGAAATGATGAAGAGGAAGGTTCTGAGGCTGGTAGTTCAGCAAAGAGCAGAGATTTGGGAACTAGGGATCTGCGTTTGCAAGAAGTTAACGAAGGAGATGAAAATAATTTGACAGCAGCAGGAGGGCCAACACAAAGGCCCTTGGCTCTTTAGAGACATTAACAGAAGAGCAGCATGAATGCTGAGGAAAAACAACAGTCCGGGAGTATTTGTTCAGAGCTGTAAGCAATTTGCTCTGAGGTGTTCCCATCCTTTTTGGGTTTGCTTTGTGTAAATATGCCAGTGAGCTGATTTACTGGCAAGAAAGCTTATGAAAACAGCATATTTTAAGCAAATGAGTAGAAGGAAGGGTTGGTGCTGAAGGTACTGGACTGGGATTCAGGAATTCTGGGTTCAAAATTTTTAAAGGTTCTGATGTACTCGATTCACATTCTGTTGTATATTTGATTCAATGTTTCAAGCATAAAAAGCTCTTTAACACATTCTGTCCTGCCCCTGTCCTGCACTGAAAAAGACACCACACAGCAGATGAGGACATGCTTTACCATCCACGGGCTCTGAGCGTGTTGGGTTCGTCAGCATTATAAGAGAGCAGACGGTGGGGTCAGGTTGAAATTTGCTGTTTGCATGTTTTCAAGTTCAGTTTGTGTTGGCTTTGATCTAGCAGCTAGTCAATTGCATAGCATTGTAGCCATCTTAGAGATTGAGACATTGTCCAGCTGGGCTGGTATCGAAGGGTGGATCAATGAGGCCTCTAAGTTTAAGAAGCTTCCTTTGAAGACACACTGCTAGACTTCCCAACCAAGCTTACTTCCACTTCCTGCAGATTAGGGAAGATTTTATAGCTGTAGTGAGCAACAGGGCTTTCTTCCAATGAAAACAAAGGAGGTTTGAGCAAGCTGCCTCTCCAGAAAAATGAAACCACCACCAGACACCCTGCCCGTGACTGAGGCTAATTATAGCTGGCCTGTCATCTCCACCCCCTAACCCCAGTCCCCACCTAAGCCTTGTTATGAGTGATGGTCCAGTGAGTGCAGTCTCAAATCTGCACGAGGCTCCAGCCTTGCAAAGGGTAGAGAAATACAAGCAAGGAAGCATGAGCTAGAGAAAAATGAGTAATTTTTTTCTTTTAAAGAAAAGAAATTAATTAAAAGGCAAAAATGACCTGCAAAAAATCACAGGAATGTACTGAAGTAACATGCCAGGATAGTGTATACAGGAGACTATCGCATCTCCACCATGTGTAAAACATGAGCGCAAAAGCAATCACTGATGAACGTTAGACCAATCAAATGGAGGAGAAACTAAGGGAGATAAACAATGATCAGGTGAATAAAATAATTAACAAAAATCTTCACCCAAAGAGCCAAATCCTGCCTTTGTTTGCACCTATACAGCCCCCCCAGTCCCTCAGCCATTCCTGCACCCACTGGAATCAACAAAAATGTTGGCATTGACTTGCGTAAGTGCAATATCAGACCCATTGACTTCAGTGGGATTGTGTGGATGTAAGAAGCGGATCCAACGATCACTGAATCCAGCCTTTACAGTGACTGCAGTGGGCACTGGATCAGGCCCTAAGCAAAGGCAAAACAGGACTTCAATGGGATATATTTAGGGGGAAAAAACTTCAAAGTATTATCAACATATCAAAGCTTTAAATGCAACCAATTGTGTGGGCAGCAGTGGTGGAGGTGGTACATTTTTAAGGACTGTTTCATGTCCTCTGTTTTTAGGCCCAGAAAAGAGAAACGGCAAACCCACTAGAGTGACTGAATGTGTGAGGATTGTAGAGTTGACTTTGTTGTGAAAGATGTAAATTAAGCCAGAATGAAGTCCACAGAAATGCACAGAAGACTTGATTGGGACAAAGCACGTACTGTAATCTTGATATGCTGTGTCTGTGGCTTACCAGTTTGACAGAGGCAGTGTTCCCCAGAGGGTAGAACAGAGGGTTGAAATTCAACACCACTGGCTTCTATTCCCAGCCCTATCACAGATTTACTGTGTGACAGTGGACAAATCACTTAATTTCTCTAGGTCTTAACTTAACCCATTTTATAATGGACCAAATAATATTTACCTACCTCGTCGGGAAGTACTATTGTTTGCTTTGAGTTCCATGGACAACAGGTTCTGTAAAAGTGCAATATTCTAACAGACTCTTTCCTAAAGCTCCTGCATTGTCTGAGCTTGCTACTGCCATGGTAACTCTCCCCCCAGAAGAGCTATGATAGAAATCTCAGTCATCTGTTGCACATCTGCCTCTAAATCAATGGTAACCCTGCATGTCTATTATTCTGAGCAGGCACACCACTTGTGTGATGCTGTTTTGATGGATGACTTAATAGAGCTGCTACCAGATCCCTGTCTATACGTATTTCATAACAGCAAATTGATTTACATCCCTAAAACAACTTCTGATAAATTAGTGAGACTTGGGTGTCGATGTGCAAAGGAAATTTAAGTGACATAAATGAGCATGAGAGAGATTCTAATGTACTGGTTTTTTTTCCCCAAGTAGTATCATAGCACGATGACTTCACCAGGCAGTACTGGGAAGTAACAAGATGAAATTTGTATCCCTATGTTTCCCTCCAACTGCTGAGCACACCATGGCATGTGCAGCCTCTGCTATTTTAAACTGGTTGCTATCACACAAGCATTCAACCAGTAGGCAAATGTCAAAAACGTAGATCTAACTTCTTTTATAGAACAGAGAAGGGATTAGGGGAGAGAGAGAAAATCTGAGCCTATATGTGGTTATACGACCAGATACTGGATACTGCAAAGCTTTACTTGTGCAAATAGTCCAATGGTTTCATTGCTTACTCACCAGAGTAAGGAATTACAGAGCTTAACCCTTAATGCTCCTGGGCTTCATTCTTCTAAACCTAGAACAAAGATAACATGCAAATTCTGAAACAATAATTTTTAAGACCCATATTGTTGCCTCTACTTCTAGGCATGGAGGGGATGAAAATAGTGGAAATCTGTTTTTTTCCCCCAAAATCTGTTGCAGAAAGGGACGGATAAGACAGCTGAGATAGCATGGCATGATATTAGCCTTCTTGGAACCTGCAGATGACCACCCATGTGAACATTGCACAGACAGATCTTTGGGAAAAGGGCACGGCCAGTGGACAGCCACTATTTACATTATTTTCTTCCTGGAATCTGATTCTCCCACTCAGGATATGAATTATGTCCAGTTGTTTCAATGGCGATTACTCAGCTCCAATAGCAGAGAATAGAGCAAACAAAAGAGGGAAGCACCCAGGTTGAGCAATACTAAATTTGATATAATACATTCACACACCAGTTCTACTTTCAAACACCCTTGGAAGATGAGGCTGGTTGTGTTTGGGTCCGTGCATGGAGTGGGTCTGTTCTCCTGGGCTGAAAGGAGGGGGTAAGGCATAGAGTAGTGCAGAGGGGCACATATGTTGGTATCTCACCACTCTGCATCTCAGTTTCCATCTGTAAAATGGGGACAATGACACTGACCTCCTTTGTAAAGTGCTTTGAGATCTACTGATGACAAGGGTTACACAAAGAGCCAAGGATTAAAGTACTCTGCAAATGCCCAGTAATCTGTGGGATTTCACCACAGATCTCCTGAAATCTATGAATCCAGAAGGCTCCACTCTGCACCCCTACCACAGTCAGGAAGACCGTGTCCTCGATGACTAATGCGAAGGGAACTCCACAAACTGAAACTTGTGGCAGTGCCCATCGTTGCTAGGGATTTTCCTCCTAGGGCCTTGACATGACTCCAAACATTCACAGAAGTAGTTCCACTGAAGTCAATAGAACTACCCATGTAAGTCCTAGTCAGCATGAGCAAAGAGCTGCAACATCTGGCCTGTGGCCTTTTATCATGTCGGAAAGACTTGCAGACATGATTTAAATATCCTGACTGGCTGACGTGACAGCGCTTGTTACTAAGTCCTGATAAGCTGGAACATACAGACATGTTTGAGTGTCTCAGAATATGTCAGAACACACATTGCAATTGAGCAGGGCCAACCAGAAAGCACACTGTCTTAATCCCTGACCATGGAATGGCAAAGGTGATCAGATATTTGCCAATATACCAGCGTCTTTGATGAATCTACTAAATATCACGTATTGGGCGATAAAAGACAACCAATAGCTTAATGATTTACAGAATGTACTGTAGATACAGGGCCAAATTCCACCTTGTGTTACTTTCAGGAGTTCCCAGTGCAGCCAGTGGGGTGGCATGATTGCTAATGAGGGGCAATATTTGGCCCTCAGTTGTATAATGACCATTTTAAAAATGTAACTGTATCAAGAGGCCTAATAACTGTGATTTTGGACTTGCATCCATATTCCCAACCTTACAGGAGCTTTGCATTAATTGCTGTTGTCTATATGGTTCGTCTTCTGTACAATAAAATGAAAATGAACAAGAAAACATTCACAGAAATGACAATTGAACGGTGACGTACCGATCAGGGGGTTGATCAAGGAGCTCTCTGATGCATGACGAACTGATCAAGGAGTTCTCTGATGTTGGAGCGGAGATGTATCCTTTCCTTATCATTCAGGGAAGAGAATAAAGCTCTCATCATAATAACTTAATTTTATTGCATTTGAGTTTTCTGCTTTAATCACGATCTGCCCCTGCATAGCTCCCACCACCTGCTTTTAATGAAACCAGTCGGCTGACAGGCCTTTACAGGATGAAACATGACTCCGTGGCTGCCTACTTGTCTTGAGTAAACTCCTTAGCAGTTTAGAAGCTAATCTTATGTTTTGTGACAATGCATTAATGATGTCCTGGCCTCTGAAGCAAAGGGGGATGCTTGGGTGCTCAGGAAGGTTAATATCTGGGGGGGAGGTGTGTGAGTAATTTGGGCCGATCCCCAAAAGCTGACACTCCAAAATATTGACCACCTATTGGTCAAAAGCCTTTAGAGCTGGCATGGCTAGAAAGCCAGCTCCCTTAACAGCAACATAAAGTCCCCATAAGGCTGGTGTCCCCAGCAGGAGGAGGGAGGACAGGACTCCTGCTACCATTATTTCTTGCAGGCTCTGAAAAATGTGGAGTCTGGTCCTTTAAGAAAGGAGAGACTGCCATTGCCTAGCTGTGAAATGCTCCCTCTTCTTTCCCTGTCTTATTTATTTACCTTTTGCCAGTGACTCAGGCATCAGCTTTCTGGCTTCAGCCTCAATGGGACTTGAAGCATATGCTTAAAGTTAGGCACATGCTAAAGTGCCCCGCTGAACTGGACCCTGAGTGCTAGAACTATAACAGAGAGAGCAACTTGTACAAAGTTCTCTTCTGTGCACAGGAAGCCTGGATTTTAGAATCAGAGCCTTTGCAAATACGTAGGCTTTCATGACAAGATGCTTTTTGTTTAACATATGCAGGTAGATGTTGAGGAATAGAGTTGTGACTGGTGAATCCAGAGGCACTGAATAATAAACACCTTCACTAACTCTCAAAGGGTTGCTTTTGCCAGTGCAAACTGTGAGCAATTTATTCACAGGGCTGTGCTGTGGATGGATAGTTCTGCTCTATTTTTAATAAGCACAAGTAGACAAATTACCAGAAAAGTTAGCTAGATGGGCCCGGTTGATCTCCAGTGGATAACAAGTGATAATGATATGTACAACTGCCAGGTACAAATGGCTTAAGGACCGAGGCTGTTTGGCAGTAAGAGATAAATGATAATGATCTTGATCATGCATTTCTATAGCACCCTTCATCCCAAGAAATACCAAGAAACACTCTTAAAACCAGCAAAGATCAGTTATAACAAGATTCCCTCAGATCTTTCTTCGCCTCCGATCCTGGACTACACTTCATATTCCTGTCCTGCAGAGGGGAAGGGTTGAGGGATTGGGAACTTGGTCGTTAAAACAAAACACAGTATCAAGGGAAGCAGCACCATCGCCAAACAAAGGTCTATGAAGCAGCGCTTCCTATATTCTTGAAATGTGACCTGATCTTGCAAACCCCCTTACTGGTGAATATTCAACTAAAGTCAGTGAGAATACTTACAAAGTAAGAGTGTGAAGGATTAGGAGCATACTGAGGGCACGTCTAGACTATGCGCCGTATCGGCGCGTTAAAATCGATTGCTCGGGGATCGATATATCGCGTCTGATCTAGACGGGATATATCGATCCCTGAGCGCGCTTATATCGATTCCGGAACTCCACCAAACCCAACGGAGTTCCGGAATCGACATGGCGAGCCGCGGACATCGATCCCGCGTGGTGAAGACGGGTGAGTAAATCGATTTTAGATATTCGACTTCAGCAACGCTATTCTCGTAGCTGAAATTGCGTATCTAAAATCGATTTTACCGCGTAGTGTAGACCTGGCCTGTGTGTACTGATAGTGTAGGTTTCAGCAGTATTTTGATGAGCCCTGGGAATCAGTCATCTATAGCTGGGGTCATTTAGCAGACTATCCAAAGAGGTAGTAAAGTTTAATAAATATAGGAAAATCACCCCAATTCACCCCTCAGTTTGATGGCAGCATTTTAACAAGGGCTCCCATTCCCCTTGCTACTCAGACGTCACTGATAATAAAAAAACAGACAACCTATACTGCGGAATTATTCCACTTGCATGCGGCCACGTGTGTGCTGGGGTGAGGCAGTTATTGGATAGCACTCAAACACTACACAACAGTGTATGAAAGGAACAGGGGCGGCAAGCCACTGGGGGCGCTCTGCCGGTCACCACGAGAGCGGCAGGCAGGCTGCCTTCGGCGGCATGCCTGTGAAAGGTCCGCTGGTCCCGCAGCTTTGGTGAACCTCCTACAGGCACGCCTGCGGGAGATCCGCCGAAACCGTGGGACCAGCGGACCCTCTGCAGGCAAGCCGCCGAAGGCAGCCTGCCTACCGTGCTTGGGGTGGCAAAATGCCTAGAGCCGCCCCTGGACAGGAAGTGGGGAATATTTTCTATTTGACACCTCAAGAAGAATTTAGGGGGGCAGAATGTAGTTGTAGGAGCTGAGAACTGTTTCTGGGGGGAATTTTGTCTTTTGCTCTACTTGCAGAATATCCATTGTGATAAGCTTGTGATAAATTATTGTGCAGAATCTTTTACACTATGGATTGAAAATAAATATTATCAGTTCAATCTATATTTTTTACTAGTGAATGGTCATATAACTTGCATGACACTATTTGTGTTCCCTGATTGGATGAGAAAGCAGAGGCTTCCTGAAATTCACTTTCTGTGAATACCCATCCCAGTAAGCTGGATGACTAGAATATTGGTGAAAAGAGAACAGAAATGGAGTGCAAACATGGCCACAATATTTTAGTTTAGAATTCTAATGACTATTTTTGCACATTGGTTTCATTATTCACACACTTCTAGTATCAGGAGGTAATCGTGTTAGTGTGTATCCACAAAAACAACAAGGAGTCTGGTGGCACCTTAAAGACTAACAGATTTATTTGGGCATAAGCTTTTGTGGGTAAAAAACCTCACTTCTTCAGATGCATGGAGTGAAAATTACAGATGCAGGCATTATATAATGACATGAAGAGAAGGGAGTTACCTCACAAGTGAAGAACCAGTGCTGACTGGGCCAATTCAGTCAGGGTGGATGTAGTCCACTCCCAATAATAGATGAGGAGGTGTCAATTCTAGTAGTTATCCAAACTGGAATTTACTAGGGCTTCTGGCTGAATCTTAGAAAAAGTGCAGAAGAATTTTTAGTGACCACATGCAATCAGGCCCTTGCTTTTTCATCTTATCTGAAAGATGGCATCTGTAGCTGCAGAGAGAAAAATGTCACCCAGTGAATCACATAGCAACAGTTTCTGCAGCAACTAAATATTTCTTAAAAGCCATCCATCTGAGTGACCTGAACTGACCATCCTTTTCTTGTGAGAACTAGCAGAATCACAACAGAAGGTGAATTGGTTGTAGGATCCAGGTAAGTTTAAAAAAAACAACAACAAAAAACATTTATCAATGTAAAAGATAGGCAAAGACCACACATCACTTCTGTCTCTTTTGTATTAGCTTATGGACATATTTGATCATTTGTTTAGAACTCAGGTAAAATGACAGGAACTTGTATGCAGAGGCTTTCACAAGTCAAATTGGCATGCATTGAGGCCGTGTGGTGACTGGTGTGCCAGCTACTGGTTTATCTCAGTGGAGTCTTGGCATATCTTGATACATCCTTCAAGCGTAGGCAGCTGCATTTCAGCTTTCCAACTACATTTTACTGCTCACAAATTAAATATTGCTCTGTGAACTCAATATAACTCATGGGTAAACAATTAGAAATAAAGAAGGAGAAATTATCTCAGAAGCATCAGCAGCAAAAGCTGCTATTCCAGAGCTAGATTTCCCTCACTCACTAAGCAAATGGGGATCAAAAAGAAATGCCAAGCCAGCACTATCCAAAAGGGAAGGTTTTCACAACGCAGAGGACTTGCTGAGTGTCTATATCCTGGCTGACAGCTGCTCCAAGCACAATCTCTTGGCTATGCTCTGACTGGATTTTGGTGAGAGCCAGACCAGGGGCAGCCATCTTCCACCTATCACTCATGCATTTTCAGATGGGCACACAGATAGTGTACAGAATTTGGCTCCATGAATGTATTTTAATGTATACAAAAAGGGGTGTATTGCTGCAAAATTCAAATCCAAACTGAATTTGAAATTGCCTAAATGTCACTGGATTAGGATTTGGGGCTCAGCTGTGTCTTATTAAGAGAGAGGTCAGCTGCAACCTTCAAATCTGGGTCTTGTTCAAAGCGTGGGTGGGCTCTGGTATGCAGTTTTGGTTCAGACTCACGCTAAAAGAACCAAAAAAAATTCTCCCAACAAAACAACTAGTAGGGCAAAAGTCTCATACTGCCTGCATATTCTGTGCTCATCCCAGGCAGAGAACTTCCATAGACATCAGTGGGCATCCAGCACCTTGTAACCATATGGTTGCATTTGCAGCCATAATGAAGATGCTGGTATAAAAAGTTCAGGCATTCCCTAGGCCCTGCCCCTGATGCTCTCTCCCCCCACCCTCAAAGTCTTGGCTCGCATTGTTTCATTTCCTTATAGTTTACTTCATGTGCGTGTGTGTGCATGCAGGTTGTGTTGGGATGTGTGTGTTACATTTTGTTCCAGTTATACCCCTGTGTGTGGCTAAACAAACACTTTCTACATCCTTAGAGGTTCTACCTTGGGCCAACGGCATTTTCCTGACTGTCAACAAAAGTAATGCTTAGGAGCAGGTATGCATGCAGCTGGGCACATTCAAAAAAGTTAGCCCAGTAGTTCCCAACATATTGGGCTGCTCACCACCCAGGGGAACATGTGATTTCTCTTAGGGTAAAACCATGCTTCCAGCTCCATGTCATGTAGTCTATGACACAGTCCGGTGGTGGTAACAAACAAAGAGAGACTCTCAGCTCCAGACAGTGCAGCTTTCCATGCCCCTCTCTTGGACTGGCCCCATGAGATTACACTGTGAGGATTGGGTGCAGCAGCTGTAGAGACACCAGCAGAGATTGCTCCTCTCCTTCAGATAGGGAGAAAATGGTCAGATTCTTGTCCCTATAGCAAAAGTGGCTCCAGGGTGGGGGACTGAAGCCAAAGATCAGGGAGTGACTGGTAGTCATTGAACCTGGCTGCTGCTCCCTCAAAGATCCTGTTTTCAGCTTCCACAGAAGTACACAAATAGCCCAGATGCACAAGTGGACCCCTTTGCTAGTGAAGGGAAGGCAAAAGACACCTCCTGCATACCTGCCAATAGTCCTTATCTGTTGAGACACTCCTGGCATTTGAAAACCCTTCCCATAAATCGATTGTCTGGGGACTGTATGTCAGGCAGGTGCTCAGCAGCAGGCACGTCTCTCCCCTGCCTCTGCAGTGGGCCCTGTAAGGCTGTTGGAACCCCCAAATTATCTCCAGAGCTGTAGGACACATGAGGCTTCCAGAGCCTCCACCCTGAGCAGTGGTCTTTGGAACCACCTCCTCCACACAGGAATGGATGAAGGTTGGGTCACAAAGAGGCAGGGGCTCTGTGATGGGAAGCCCATGGCTCTGGACTGCCTTGAATAGCTAGAACCACACCCAGAATCCAAAACCTAAGGTAGCAGCTGCACTGCTAGCAGCTGAAGGCAGCGAATCTTTCAAAAGTCCCTTTTACATGTTTGTAATGATTCTGAACATAAGTTTGCAATAATTATAATAGAGCTATCCACAATATCATTTCCTACCAAGGTAAGCTATAGATTTGTATAAAATATGTATCAAATTAATTTTAGATTTTTAACTTCAGAGCAGACAGGAGTGTTTTATTGTAATGATTCTGTATTGACATAACAACAACTTTCAGCTAAGCGGTTAGGACTATATATTTCCCTCATGGCCTGCTAAAGCACTGTAAATTGAAATGTACATTAAAAACAGTCAATCTTTCTTTGCTAGAAATGGGGAGGAGGAATTGACTCTATTTTTATTAAAAAGCTGGTATCTTACGGAGACTAAACTACATTGACGAGAAGTCTCACCAAAGCGTTCATTTCAGATAAAACAGAGCTCCGTACAGGTAGAAGCAGAGCAACATCTTCCAGTTCAAATAAAGGAAAAAGACAGTTACCTTTTTCCGTAACTGGTGTTCTTCGAGATGTGTTGCTCATGTCCATTCAGCTTAGGCGTGTGTACTCGCCACATGCACTGGTGCTGGAAGTTTCCCCCTCAGCAGTATCTGTAGGGAACCAGCTCCAGCACCCATTGGAGTGGTGCGCACAGGCCACAGTATATAGGGCACCGCCACCCTCAGTTCCTTCTTGCTGGAAACTTCAACAATGGGAAAGGAGGGCAGGTTGTGGAATGGACATGAGCAACACACCTCGAAGAGCATCAGTTACGGTAAAAAGTAACTGTCTTTTCTTCTTCAAATGCTTGCTCATGTCCATTCAACTTAGGTGACTCCCAAGCAGTACCCCTAGGAGTTGGGTAGGAGTTCACGGATGTGTAGATTGCAACATAGCTCTGCCAAACCCATTGTCGTCCCTGGCCTGCTAAGTGATGGTGTAGTGGGTTGTGAACGTGTGCACTGAGGATCACATCACAGCTTGACAGATGTTCTAGATTGGGAAGTGTGCCAGGAAGGCCATCGACGATGTCTGCACTCTGGTCGAGTGGGCTCTGATGATTGGCAGCAGAGGGACTCTCACCAACTCATAGCTGGTCCAAATGCAAGAGATGATCCAGTTAGAAATTCTCTGCATGGACACTGGGAGGCCCTTCACCCTATCAGCTGTAGAGATGAAAAGCTGAGTCGACTTACAGAAAGGCTTTGTCCGATCTAGGTAGAAAGCCAGGGCCCTTCTTACATCCAAAGCGTGAATGTGCCTCTCTTCACTAGTCTCATGGGGCTTAGGGCAGAAGATCGGCAGGAAGATGTCCTGGCTTATGTGGAAAGTAAACATCACCTTGGGAAGGAAGACTGGGTGGGCCTGGAGCTTGACCTTGTCTTTACAGAAGACCATGTTCTTAGGTCAGGGCTTGCAGTTTGCAGACTCACCTTGTCAACATCACCGCCACCAGGAAAGCTACCTTCCATGATAGGTGAGACAGGAAGCATGAGGCCAAAGGCTCAAAGGGAGGGCTTGTGAGCCTGGACAGAACCAAGCTGAGATGCCACTAAGGGACCGGGGACCAAACCTGAGGAAAAAGTCTCTCAAGACCTCTGAGGAATCCAACCATCTTGTCATGGGAGAACACCATCTGCCCCGGGATTGGTAGATGAAAGGCGGATATGGCTGCCAGATGCACCCTGATAGATGAGTGTGCCATGCCCTGGTTCCTCAAATGAAGCAGGTAGTGTAAGATCAACTGCACTGAAGAATGCGAAGGGCAGACGCCCTGTTTGGCTGCCCAGCGGGAGAACCTCACCCACTTTGCCAGGTAAGTCTGTCTAGTCAAGGGCTTTCTACTCTCAAGGAGGACCTTCTGGACCCATTCCAAACAGGTCCATTCCTCAGGGTTCAGTCATGCAACATCCATGCTGTGAGGTGGAGGGATGCAGGGTTGGGGTGCAAGAGTCAACCGTGATCCTGTGACAGCAGGTCCGGTCAGTTTGGCAGCAGCCAGGGAGAGATTGCTGACAGGACTGATAGCATCCCGAACCAGTGCTGGTGAGGCCACGCCAAGGCAATCATGATAACCCGAGCCCTGTCTCTCTTGATTCTCACTAGGACTTTCCTGATGAGCAGAATGAGAGAGAACGTGTACATCAGGCTTTCTGCCCGTGGCAGGCAGAAGGCATCAAAAAGGGAACCCTTGCCCAGACCCCTTCTGGAGCAAAACCTGTGGCACCTCCTATTCTGCTTGATGGTGAACAAATCCACTTGGGGAGTTCCCCAGCTCTGGAAGATCATGCCAGCTACATCTAGGTGAAGCACCCACTCGTGGTGAGAGGAGAAGTCCCTGCTTAGGTGATCTGCTAGCATGTTCTTGGCATCAGGCAGGTGACATACTTCTAGGTGTATTCTGTGGTTGACACAGAAGTCCCAAAGAAGGAGTTCCTCTTGTCAAAGGGCCGATGATTGCAGCCACCCCACCCTCCCTTGTCTGTTGATGGACATCAGGGCTCTGTTGTCTGTCAAGACTCTGCCCACTCTGCCAGACAGGTGAGGTAGGAAGACCACGCATGCCCTGCGTACTGCCCTGAGCTCTTTGACATTTATGTGTAGCATCATTTCCTCTGGGGACCACATACCCTGGGTCTGGAGAGTGCCTAGGTGCGCCCCTCAGCTGAGGTCCGAGGCATCAGAAACCAATACGACTGAATGAGGAGTGCTGATGAAGGGAACTCCTTCCAGGACTTTCTCAAGGTTGGTTCACCATCACAGCAAGGTAAGTATCGTCCAGGGGATGGAACAACCTTTTCTAGGTGGTTCCTGGACTGGAAGCAGACTGTCCTCAGCCATTGTTGCACGGGTTGCATCCAGAGCCTGGAGTGGCACACCACACATGTGCACGCTGCCATGTGACCTAGGAGGTGCAGTCAAACCCTGGCTGTGGTCAGGAGAAATGCAGAGACTTCTGTGATGAGGTCCGTCAATGCCCTGAATCTCTCCAGCAGCAGGAACACCCCAGCACAGGTAGAGCCAAGCACCGCTGCGATGAACTCTATCGTCTGTACCGGAACTAATGTGGATTTTTTCTTGTTTACAACAGGCCGAAGCAATGGCAAGTGGCTAACAGCATCACAATATCCCTTTGGACCTGGGACCTGAAGCTGGCCCTGACCAGCCAGTCATCAAGGTATGGGTAGATCTTGACTCCCTGAAGTCTGAAGTAAGCCATCAATACCGACATATACTTGGAAAATACCCACGGTGCTGTCACTAGGCCAAACAGGAGGACCGCAAACTGATAGTGGTTGGGACCTACCATAAACCAGAGGAAGAGTCTGTGTCCCTCGAAGATGGTGATGTGGAATTATGCATCTTTGAGATTGAGGGCGGTGTACCAGTCTCTCAGATCCAGGGAGGGGATGATGGAGGCCAGGGAGATCATGTGGAACCTCAGCTTCGCTAGGAAGCAGGTCAAGTCTTGCAGGTCCAGGATAGGTCGCAGACTGCCCTTGACCTTTGGGATTAAAAAATAATGGGAACAGAACCCCTTGTTCCTGTATTCTGGAGGAATGATCTCTGCCGCACCTAGCTGAAGTAACCCCTCTACCTCCTGTGTGAGGAAACTCTCATGAGAAAGGTCCCAGAAGAGGGATGGAGAGGAGGGGTAGAAAGCAACTGAAGGGTGTAACCCCGTGCCATAGTACTGGGGACCCATCTGTCCACTGTTATAGATGTCCAAACAGGGAGGAAAGGAGAAAGATGGTTGGTAAAATAGGGGAGGGAGGATCCTGGAAACAGTCTGGTAGGTCACCCTTGGTCATACCCTCAAAACGAGTGCTTGCCCGCCTGCTTATTGCAGGCCAAGCTCAACTGAGGAGCCTGCAAAGGCTGTTGTCTAGGATGCCATTTGTAGCCTCTGGATTTCTTATGGGGAGGCTCCTGGCAAGGGTGGCTCCCCTGGCCCTATGGCTTGAACCTCTTGCAGGCAGGGCTGGAAACATACAGGCCCAGCATTCTAAGGGTTGCGTGGGAGTCCTTTAGGTCATGGAGCTTATTGTCCATCTGTTCTGCAAACAGGGCTTGCCGATTGAATGGAAGGTCTTGCATTGACTGCCAAGCCTCCATGGACAAGCCAGAAAGGAGCAGCTAGGATGCCCAGTGTACGGCTATGGCTGAGGCCATGGTTTGGGCAGCAGTGTCCGTGCATCTGTTGCCACCTGGAGCATTGCCATGGCCACAGTCGTGCCCTCCTCTATAATTGCTCAGAACTCTTTCCAAGAAGCCTCAGGAAGGGAGCCCTCAAACTTGGCCATGGCCTGCCACATGTTAAAGTCATAGCACCCCGGGAGGGCTTGATGGCTGGCCACCCTCAACTGGAGACTACAGGACAAATAAACCTTATGCCCAAACAAAGTGTAGTCTCTTGGAGTCTTTGTTCTTCAGGGTAGCCCTCGGTTGACCCTGTCACTCCCTGTGGTTAGCTGCTGCTACCACTAGGGAGTTGGGAGCAGGGAGGATGTACAGGTACTCATGGCCTTTGGATGGCACAAAGTACTTGCGCTCAGACCTCTTGGAGATGGGGGCAGGGAGGAAGGAGTTTGCCACAGGGCATTAGTGATCTCAGAGACCCCTTCACGAAGGGGAAAAGCCACCCTGGCTGGTGCTGTGGAGCAGAAGACATCAAAGAGAGAGTTCGAGGGCTCCTCGAACTCCTCTGCCGGAAGGCCCAGGTTGGTGACAACCCTTTTCAGTTCCTGGTGTGCTTTAGCATCATCCGGAGGAACCGGGAGAGGGGGGCCCACTATAGCCTCATCTAGTGATGACAAGGAAAATGCCGTAGGGTCCTCTGCAACCACTGGTGTCCTAGTGGCTTGCTCCACTGCTCCCTCTGGGATTTGTAGAGTCCTCATGCCTGAAGCTTCTTGCACCAGAGGAGGGTGGGAGAGAGAAGCAGCTGGTATCTCTGAGGCTCTGGACAGCAAGTAGGCAGCCTGGGAGGGCTGGCTGAACCTGCACAGATTCCATGAGTACCACAGCACTGGCCACTGTGCCTGAGGCTATGGGGTCAGATTCAGTGCCGACAATGTGGCCGGTACGGCTTGTACTGGAGCTCATTCCACCATCAGAGAACCTCGCTTCAAACCAGGACTGGATCCTGAGTGGTCACTCCCAGGCAACTAGGCCAGAGCAGAACAATGGCTCTGTCCTGACAGGTTCCAGTCACTCTGCCTGGAGTCTGATCTGGAGTGAGCTCTCAGGGACCGGTGGTACTTAACGGATCTGTGATAGCTTCGAGCTGGCGATCTATATCTCGCGCTTGACGAATGGCACCAGGATGAGGATCGGGATCGGATGGGGTCCACCACTCCACCAAAGATAGGGCCTGAGATCCCAATGAAGGTGAAGAGTTGCCTGGCATGGGACCTTGCTCACACCCAGTCTTATCCTTTCCCTTGTGGGAGGTTGGAAACTGAGCAGGCACCATCTTCTTGGGCTTCTTGGTTGGAGCCATGGATGGGGACTGGTGCCAGCCAGTGGATGGTCCCAGTGGAGCACTGCATACTGAGGTCGCGGTGCTTAGCACTGAATTTGAGTGTAGTTCCTGTGCCAGGGTGAGGGCCGACTCCATAAGGAGCGCTCTTAAAGAAATAATGTGCTTCTTCTTAGTCCTTGGCCTGAAGGACTTGGAAATTTTGCACTTTTCACTAATGTGCCCTTCGCCCAAGCAACGCAGATAGCTGCTATGTGGGTCACTAATAGCCATGGGCCCCTTGCAGCGACCACAAGGCTTAAAGCCTGGGGACCAGAGCATGCCCTGTCCCAAGGCAAAGTCCTGTTTGGGACCAGTGGAGTCTCTAACTATAGCTAAGGGAGTTACAAACACTAACAGGAAACTATGTACACTATAATACAAGAATTAACTAGTTTGTACAAATGAACAGGAACAGCACTAACTGGAGCAGCAACAGTTCCAGGACCATCGCTGGTGGCAAGAAGGAACTCGGAGTAGGGGGATCCGGCGGTGCCCTATATACCACAGCATGTGTGCGCCACTCCCGGAGGCACCAAAGCTGGCTCCCTATGGATACTGCTGAGGAAAAAACTTTCGGTACCAGTGAATGTGGCGAGTACACACACCTAAGTTGAATGGACATGATCAAGCACTTGAAGAAGAATGGGGGTTTGTTACTTATTGGTCTTGTTTCCTACAAATCTGATAGCCTGATCCCAAGCCCCTTTGACTGGGAAGGATCTCCTGGACTTGAATGAGCTTTGGATCAGTCCCTAATACCATACTTAATTGAAACCAGAGACACTTACATGTCAATTCCATTACTCCAGCAAGCATATAGGTCAGCAGAATTCTTCTGATGTAAATACTGGGCACATTAGAACCAGGAGAGATGTCTACTGAGGCTTGTTGGTTCAAAGGCTGCAGCTGGAAACCATGCAGGGTACATGCCTGGCTATTCATCCTCATTAAGGGGGGCAGGAGGTAGAAGGAGAAGAAAAAGCTAGGTTCTAAGAGATACCTAGAGGCTGTCTCCTGGGCAAATTGCACATTGACTATAGTTTAGTGGTGAGTCTCCTTAGAGCAACAGATACTTTTTTCAAATTAGGGATAGTTTCTCTTTAATATTATATTTGGGCCTTATTATCTTTTCAGTTACACTACCATGAGTCAGCAATAACTCCATCAGGGGAGTCACACTTGTGAAAAACCGGTGGGGGCGAGTAGAATCCCGCATACATCGGTTTTCCTTCCATTTCATCGTGTAAATTTGTCAACTACTCTTTCGTAGCCTTTAGGAGGTTTTGTTGGGAGATACCCCATCTCTTTCATTGTTATTATTTGTCTCATGATAGCTCCTAGGCGCCCCAGTCACAGACCAGGGCCACTGTGCAAGGCGTGGTACAAACACAGAACAAGCTTACCCTCTGTTTCTGGCTTTACAGTTGAGTGCTTAAACACATCCCCCTCATACTCTGTCTTTGTGCTAATGTTTGCTATAATTTGTATCATAACCTATTTGCTGTCTAGTTTTGCCTCCACATTTGGGGATGCAGTCTGCATTAAAGGGGCTGAACAGAATAAAGCTGTGTTGCATTGCCTAGCAGAACAAACTCCTTCAGAACACTTAGGGCTAGTCTACACTGCCAATGCTTTAACATGCCTTGTGCGGCCGCGGAACAGCGCAGGGAGAGAGCTCTCCCAGCGCTCTAAAAAAACCACCTCAGCAAGGGGCATGGTTCCCAGCGCTGGGACAGTTTACACCGATGCTTTACAGCACTGCAACTTGCTGCACTTGGGAGGGGGTGTTTTTTCACACTCCTGAGCAAGAAAATTGCAGCGCTGTTAATTGCCAGTGTAGACAATCCCTTTGGGCAGTGGGAGGAGTGAGGGATTGCATTCTCCTAAGAATGAAACAAAAGCAAAGGTGTATCAATTGAAGATAGTCTAAATGAGGCAGTAAGATGGAGATCACAGACAAAAAAAAAAAAAGACAATAAAGTCCAAAAGCATCTACTGGAGTTTACTGAAGAGCTCATCAGTCACCAAATAACATGAGAAACCCACTTTGTTTTCTTAAGGAAAAAAAAAAAAATCCAAACAAGTAAACAGAGCAAGCAGATTGTTGGCCCTGGAGCAGTAAGCCTCCAGGGCAGTGATTAAAGCTGTCCACCCTCCAACACACAAAACACCACCAAGAAATAATGAATGCCTTCGCAACCTATTATCAGACCCTATATTCAGAACAAGGCAACCCTGGGGGCCAGCCCAAAAGAAGTCATGAGATTTCTCTGGCTCAAACTAGGCGTAATCAAGCATTCCCCAAATGCAAGCTCAGGAAAATAATGATTCGTAAGGGCAGATAGATTCTTAGGAAATCACACATTTCTTCCAGTCATTTAAAGCCTCGTGGTCTAGTTATGGCACAGAGCTCTGAAGAAAAAATAAACCCAAACTTTGCAGAAAGAACTCAGGGGTCGATCCTGTGAGATTCCACTCGTGTGCTTAAAGCTAAGCATGTGCTGAAATGCTCAGTTGGAGCAGGGCCAGGGACCAAGGTACTCAGAATCTTGTAAGATTGAGCTCTAAATCCCCAGGGCTTAATTTTTTCCCGCAGGAAAAAAGAAACTTCCCAACAAACTGGAGAGAACTAACATTTTTGTAGCCTTATCTTGAGAGGTGTTGAGCTCCTGCAACTGTCACTGGATTTACTGGGCCTGACTCTGATCTTAGTTAAAGTGGAACAAATTAGGAACAATTCCATTGACATCTAGGAAGCTTCACTGGTGCACAAATTGCATAAATAAGTTCTGAATCATGCCCATTGTCTTCAATGGCAGTTGTGGGTGGTCAGCACCTATTGGGATCAGTCGCAAAGACAGGATCCCTTGTACCCTACTCATTTAGGGTTCTACCTAGCCAATATATTTACTACATGTGAGAATACAAAAACATGGGACTACTCTTTCCTCCATCCAGTCTCACACTAATACAACTAGCCACTATCTATTTTCTCCTATCTGTCCCTTTGTCGTGATTGGAAGTTGGGACTTCTGGATTGGATTTCTGGTTGTGCCACAGATTTACTGCAAGACTTGGAGCAAACTGTCAACTACAATGCCTGAACGTATCAATTTGCAAAATGGATATAATGCCATTGACCTAACAAGGGCGTTGTAGAGGTCAAGTCATGTTTGTAATTATGCTTTGAGATTCCTGGTTAGAAGGCGTTATGAGCAAAGTATTCTTATTCCCCATGATTTTGTTTCTGAATATTTGCTCATCTTAATCGTGATGAGACAATTTCTTTTTTTTAAATGATTACATGAACAGTCTTTGGGCCAAACTGCCCTCTGAGATATCTATCTATATCGTAGCACCTCTTCAGCCACCACAATTTATCGTCAGTAAAATATTCTGGTTACTGAAAGAACAGTGAGGCATCCATACAGTATTGTTGAAGATCCTGATAATTCAGGGTATAGGAAGGGGATATGTCAAGTGATAGAAGCAAGTTTTATTGCAGATACCTTTTGACCCCATCCCCTTCTTAATAGCCAAATACATCCCACAGGAACTATTAGTTGCAAAAGAAAAGTATTTGCTAATGATACAGCCTAAAAGCAAAACCAAAAATTACAGCTGTCTGCTTCAAAAAGGCCCTCCTACTGTTCATTTATGGGTTTTCAAACTCAAAGTGAAGGATTCCAGAAACGGAGGGAACAACTGACAGACAGTTCTCTATCCATAATGCATTCATCCCTGGGCACATATACAGTATGTATACTGTGCGGTTTAATTAAAATCCCTAGATATATAACTAGCAGCTCCAATATGTATCATTTTTAAAGGCTGATATTAGTTATATTAGTGGCAAGGATCTTATGAGTTGTCTTTGATTGTGACCTGTTTTACAGTATATCTCACCTCACCTGCATCCAGTCATGTCTATCACCAACTGAATGTTTCTTTAGTGTGAAATTCTGTTTCCAACTCTTGTTTGTTTCCATTCATACACTGATTCTCTCTCTTCTTGACTATTCCACTGATATGTTTGCTTGACTCCCTGGCCCCGTATCCACCCCCTAGGCTATGGCTGCCTGTTTATTTATGCTGTTGGCTTAATTTCTTGATTGATATTCTCACATTCCCCCTGCTACTTACTTATTTACATTTTCAAGACTTGCTTCTTTAAAATCTCAACCCCATTTTATTTAAGAGAATCTCTGTGTTTTCCACAGTATGTTCTTTATGCTCCTGTCATGACCTTCTACAGTACTATTAATCATCCCTAATATTGCCATGGTCAATTGCCATGGTCAACTGCCACGTTTTTCAATCTTCTGTTTCCCTTTGGTGGATTTCTCTTGCTGAATAGACCTCATTAGCTGACTCAGTGTTATTGTTTGCTATACTTGTTATGTCTTTAACACCTAAATGTGCATCACACTTAAAAAATAAAAGATAAGGCCCCTCTGCTACACTGCTTACAAGCTAAGGCCTTGCTTCAGCTTTCACGTACATCAGCATAAAACAGGAGTAACTCCACTGAACTCAGGGTATGTCTACACTGGAACCTTCCAAGTGCCACCCGTGAGAACACTCCCAGTGCTCCTGTTAATCTACCTCCAGGAGGGGATTAGCTCCGAGCACTGGGAGCACAGCTCCCAACACTTGGAGCCTGTCTACACTAGCGCCTTAAAGTGCTCAAACTTGCTATGCTATGTGGGGTGATTTTTCACACCCCCGAGCCAGCAAGTTAGAGCGCTATAAAATGTAAGTGTAGACAAGCCCTCAGTAGGAGAGAGTGAGGCAAGAGTCATATGGCAGCATGAAGGGTAAAGACAAGACAGTCACTGAGAGAGAAACAGATGGAAGGGACAAATACCATGTAGGTATTCTCATTAATAAGGCACACATTTTGGAGGCAGCTGAAATGGGGGCCAGGGGCGTGTAGGTGTGGGAGGAGGGAGAAATCCTGGCTCCACTTGTCAACTGTTAAGAATAGGCCACTTCCATCTTAATTGAATTGGCCTCATTAACACTGACCCCCGCATTTGGTAAGGCAACTCCCATCTTTTCATGTTCTGTATATATATATACTGCTTACTGTATTTTTCACTCCATGCATTTGATGAAGAGGGTTTTAGCCCACGAAAGCTTATGTCCAAATACATTTGTTAGTCTCTAAGGTGCCACAAGGACTCCTTGTTTTTGCTGATACAAACTAATATGGCTACCACTCTGAAACCTGGCTCCACTGTAGTCCATGGCAAACCCTCATTGACTTCAGTGGGGCAGGGAGTATTTCATACATGCAGCTGGTGAACATTGAGAACCAGTGGTTCTCAACCTAGTTACCATTGTGGGATGCATCCAATACTACCTATATGCCCTGAGGATGTCATATGGGCCACAGCTGCATGCTGATTGGGCCACAAGCAGCCCGCAGGCTGTGGGTTCAGAACCACTGCTCTGGACATAAGTAGTTAGAAAGCACATGGTGCTGCCTGATTGCAAAGCATATTTCTTCCTTCTAGCAAATTGCTCTCTAGCACAGCAGTTCACAAATCCTTTTAATGGGGTCACCAGGGCTGGCTTAGACTTGCTGAGGCCTGGGGCCAAAGCCAAAGGTGAAGCCCGAGGACTTTGGGCATCAGGGCTCAGGTTACAGGCCTCCTGCCTGGGACTGAAGCCCTTGGGCTTTGACTTTGGTTCCACCCCTAAGGGTGATGGGTCTTGGGCTTTGGACCCCCACCTGGGGCAGCAGGGCTTGGCTGGGCTCAGGATTCAGTCCCTCCTCCTGGGATCATGTAGTAATTTTTGTTGTCAGAAGGGGGACCTTGGTGCAATGACATTTGAGAACCCCTGCACAGCAGTGGTATTGCCCTTGCACCTGAGCGTGTGTTTTTGTCATGCAAAAAGCTGTACAAAGCCCTCTTGATATGTTAAAAACCAAAACAAATGTACTTCCTAATGAGTGCTGCTCATTTCTATTAATTCAGTAACCTTCTGCCTCACAAGTAGTGCAGAGGGGAAGGGGAAGCTTAATGCTACTCCTTGAAGCTAATACACAACACTGATGTTTACCTTGCCCTGCGAGTAGGATGGAGTGATGCCTAGTAGTTAGAGGGGAGAGGGAGAAGGGATTGGGAATCAGGGTTTAGTGGTATTCCTCGCATCTACTATTGATTCAGTGTGTGTCCTCGAGCATGTTGCAGGCATTTATTATTATTACATACATAAAGGCTTGACTGGCGCTTTACATATAAATAGCCCTGGACTCTGTGCCTTTGAGGTTACAGCCTAGGTTAACCATCTCAGTTTCTCTGAAGAGTGAAATGGGGCTATTAACATCTACCTCACAGGTCTGCGGTGAGGCTTAGTTAATATTTGTGAAGTGCCTGAGATCCCTAGATGAAACAGGCTCTGTAAGAGCAAAGTAGTATCATTAACAGCAGGGTAAACTGAGCTGAGCTAGGGAGGAGCTGTGCGCTCGCTCTCTCAGATGGAAACTTGGAAAACTCTAATAATCCAGGTTTAACAAGTCACTAAAGCCGGCTCTGGCTTGTTCCCATTCACTGCCTCCCTTAATTGGTTGGCTCTTAAGAAGTTTGAATGTTTGTTTTGCTTTGGGATAAGGAGCAGAATCCGAGTCCCTCTTGTTTGCCTATTTCACAGAAGGGGAAAGGAGTCGGCAGGGGCTATTCATTTAGCAAGTAGCAAAGTGGCAATGCCACAGGGGGAAGAAAGAGTAGATGCATCTGTGCCTGCAGTGATACTTAATTCTTCTCCCTCCGTTGCCTTTAATGAAGATTGAGCCAAGGCCAGGAGAGGAGCAGCTGCTGGTTATTCAAACTGCTGTGCCCGAGTCCAGCCTGAGGCTTGGAGAAATCAGTGGTGGTTTTCTGAATAGTGCCTTTCATACTTAAAAGTTCACAAAAACATCCTCACTGACTATGCCCAAGGACTCTCCCTCAACCTTGGCATGGGGCTGTGGGATGCAGATGAGGCATCCGTTTTGAAGGCAACACCCAGCCAGCCTCATGGCAGATGAGTTACTAGTAGCAGGGCTGATGGGGCTGCATTTACTGCAGCGAAAGCACTTAGTGACTGATTAGGAGTCTTGCTCCACCTTATCGCTAAATCTGTTCACCCTCATTTGTATGCAGCAGCGCCTGCAGCTCCATATACATTCCACCCTCCAGTCCAGAGGATCCTGTTACCTCCATCATCTCAAGAGGCATAAGTTATAATTTGTACTTCTCAGTCCCAGAGGCATATCCAGAAATAAATTATCACCAGAAAATTTCACAGGGAAATAGAATACCAGAATCATTGTAATAAATGGGATCAAACCCAGCCTACTAACATCTGCAAAGAAAGAGCTCACAAGACATTAACTAAAATAGAATCAAAGGGCCAGATTATACTTGCAGTTATACTGGCTTCAGTGGAGTTATGGTGCATTTACACAGATGTAACTGAGAGAAGAAGCTGGTTCACAGACCCTTAAGCCCCATTCCTGCATAAGGAGGTCAGTGGTGGGCACTGATGAGGGTTATGCCCAGCCACCTGTAGGCCCAGTGCAGGTTTACCTTGTTATTTCAGCTACTGATAAATGTCTCAAACTTCAGAATTTAAACATTTCAAAAATGTCACATTTTTGCTAATTTTTGTGACTTCATCTGCCTGGACAGCTCAGGAGACTTGTCTCATTGACACACATAATGTGATCAAAAGTGGTAGCAAGACACCAAACTGATTAAATCTCATACAGCAAAACATAGAAATTGGGGGTTTGGGGGAACTGAACCAGAGTCTATTCTTCTCTCGCTGTGTGCTCAGTGGTGCCTCTTGTGAACCTGAGTGGCATCGGGGGTGGGCAGTAGAAGACACAGGTGCATCAGCTTGGAAGCATTATACCTTAAAGGCATAAGGTCTTCTGGTTGTTGGACAAACACTGGCAGGAGCTGGTGCTCACCCACGGCAATAGGACAGAACATTGTTCCACCGTACCCCATCTATGCATGCACCATCAGAAGGCTGTAAGCACTGGCACAAAAGCCTGGTCCACCTTGCACTCCCCAGGACTGCCAGCAAGATTATGGAAGCCTGGCCCCCATGGAGGAGTGGGGAGAGCTCCTTCCATTCCAATTTGCACTCATACATGGGAAGGCATACTTCTGCCCTGACTATGTATTAGCATCAGTGGGAGCACCATATATGTATGAAGGAAGACCAGATTTCATTGCTTTACTAATGCAACACCCTCTTTACTATACCCTTCTTAGATCAAAGATGGATGCGTGCTTAAAGATCAGGAGTTTCCAAGAGAGAGGAGGTGAGGGAGTTACACAAGTGTCACTGGCTACTGGCTCATAAGGAGCCAGTCAGAAACACTACCTACTGTTAGAGAGTTCTTTTTTCTCCGCAGAGTGATAATGTTCTGCTCACATCTGATCTTTGTTTCTTGGAGCAATATTCTCTCTCTGACAAGGGAGGCCTGAGAGGAGTCTCTTGAAATAACGCACTGAGATTACATATTTTTAAAAATAAACTGTGCATTGTTTAATACCTGTAAGTGGGGCTGCATGGGCATAACAGACACAATGTGTGGCTCCAGCCTAAGAATGAGACTTATTCCTCATCCAAAGAGAAGTATACTAAATATGTATTGTCTACCCTACTGGTAGTACAAGCTGTTCAGCTCATGAGGACTTCAAGGAGTTCTCCTTCCCAGTAGGAAGGCTGAGGATCAGGTCCTGTGGATGCAGTCTATGGGTATTTGGAAAACTATAGATGAACCACAGAAGTAAGTTCTGACTTGGGTGAAGAGATGATGAACCAGCGGGATGTATGTAACAGAAATAGATATATGACATTGAAATATTTCACTAAAGAAACTCAGTCTTCAAAGAGAACAGCTATTTGGTTTAGAGTCAACTGCTTATATAACCCTTTTCATTTTCTCTAGACCACTGTATAACACTAGCTGACCAGCTCATGCTTGAATGTATTCAGGTCAAGTCACTTGTGTAGATCAAAGTAATGGTAAGATGTAGAAAAGTGAATGGAGTGTTTAAACTTCATGAAAACTAACAGGATGTTCCTTGCATTGTTTTCATTTATCTGTCTTCTCATAACGTAATAAACATTTACATAGTGAATACCCCTGTAACTAAATTATCCATCAAAGAACTCATGTGAAATGCTAATGAAGGACTTTAACAGAAAATCCTAATTTCAAAGTAAGTGGCCATTATGTATATGGGTAGAGGTCAAAGATCTAAGTGCATTCCTCACCCACCGGCATGAAAGGAAAAACCCATGGGGGTAGAGAGACGATCAGCTTGCTTTCTGTCTGAAGATACTATAAATATGGGTTCAAAGAAAGATCCTTTATCTCTGGCCTGTCTGGATTCTAACAGGGCAGAATAACGGAACGAGAATACAGAGAGCCCAAGAGTTATTCTGGGTAGCCCTGAAAAACTTTTGGGGAAACTGGTAGATTATTACATCACTGCTACCATTTGCAGTTACAAATGGCTATTTACCTCAATATATTTTACCTGCTTTAACCTCTCAATAACTCTCATTTCTTTTTCTTAGCTAATAAACCTACACTTAGCTTACTGTAGAATGGGCTGCCAGCATTGTCTTTGAGTGAGCTCTAGAGTACCACCTGATCTGGGGTAAGTGACTGGTCCTCTGTAAGTGGGAGAAGTCTAATGTGGTGTGATTTTTGATTTATCACAAAATTCAATTTGTCTGGGTGGCAAGATAGGCTAGAGAGCCTAAGAGGACTGTCTGTGACTCCATGGTAAAATTGGTATAGTGATGCAGGAGTTCATATTTGTTACCAGCTTGGTGAAATCTAATTATAGAACACACCACCAGTTTGGAGGTAGGCATTCACAGTCGTGAGCCACTCCAGACAGAGGAGTGCCCTCAACTGCCAATGAATTTGGGCAAGGAAAGCATTAGGCAGCTCACAGGTCGAGACCCTTGGAGAGGGTGGAGGAATGTGAGGGGAAAAGTCTCAAGCCTGACTCAACCAGAAACTCCCTGAGAAATTAAGATGCTTTTTGGAATCTGTTTAGTCTAAAGATCACACAGGCTCAGTTTCTCTCCCGTGATTTACAGTACTAGCCTCTTTTCGCCTGGAAAAAACATGTTTTTTTCAACCAATATTTCCACTTCCTGCCTCAAATCAGACATTGCAGAGGCACAGGAAAGATTCCATAAAAATGATCAAACTTTTCTGAACCTTAAAACAGGATTAATCCTTGTTGTATTCCACCAGGTTTGGTTCACCCATCTGTTATTTGAGGGAATTGGAAGACTCAGGAGGAATAAAAAATCATGCCCTCTAACTATCTGATATGCCACTGGCAGTCACGTACCAGTTTTCTGCCAACAGCCTAGCGTTTAGAGGGGACAGCACCTGAAGGGGTTTGGAATGGATTTGGTTCAAGCTCTACATAACGTGGAATGAAAAGTATATTCTGTACTGTCAGAGGCATCTTCCCTTGCAAAAGGGACATGCATAGATCTGGATTTATTTCCTCCCGCTCTTCCTTATTACTCTCTTTTTGTTGTCTTGCTTATCTATTCCTTTCTAATGTATAATTCTTCTGCCTTTGGATGTGCGATGCATTTTGACATGTGATGCTGGTTGTTGCAATTGGAAGAGAAAAGCTGCATGATGATTCAAAGTGTTATTTTCATGATTGTGCCACTCTTGAGTGTGGCACAAAGGAAAATATGACACATGAGCCTCCTGAAGAAAATAATCAGGATGACAGAACGTTAAATTAAAAATTAGACTGTCCTGGTTTAACCAGAATGTCTGGACATCTAACCTTATAGGATTATATCTAACATCCTTTTACCAGCGACAGTTAATGCTTGAAGGGATTTTATTCTCATGTAATCCCTGCATTGCTTTCAAAACTGCTTGTTTGGGGGGATATAATTAAAATTTATTATTCTCCCCTTCTCTGTCAACCAGCTGGCAGACAGCAGGACTATGGAAAAAGGCTTTCTTTACCAGTGAAAGACCTAGTTAGTGTAAAACTAAAAGCTTTAAATGTATATTTAACTTCAGATCAAAGGGTCATTACAGCCAAACACTATTACAGACATAGTGGCAAAACGCAGTGCCATGACATGCACTGATAAGCAAATTGCCTCAGCAAAAAAACAAAAGAAAAACAATCAGGAAAAAACAAACCAAAAGAAGATCAAATTAGGTTTTCTTCATTCTGTTTTTTAAACACTGGAGAAATCAGTTTCAGAACCCATCTCCTCCTCCACCCTTTCTCTCTTTATTCTGTACCGTAGTTTATCAGCTGACTGTCACATACAAAGGATGCAGTAAAAATGATTAGAGAGTTAATTCCTTGTTCACATTAGCCTGTCTGATTACTGTGTTTGAAATGGAAGATTTTAAAAAAACCAGAAGGGGTAAAAACCAGGAGTATCACCTGAAAAAAAGTGAACATCCCACAAGAAATTTACCATGAGACCACTAGAACCTCTAACCGAGCTGCAATGAAAACCTTGAAATCCCATGGTAAATTACACAAGAGATGATCATATATGTGGGTAATTTCCCCCTACGCATATATACACAGTATTTGAAAATCAGTAGCTTGTGTTTGACACTCTTACAGGGTCCACAGGCCCTACAAACCTACAGCCAGGGTGTTTTCTTTGCTGACTCACTGTGATGTGGGGGGCTGGATATCTGCATACCAGATACAGTTATTTTTGTGGACTCACATTGATGTCAGGTCAGGTGGGTTCTAATAGCTATAATTCAGGATATGAAGGTTTGGAATGTCTCACTGAGGCAGAGGGAAATACAGGCTGGGACAGAGACAGACCCTCTGGGAAAATCCTAGGTACATCAAGCTCAGGAGAAATGTATGCTGGGAATACTATTGTATTGGTATTTAAGTTAGCAATGGAAGGGTGGTGTAGGAAGTGGGGCGAACAGGGCATTTCCAGTGTCTGTTTGCCATGTTTGGAGCAAAGTAGGGAACTCCACCTCTTTACAAACTTATTTCCTACCATCTTTCACCATTATTAAAAAAAACCCACCACCTTTTATTATTTTAAGTGGATTTAGGGCTCTTGAAGGGTGACAAACTGGAGTGAACTTGTTATCCAATGTCTTGAGACAGGCTAAACACATGTATAGCAATTACCCCTTAGTATGGTAACACACACAAACAAATGGATTTCCACCATGCTCAAGTGCAGCAATTCACATAGCATGGCAGCTTTTACCTTTATGTGGTCAAAGTGCCAGTGGATAAATGGGTTAATATTGTTGTGACACTCTTTTCATCCCAGGCACACATTGCACTGTTATCATGAAAACAGTTTTGCTGCATTTAGCTGAATCACCGTAAGCCAGTGTGCTTGTAGCCTTGGATGGGTTAATGTGACATTTATGCCGGACAAATCCCCATGGGACTGGAAAGGCGTGAAATAGACTGTACAGACCACGTACCTGTCTCTGAGTCACTCTGACCTTCTGCTTACCGACGTAATCATCAAGTGCTATATGCCAAATAATAGCCTCATATGAATATCAGGAAATGAGTAAAAATCAGTCTTCACACACCGAGGCTTTGATTTTGCAATGGGGCTCTGTGCTGGCACAGCCACCCACGTACACACTGTCAATTGCAGGATTGCAGCCCTAGACAGTCTCCATTCTCTGTTCCTGTCTACAGGCAGCTGTAACAGTTTTGCCATGATGGGTGCTATTGAGAGGCCTTGCTTCCCTAGGACAGAACACTGAAGCTTCATTCAGTAATTATCTTTGTTGGCAGATTTCAAAGGACGAGCCAGTCAATTCTTCCATAACGAAGTCTTCTAAAGTGTCTGGAGGTAAATGATCCTATGCCCAGAGTACAGCATGGTAGTTTAAGATTTGAAAATGAGACTGATTTAAACAAAACAGAGTAGGCTGGAGGTACACTGGTTGCTATTAAACAGTCATCAACTGCCAGTAGTTACCATGCAGTGCTATCTGCAGGTATGTCTACACTGCAGTTAAAAACCCACGGCTGGCCCACACCAGCTGACCAGGGTAAGCTGCTCAGGCTAAGGGGTTGTTTAATTGTGGTGTAGATGTTTGGGGTCAGGCTGGAGCCTGGGTTCTTGGACCCTGTGAGATGGGAGGGTCCTAGAGCTTGGGCTGCAGCCTGAGCCCGAATGTCTACACAGCAGTTAGACAGCCCTTTAGCCCAAGCCTGAATCAGCTGGCATGGGTCAGCCACAGGTGTCTAATTTTTCAGGGTAAAAGTTCCCTAGGTGCGCTATATTCCCACCTCTGGGTATATGCATTGCTGCCTCTCTCTAGGCATGCAGACACTTATATTCTACCTAAGGCTCAGACTGGGTCCCACTCAAAATATGGCCAGAAGAGGAGACAATGCTGGGGGCGTCACAATGTCTAAATTCTTTTGTGCATCCAGCCATCAGTTATCACTGTGCGCTATCTGGCAGATGACTTTTTAAATGGTGTATGCATCTCTTGCAAATTCTGCAGTTACACCATAACAACCCCATTCAAGTCAGTGAGGTTCCAGCAGTCGAGTATTCTGACAGTAGAAGGACAATTTTCAGGAGAAGAGATGAGAGTCATTGTGCAACCCGTGAAGAAGCCAGTCTTTCCCCTGCAAGAATCTGAACTTGATATTCAGCTGATATAAGTCAGCATAGCTCCACTAAAGCTTGATGGAGCTCCATTTATTTACACCAGCTAGAAATCTGATACATCCCCACCCTATCTTTCCCTTTAAATCTAACATCAAAATTAAGTAGATTTTATTTTTGAAGCGAAGACTAAATTCACATGGGATGATTTTTGCAGAAGAATTAGTGCTCATACAAGAAAATAAATTCCCCAAGAAGCTAAACTTTCTGACAGCTCTTTCTTCAAAGAAAGAAAGCAAGGAGTTTTTATTTACCGGAGAGAACCCTTAGCTACAATTCTCAGTCACCCACAGGTGGCTGATTGAAATATTGATTAAGGTTTCTTTTCTGCCCCCTGTCAGTTTGGCAGGTTTGCTGTAGCTCATTTTTAAGACAGAAATAATGTATTATTTGGGCAGAGGGGAGAAGAGGAATGCAGTAACTTAATCAGGGTTTGAAATGACCTAAGGCCAAGTTAAATCTGATTCACCATTTAAAACTGGCTAACAGGCATCAGCAATAGACAGTTCTCCATATGCCTTAATCCTGTCCTTCAGGGCTCATCTCTGTAAGGGTGAAAGGGCATTTCAGTTGCCTGGTTCATTCAATGACTGGCCAGTAATGACACTGCTAAAATATTGCAAATTATGATCGTAGTTTTGTGAAAAGGCTATCAACTGAACTGAAATCAGGGATATAAACCCTTTTCCTTCACTCTTTTGTCCCTTATCATTCTTATTTGTTACCCTTTCCGTTTGACTGACTTCCAGAGCCTATCACATGTTTAAATCTAACCATATTCAGAAAACTTAATCACCTGCTTAATTTCTAAGCACTTACATTGAATCAGGGGGTCATGGGGTGCTCTACTCACCACTGGAGCACCTCTTTGTGGCCACAGCTGGGAATTAGCTCTGCCAGTCTGCTGCCCCTTCCTGTAAGTGCTCACCCCACCCCTCTCTCGAGACTTGACAGGTCCCTCTTTGGGGCTTGCCCCTCTGGTCAGGTCACTGTACCGTTCCCCTTTGGGGAGTGGGGGTTGTGTACCAAAGTCTCTCTGTACCAGCTGTCCCCGTAGTCTTCCAGTGCACTGCCCCTCAATAGTAACAATTCCCCAGGCGCTGCTAGAGAAACCTGGCCTGACTTCTTCTCTGGGTTCCAGACCAGGGACCCTACAACCAGCAGCTAACATCTGCACTATTCCACGCCTTGCTGCTGTTTCTCTGGACTGTTTCCTACATAGCCTCTCTCTGGCTCCTTCTCCACCCTCCTCCATGTATTCCCTTCCCTCTAGACCAAGCTCCATTCTCTCCCTAGTGTCAATGTAGTCATGCCACTACAGACTTCCTCCCTGCAGCCCATTTCTGTCCTCAGCTACCTAGCTTTATATAAACCACACCTGTTCCTCTCCAAGTGAGCTTCTCCCTTTAATTGGTCCTCATTTTTCCCTGTCTTCTCTTCCAGGTGCAGCCCAGGTAGTTAACTGGCCCATCTAGCCACCTTAACCCCTGGCGTAGAGTGGACACCCCATTCACACCAGACCCTAATATATCAGTAAGAAAATAGATTGTATTGTTAGCAATTCTGTTCCTTTTTTGTGAAAATTCCATAACTAATCCCTCATGCTTCAGGGCATAAGCCAACATCTGACTGATGAGGGTTAGGAAGAAACTTTTCCTAGAGGGACATTATTCTATAACTACTTACTGCAGGGTGTTTTGTACCTTTGTCTGAAGCAGCTGGCATTGACCACTGGACTAGGTGGAGAGGATTCTAGACTAGATGGGCCACCAGCCTGAAAATTCCTATGCTCCTCTTTATTTCATACAGGCCTCTAAACAGCCATCAGATTGTAATGACTGAAGCTGTCAAAGCATAATGGATTCCCTCCACCCCCACACTTAGGAATAGTTATTTAACTTGGAAATAATGAATAAATCAGGAGTTTGTGATCTGCCTATGCATTGAAAAGCAGGTGAACTCTGAAAAGTCATTCACCCATTATCAATTATTCGCTCAGGTCCACTAATGAATTTGAATCATCACTGACTTGAGGCCAGAGTCTACTAATTAAAGTCAATAAGGTTAAATGGGATTTATGTGAGGGTAGAATTTGGCTTCTAGTCTGGATTTGAACCAATGATATACTGATGAAAACCTCCATTCCCTATTGCTTCCCCATACCCTAGTCCATCTATTTATCATATCATTATACTGTTTTCTGTTCCATCTCTTGTTCCTTCTTATCACACCTCAGTCATTCAGTCTCCACCATTTATCATATCACTTATTTTTGCTATTATATTGTTCTACCTCTCAACTGTAGCAAATATATGATCCTGTGCCAATGTGCCCAAAGTCCTCCTCAACCTATAACACTTGATCCTAGTCATTGTATAGCATTTTAATAAATTACTGATTTGTTAGCTGGCCTCTCACTTCAGATATTTGGATATGAAGTGTTCTCCATTGAAATGCGTAGTTAGCAAAATAAAATAATAATAATAATAATAAAAAGTCACTATTAGCCCACCAAATATGCTGATATATTATTTCTTACCAATTTGGAGATCCAGATATTAGCCTAAGATATAACTAACGAATTCTAGTATGTTCCAAATACATAGCATCTTTTACTGCAAAGGAGCTTACAAACTATATATACTCCCTCACTACTGAAATGGAGCCAGCTCTAGGGTAAAAAACAGCATCTGTTTAAAGGAGCATTGAAATGCTATACAACAGCTGAAGATGAAGATCACCTACTGTGGAAACTCAAGAGGAACTCAGGTATGAAGAAAGTAAATACAAAAACTGGAATTTGGCCAGGACATCAGAGTTAATGCCCCTACTCTTGAGACATTCCATAGTTTCTTTAATGATAAATGGCCGGCACCTTGGTTTTACATCTCAGCTGAAAGACATCACTTCCAATGTCTTACCAACACCTCTTCCTGCAGCAGCGTGGAGTTACCTCACAGGACTCCCATTCAAGTACTGATCAGGGTTAATTTGTGATATCAAAGCCAAGGTTAATATGACTTCATGTATTCAAAACACAGAGCAGTAAGGGACATCTGAAACATCTGAATCAGAAGTAAAATACCAGAGCATAATGGAATTCAGTTCTTCATTGCCATGGGGCTCAAAATTACTTAATACAACACTCATTATATATTCAATTAAAATTTTGTCAACCACAAGCACTTAGAAACACAAACCTGTCCCAACTACATTCTATAAAATTAAAACTGGTTTGCTAGATATCAGAAAACTTAGTAGGAAAATTGACCCAAGGATGCAAGTTATTTGCATTAGAACATACAAGACATACAATGTGCTCCCTGGTAAAAACCCAGACATAAATTGCCTTAATGCATGGAACACTTAGCCTACAAACCAAAATCTTTTTCCATGGTCTAATCAAGTGCTGTATTCTTTTGTTGAAAAACAGGAATATAAGCTACGTAAAGAAACTCTGAGGGGGTGTCCAAAGAATACTCCAATCTACTGAATTCTATACAAATCACTGCCTCTAGCCAAGTTTCTGTAACTATCCCACCACTCAGAAACCTCACCATCTTCAAAAGTAAGCCCACTTCCACTGTAAATTAGCTTCTTCAAGCACCACTGTCTAGTCAATTTCCACTACTCAGTCCCCAACCTGCTTTTATTTAAAGTACCAGTTAACCATCAGATATTCTGACACCAGTAGAGGGAAGATCCTCATTACCGTGCAGAGCTCAGACCTCAGCTTAATTAGTATCATAAACATCCGTAAAACAACAAAAGGTGAGAGGCAGCATTTTAAGTTGAGTTCGAGTTCAGTGACTTTCTACCTCTACATGCATTGATCTATATGCTGTAATATTTTGGCTTCCTTCCCTCTGTCCCATACTCTTGTCTGATATGGTGCCAGATTCACAGTGTATGGATCATATTGTGTTAAATTAGTAACTTGGGTGGTGTCTATATATAAAAAAATCAACTCCCCAATGTTCACAGTACAGTGGACTTCATACTATTCATTAGAAATTGTGCTGAGTTTTATGAAATAGTAATTAGAGGTAGGTTGTACTGCCATCTGGTAATTTAGGTACCTTCAGACATGAATGTAATTTAGCAACCCTAGTGAAGAAGGTATTTCTGTAGCAGTGGAGCTTCTGCTTCTTTTAAAAAAATAACCAGGCATACACATTTGTGAAGAGCTAGGGTATAAGGCACACTCAGGAACTTCCTGCGGCACAGCATGAGCCATGCATTTTGTAGCTTTACCAACTGAAAGACACATTTATTTCTAAAGTAGCTAAAAGTCAATAATTTCCTATGGGTAGGAGTGGCTAACTGATTTTGCTGCCACCTATGAGCCAAAGTAAGCAGTGGGTATCCTATTACTTCCTAGCCTACTTCACACTGCAGATGGTATTTCACATTAGTGAACTCCAGACAAATTATTCTAGTTCTACATCTTTTTATTGCTGCTAATAGCTTGTTTCAACAAATAGCTGTACATTGCAAAATAGACAGAAAGAAATATTGTTATCAATATTGGCACTGGCAAAATATATCTTTCTAACCAAAAGAGTTACAGAACTGAATAAAGCAAATGTGTTATGGGCACAAAGAAGAGGGTTGGTTGGAAGGGACGGTGCTTTAGAGTGCATGCTCAACCCACCAGAACCCCACTTACGTGACAATAACAAACGTGAAGAACAGCACAAAATAGGATTGCAAGCATCTTAATATGATGTAGATTTAACTTCTGTGCAGTATTTTGTGACACCTATTTCCTGATTAAGTATTGCTCATGCACAGTAATAAATATGGGTTGGTGGGGATGGGGAACTGTTAGCTTTCACCCATCTGGTTCACATCCAGCCAGGGTTGGCCTGGAAAAAAGGCAATGTTGCTTGGTGGCCTTTGTGAACTACATTTATGGGTCTTTATGGGACAAAAAATGTCCACATTGCAAACATCACCACAGCAGTTGGTGCTAACTGGTGCCTTTGTTGGCCACCTCAAGCTAGAGGCTCAGTGTAGAACTGAATACTCTGTCACCAACAATGGTTGTCTCTCTAGATAAGAGCTGAAATGTACCAGCGTGGCAACATGAAGGAAATTTGCATTGCCAATGCCTGTGCCATGCCCAGTGGATTAAAGCAGTGACCTCCTGAGCTGTTAGCTCAGCATCTTTAACAAGCATTAAAAATACAAATACAACTGAGCTATCTATCTTCGCACATAGAGATGGATGAACAGAATGTTTCATACTGATGAGGGTGGGAGGTTTCTTAATACTGAGTGGTTGTCGGTAGTAGCTTCCTAACCCATCATTTGGAAGAAGAGGAAAGGGAAAGGACCCTTGAGCATTTAATGGCTATAAAAATAATACTATACCCTTAGATAGCAAAGAGCACTTCTCAAAAAGCATTTTGCTGAATCTCACAACGCCTCATGTCCTGGGGTACTCTCATCCCTAGGGTGCCTCTTCCTGGCTGCTCTGGGCATCTAGCTCCTTTCAGGTCTGATGCCCATTTCTGTCACTCATTTACATGCCCTACCACCTCTCTCTTGCTGCAGCACTGAGTGCTCTCTTTTTGTGGGTGGGCTCTCCAGCCAGCTCACTATAGTCATTCCCTTCAGGGATAGCAGAGTCCTAGCTGACAACGGTCCCAGGCAGTCTTCTACTCCACTGCCCACTCTGTGCCACTGGTAGGGCAGTGGAGTAGAAGACTCCAGATTCCAGCCCAGGGAGCCTATGTCTAGCAATTGTTGTCTGCTTTCTCCTAGACTCTTTCCTATGTCTTCCCCATCTCTGGATTTACTGGCCCAAACTCCCTCCTCCCAGACAGGGACTGCTGAACTCCATAACCCTAAATACACCTCCCTTCTCTCAGGAAATGGGTGCAGACTACTTCCACTGCTCCCAACTTCCAGGCTTTATACCAGCCCCACCTGTTCCTTATCAGCTGGGCTCCATCATAAATCAGCCTTCCCAGTCCTGACTCTGCTTCAGGTGCAGCCTAAGAGGTTAATTAACCTAATTTAACCTGCTCTATCTTGCAGGGTAAATCAGCATTATTATACCATTGGATGAACTGGGTCACCTGAGGCATAGAGAGGTGAAACGACTTGCTCAAGGCCATGCAGCCATATCAAGGCTGGGATTGGAATTCAGGATTTATGACTCCCAGTCCTCTACTTTAACTCCACTTTTTCCCAAGTCAGCGCTATGGTTGTTTATTTCAAGGTGCTAGGTGGCATTAATACAGTTCTTTTACAGATGATGGCCCAGTGACTCTAGAGCTGCACAGATGATGCTAGTGCTTGCTCCTTTTAGGCACAGATTGAGAAAAACCTAATTCAAAGCTTACTGAAGTCCATGGAAAGACTCCACTGAGGCTTTGGAGCAGGCCCATAAAGAAAACTTCATAGGGTCCATGAGATTGGGATACCTCTCTGGTGTAGCTTGGTGTGATGGACTGCATCGCTGTATTTACACCCTACATACTATTATAATAATCTTTGTATAAGATATACTTTGTGAAGTATCTGAAAACTCGTAACTTGCTGATCAGTAATATCATGGTAAAATGTGTGTAGCAGCATTATGTGTAAAGTTATAAAATTCCTCTGTATGATTTTAAAATCCAGGGTCAGACTCACAAAGCACAAAACTGGTCAAACACACCTATCTTGAACAAACAGACCTATCGTGTTTTACTTTGCATTTAAGCAGTAAACCGGGTGGGAAGGGAGAAAACAAAGGAAGCTCACACAGGTGAAAAAAACAGCAGGGAACATCCTTCCACCTGGACTCTTTGTCTCCTGGTTCTCAGCTGGAAATACTTTTCAAAAGGGGGACTGAAACTATAAAAAGGAGGCGCAGACACCCCCCCAAAATCTTTTCTCTCTCTCTTTCTATCTCACTCTTTGTACCTTAGAAGACAAAAGAAACAGCTGTTGGACTCTGGGAGAGGGGTCCTAACTGGACAGTTTGGTTAATAATGCTGTTGGAAGCCTGTGATGAAAAACTATGCTTTGAACCTCATACAGTCTGTCAAGTTTAGCATTAAAAAGTGTTTATCTTTATTTTTCTTCTAACCACTTCTGACTGTGTTGCCTATGCTTATTCTCACTTAAAATCTATCTCTTTTCAGTTAATAAACTTGTTTTATCTAATCCACTTTGTTTAAACTGGAGTACCCAGCTAACTCAATTTCAAGTGTGAAGTTGCATATTATTCACTTAAAGGACTAATGGACTTAATATATTTGGACTGTTCAGGAGAGGATTGGGCAGTACAAGACATACATTTGTGATGGGTTGGATCACAGAAACCCCCTTAGGGCTGCCAACTGATGTGCCAAGACTACTTCTGCCCCTGCTTTCTTGCCCTGGCAGCTTGGGATTTCAGTGCCCTGTATTGCTGAGCCAGACTCACTACCCTGCTGAAACCCAGATCCAGGTCTGAACCATGTCCCCTAACATCTGTTTCCCTGCCAGCTTGCGACTCCAGCGCCCTGTCTTGTTGAGTCAGACACGTCAGTCTGCTCCAGTACAGACCCAGGGTCTGAACCAGATGTCCCAAAGCTGCAGACTTAACTGAAAGCAGCTTAAGAAGTGTTCCTGTCTTTAACACTCAGATGCCCAACTCCCAATGGGATCCAAACCCCAAATAAATCCTTTTTACCCTGTATAAAGCTTATATAGCGTAAACGCATAAATTGTTCACCCTCTATAACACTGATAGAGAGATATGCACAGCTGTTTGCCTCCTAAGTATTAATACATACTCTGGGTTAATTAATAAGTAAAAAGTGATTTTATTAAATACAGAAAGTAGGATTTATGTGGTTCCAAGTAGTAACAGACAAAACAAAGTGAATTACCAAGCAAAATAAAATAAAACACGCCAAGTCTAAGCCTAGTACAGTAATAAAACTGAATACAGACACAATCTCACCCTCAGAGATGTTTCAATAAGTTTCTTTCACAGACTAGACACCTTCCTGGTCTAGGCACAATCCTTTCCCCTGGTACAGCCCTTGTTGCAGCTCAGGTGGTAGGTAGGGGATTTCTCATGATGGCTACCCATTTGTTTTGTTGCATCCACTTATATATCTTTTGCATAAGGCAGGAATCCTTTGTCCCTCTGGATTCCCACCCCTCCTTCTCAACAGAAAAGCCCCAGGTTAAAGCTGGATTCCAGTTCAGGTGACATGATCACATGTCACTGTAAGACTTCATTACCCACTTGCCAGCACACATGTATACAGGAAGACGTACAAGTAAACAGAGCCATCTACAGTCAATTGTCCTGGTTAATGGGAGCCATTAAGATTCCAAACCACCATTAATGACCCACACTTTGCATAACTACAATAGGATCTCAGAGTTATATTTCATATTTCTAGTTTCAGACACAAGAGTGATACATTTATACAAATAGGATGAACACACTCAGTAGATTATAAGATTTGTAATGATATAAGAGACCTTTTGCATGAAGCGTATTCCAGTTACATTATATTCATGCTCATTAGCATATTTTTATAAAATCATATAGACTGCAACGTCACAACATTTCTGGGAGAAAATCTGGGACTGTTGAGAGCCAGTGTCTGACTGGCAGAATGCAGTCACTTAAAGACATCTGAGAATGAATTAACATGCTGGCAAGCTGTTTGTGAGTGGTCCTTGTTGGGAGCTACAACAGTAGGGCATTGCAAGGCACCCTAGTTTGCAGGACAAGGGTGACACAGCCCTAACTGGTCTGGATCGCAGCCCGGTAAACCACACTTGGGGCCAGATTTTTAAAGGTGCCTAGTCAGGCAGCTAGTGTGATTTGTCAAAAGCACCTTGGTGCCTAACTCAAATTGACTGTTTTCTTTAGGGCCCTGCATCTCAAGGCACCTATGTACCTTTAAAAATCTGGCCTTTGGACTTGATCTCTCCTTGCTGATCTGCCCCTGTGTTTATCCTATTTGACTTTGAGGAGGCTTGGAACTTGCTATACATTAGTGGTCAAAAGTGGTGAGCCAGGGAAAAGAAACTTCAACCAATTTGAGAACAAAATGTCTGGAAAATTGAAATGACAAAGTAGCTTGTTCCAAAATTAGCAACATGTGCTGTTATGATCTTAATAAAGACAGACGCAGGTTTTTATCACATTCAAAATAAAACCTTTTTACTTCTTAGATTCAGCACATCACATGCAACTTAGAACCACTCTGACTGCAGTTAAAGATAATTAACAGTTACATAATAGGCTAATATATGGCTGGATCCATGTGCACGGCACAGAATCTTGTCCTATGGGACAGTGCAGTGGTTCCAGTAGACCTAAGGTAGTGAAATGAGGTAGGTATCCAAAGGCTGGAGCAGCACAGGAAAGGAGGAGGAGCTCACCAACTTTGGAATCAGTTATCATGATGACTCACAGTGTCACATGGTGATGCAAAATTGTGCCAAGCTGGAATGCAGCAAAAAGTAAAGAAAGAAGAGAGTTACTCAAATGAAGCCCATTTCTCCAAGGCTCAGGGATTTCTGGAGAGGGACAAGATAGTGGCAGTGCTGTTTCAGACTTGCTGGTGACAGGTGGGTAAAAGCTTCTTAAGGTTTTTTGATGGGAAGTTGATGAAAACAAAACCATGAAACTGTGTATAGTTGGGGGCAGGGAGAGAAAGCTCTGTATTCCACAGCCTTGAAGACATAGCTATAGCTGATGAGATGCAAAAAGAGCCATTTAAAACCATATCCTTATAGCTTCCCGCTCCCAGCCTGCTGATTAATGTAATTAGGGAAATTTCTGATCCTCTTCCTGATGAGCTCCTCATGAGACAGCACCTTCTGTTTGTGATGGACAAGGGTAAGAAACCCGCCCCCCCCCAATCTCTGTCTTGCTTCTCTTTCTAACTCACTAGCTAATGTTTGAAAGTGACTTGGAATTATTAAGCCCTATACAAGTGCTAAGGATTATTAATTATCTTGTTATGTTTTCTGACTCTTCTCCATTTTCCTGCTCTGCTTCTTTTCTCTCTTGTTTCTTCCCTTTCACCTCTATTTCTTGCTTTCCCACAGGCTTCCAATCCACTGCCTTCCTCTCTGTATATACCCATGGCTCTCCTCTTCCTTCTGTTCTGGTTTATTTATTGTTTCTTTTCTCTGCCGAGTCTCCTCTTACTTGACAGTTTATACTTCCTTCTCTGCTCCAATCCTTGCTTGGTTCTTTCTGCTTCTCCTCTGCTTCCTCATTTATCCAAGATTTATATCCACAATGTGAAAGCGCTGCATATCCAGTGGGCCCATTACCTATTGCCAGGGGGACAAGAATCTGTCATCTGTTTCTTCTAGATCAGGGGTCAGCAACCTTTCAGAAGTGCTGTGCTGAGTCTTCATTTATTCACTCTCATTTAAGGTTTTGCGTGCCAGCAGCACATTAACGTTTTTAGAAGGTCTCTCTCTATAAGTCTATAATATATAACTAAACTATTGTTGTATGTAAATTAAATAAGGTTTTTAAAATGTTTAAGAAGCTTCATTTAAAATTAAATTAAAATGCAAAGCCCCCAGGACCAGTGGCCAGGACCCAAGCAGTGAGAGTGCCACTGAAAATCACCTCACGTGCTGCCTTCAGCACGCGTGCCACAGGGTGCCTACCCCTGTTCCAGATCCCCAAGCATTTGCTTTTTATTGACTATTTCTTCCATTATAGAGTGGAGCAGCTTCTGCCTGGAGGGAGGACAGAGAACTCCATAAACTTCTTATCGGGGCAGCTAGGATCCTAGCAGCTCCTCCTGCCTCACACATTTAGTATCTCCATGGTGGTATTGTACCATTATCTCTCCAAGCTGAGCACTAGATGAAAATGCAATGGTGGCAATGAAGAGGGACAGCTGCAAGAGTGCTACAGTGCCTACATCTTTGGGGCACAAGTCAAGCGTTTCTTGGTATTGATTGAGTGACTGAGGAGAGGGATCTGTTTCTGAGTGGCCGTCTGTCATTTAACAATCTCCTTGGAAATTCTGACAAATGATTCTGGTGCTAACTGCTGAGATTCCTACATCAATTCAGTAGAAAATGGGCACTTACTAAATAAATGTCAAATCACCCTCCTACTTGCATATGTGCCAGTCTTCTATAGACAAAGAGCATTAGTAACTGACAGGAAAGCAAGACATTAAAATTCAAAAAGAAACAAAAAACCCCTTTCCCTTGGCCCTTTGATTCCTTCCCAGGACAGCTGAAGCGTGACAATGCAGAACTTTCATTTAAAAACAACAGCACAAAATATCCATTTTCAAAATTTCATACATTCTGCTTCTGTGAGTTGTGGAGTTGTACCGACTTTGTGGAGTCATTGCAACTGCTTGTAAATGATGTATGAAAAGAAAAATTCCTGTCCTTCCAGTGCACTGAGAGAATTCTGTAATCCCTGATATGCTGCTTGCTTATATTAAACTCAAACACAGCCAGGAAAGAGCTTGAATGCAAAGATTATTAGCTTTCCCCCACCCAATTACATCTTTTGCTATTTTAGAGGAGATTTATTTGTCTCTCCAGGAGCCTCCTTATCTCCCTCCACCCTAGCTGTAGGATTTGGACAAGAAATATACTATATTTATTTGTTTTAAAGAAAAGTTTTATGACTATTTTTTGCAAGGGTTAGTTGGGGTTCTCTCTGCCCAATAACACAGGCAAGATTTCCTCTTGAGTAGCAATCCCACTGTCAGAATGGTTTCTGGAACAATTGCAATATCACAGGAAGATGGTATGAGAGTGACCAGGAGCCTAGTTGAGCTGTGTCCCAATTTGAAGTTCAACCCCTCCTGGTTTGGTGGTGAGCATAAACTAGTCAAAGCTGGCACTTGGTGACTAAGTAGTTAGAACAGTGCACTCGGTATCTGTGTGATCTCTTAGTTATTATTTTTTTAAAAATCCTGTGTGCTATCATAATAGCACCCAACCACCGTAGTTACACTGTGGAAGGCTACATTACTTTTAGACTATTATAGTAGCAATTCTTTAAATGTGGATAAGATAGGTACCTCATGCTGCTTGCATATTTTTAACTTTGGGGTTAAATTATGACTGATAAAGCCTATGGGAGTTTTGCTACTGAGTTCAATAGGGCCAGGATTTCACTCCTGGTCTTTTCTCCACTATCCTTTTGGTTTAGGTAGTTGTGCTTCTCAGCACTTAATCATCTTTAAAATACTGTCTGTTAATTAACAAGCACCAACACTGCACAAAATACTTTGTTCAACTCACAGTCATGCAAAAAGGGGACTTGAGTGTGGAACAAAAAACTGCTCTTTTTTATGTCACCCAACCTTTCATGGATTCTTGGTTCATGGCCTTATGCTACCAGCTCTAATACGCTGTACCGGCACAGATACATATAAATACATGACCTTATTTCTTCCATGAGGATAACATGTTGACTCTTAACTCTATTATTATGGGAGGAATTAGGTGAGTTAGTAAAAAAAAAAAGTATCCTGGCCCCAGTTGAAGTGAGATGGAAGGAAATGATGGACTAGCCACCCTCCTGCTGTAGAAAGGGATGGATTTTAAAAGCTCTCAGATGCTGTATTCTTAAATCTCTAAACAGGTTCAGAATGCCCATGTCCAGAAACAGGCTTGTGCCCGTGAGGTATACTTTATATTTCTGCACACAAAAACACTAAAAGGGAAGAGAAGTCTGGGACATCTTCCTCTGGGCCATTGGCATTAGACTACTGCAGTGGTTCCCAAACTTGTTCCACTGCTTGTGCAGGGAAAGCTCTGGTGGGGTGGGCTGCTTTGTGTACCTGCCGCGCCCGCAGGTTTGGCCAATCGCTTCTCCCAGTGGCTGTGGTTCACTGCTCCAGGCCAACGGAAGTAGTGACCAGTACGTCCCTCGACCTGTGCTGCTTCCAGCAGCTCCCATTGGCCTGGAGCAGTGAACCGCACCCACCGAGAGCTGCGATCAGCCGAACCTGCGGACACGGCAGGCACACAAACGGTCCCGCCCGCCAGGGCCTTTCCCTGCACAAGCGGCAGAACAAGTTTGGGAACCACTGGACTACTGCATTTGGGCAGCATGTTCACAACAGGCCATGTAGCCCAGCACTGGGGGCCAGCACAGGATGGTTATACTGAGAAGTCTTATGGAATAAGATGCTCGTCTTGAAAGAAGCCCTCTCTGAAAATGGGGGGCTCAGCCACAAACATCATCTTTAAAATCAAATGGTGCAAAGTGGTGCACATGAGAATTAAATTCAGCAGCTGGATAAAAAGAAACCAGAGGGTAATAACCCATACCAAGCCAACTGCCTAGATGAAAATCTATGCTGTAAATCCTTCTCCACTACTGCTCTTTACCTTCCATCTGCCCCATCCCATTATTTCTTTCTTCTCTCCACCCATCACTGGGGTGGGAGAGCACCAGCAGATGATGACGCTTAGGCTATGTCTATACTACTGTTGTATCGACGCTCCAGTGATCGATGTACTGGGGGTCGATTTAGCAGAAAAGTATCCCAAAATACCTCATGAATGTCACCTACTTGATTCTCCATGGGCTTCATTGCTCCAGTGCAGTTCCAGGTAGGTGGGATGGCCTGCTATGTTTTGGTTTACAGTGGTCTGGAACTGCTAATGCAATCTGAGGAGAACTGACTATAAGAAAGATTGATAAAGATTAGTTAGGTGCTATGTGCTCCTCTACTCCTGCTATTTGGAGTTTTATTATTTGTATTACAGCAGCATCCAGGGGCCTCAATCAGCATCAAGGCCACATTGTGCTAGAAGTTGTATAAACAGTCCCTGCTCTGGAAAGCGGCTGATCTGCATCACAGCAGTTCGAGTCTAGCCATTTCTGTAGTGACTGAAAGCTGTCACCATCTCTTTACCTGTTCATGGGCCACCATCTCTTTACCTGTTCATGGGCCACTGTGAAATGAGTCCAAGGACCATAACAGCTCAAAAAAACAGCACCCAAATGAGCTCCAAGTGGCTATGGCCCTTCTTTGCTTCCCAAAGCCTGTAGGGCTGCTCTAAATCACACGAGGGGCTGGACAGGCCTCTTGGCACAGCCTCAGAATATAGGGAGAGGAGAGACATTCCCCATCCCTTCTGTGAGCACTCGAACGCAGTAACTGCGAATCAGGCCCTGGTGGGCTTGTTGTCCCTAAGGAAAATGTGCATTTTAGACATGTCAACTAACACATTAATCGACATGTATTAAAGCCCTAGGGTAGACATCATAAGGCTGCCAACCCACTAGGATTGTCCTGCAGTCTCTAGAATCACAGGGACCACAAGGTCATCTAGACTCACCCTCTGCCAAGATGCAGGATTTGTTGTGTCTAAACCAACCATCTTTAATTAAAGATTATGTCATGTGATGAAACCTCCAGGAATACATCCAGCTAAAAGTGGCAAGTCTAATACACAAGGCAAGTTGTAGGTGTAACAGGGGTTAGCTCTTTCAGTAAACACCAAGTAAATCCTGTTGATAAACAGCAGAGTTGGGTCTGCACTACTGTCTGTCCAGCATCTTTCACAGGAACTAAATTACCTTCAAAACTGGAAATGAAGGGATTGCAGCTGGCTCTAGAGCAGACTGTCTGGTCTGCTGAATGAACAACTCTTGGCAAGTTGTGACAGTTTGTAGTAACATTTTTTTAACTGAAGCAGCCAGCTCTCAAAAAAACTCACCCTGCAATAATCCTGATACCAGTCGGAGACATTTTCCGGAGTACATGCCTGATACCAGTCGGAGAGATTAAACGGAGTACATGCCTTACAACCCATTTGTCTGTATTTGCACACGAGGGGTCTAGCACCACTGAAGGCTTGAGCCTGCAAGGCTCCTAACAAGGTAAGGTGCTAAGAGAGACAGGCATTCTGGGTAAAGGTCAGGAAGTTGCTCTCGGTTTGTGAGAGTGAATTAACCATGCGGCAGTGCTGGGTAAATAGCTTGTTGTTTGAATTCCTCTGTGCTTATTTGCAGCGTGACACATTTGATCTTTGTACAGTCATCACACACAAATGTACACAACACTCTCTGTTTACAGAGCCAAACCTAGGTATTAAAGAGAAATATAGACAAATTAACAGTGCCAGACTAGTCAAGGGTTAGAGTCAGACCTTTCCATGCTGTAGCCTTAGGCAGCAATCTCTCATTCCCAACTTTAACTTTATTCCACACAAGCCCGAAATCACTGTGGTCCAATGGTTAGTGCACAGGACAGAAAGGCAGGATTCCAAGGACTTGGCCAAGAGAGACTAAAGGGATGCCAGGTACAGAACCAGTTGAAATAAATGTAAATGTATTGTACATAGAAAACATGCATGAAGAGATTGACAACTCAGAAATGGTATAACTTCAAGCTGCTAGTCAGAAGGTTTTGCTCTTGGATCCATCACTCATCTGTTGTGTGATTTTTCAGCAAGTCACTTACTACATCTCCATATGTCTCATTTTCCTGATCTAAAAAGCCTCCTCTGGTTTCGGATACTGTTTGGCTGCGGTGGTCTTGTAAATCATGCACATAATCTGACTCCTGAAACCTAATCTCAGCATGGTAACATGCCAGATTCCTGTCATTGCTCTAGGACAACAGTTACTCTTACCTAAAGAATCAGAAACCTATGAGAGAAGGTAATTTGTCTGACACTTGTAGGGAGAAGCCAGGAAGGGCTACTTTAGATTGCATATACTGCAGGGAGTTATGGAGCAGACAGGAAAATATACAACATAATATCTGAGGTAGAACGCCACACTCTTTGCTATTGCCAGCATACATAAGGTATATACTCATTTCAGATATTTTAAAAGTAGCATAGATGAAGCACTAAAGCAGATGGCAGCTGTCTGATATAGTAGTGAAGGTTGGAAAAATCGGATTTTCTATTTAAAATATTCAAGACACATAGTTTTGATTTGTTGTTCTCCATTTGTGTGTGTGTGTCTGGGCTAGTGGAAAGGAGACTGAGATTTCCAGCATTTCCTATTTCCTTTTTACACAATTTTCTGATCAGTTCTACCAATTGTCTTCACTCTTCCTTTCAAGCGCCCCGATTGTGTTCTTGTTAAAAGAAATGCCACTACATCTTCTCCAGACTTTCTAGATTAAAAGAAAAATAAACCTGCCTGCAGGGCACTTTGTTTTTAATCATTCATCCTCAATTGCTTTATGTATTATGGCTGTCAGAATACTATCTAACTCTAGGTACTTATGGCTGTCATTATTACAAATTGACTGGAACTTTTGCCCCCTAAACCCAGAATCTGCCCAAGCCCATTAATGGCGAACACTGCTGTTTAATAGGGCTGGTAGGAAAAGGTTGATTGATTTGAAACTTTGATGAAAAAGAAAAATTATGTGAAGTCTTTTGTAAAGATTTTCTCCATTCTCTCTCCCTATTTTCTAACGAATTCTACAGATGGATGAGAAATATGAAAAACAACCAAATTAAAAACAAACAAAAAAACACAGAAAAAAAACACTATGTTGTTCGTAGTAAATTTTCTTTTCTGTTTTCTTCTCATCTCTACTGTTCTGCATCTCAGTTGCCTTTCCCAATGTGAAGCAAGCGTCAATCATCAGAGCTTGCCTGGATGCTATTCTGCACAAATCACTAGTGAGCATCTGGAAGTCCTGAAGAGGACTGACGTATATTTTTAGGATTAAACATTAGGAAGTGTTGCCTAGAGTTTGAAGAAGGGATCTGGAGGTCAAGACTCCTGGGTTCTCTTCTCAGCTTTGGCACTGATTTGCTATGTAACCATTGGCAAACTGTTTAACTTCTGAGCCTCAGTTTCCTCAGGGCATAATAATACCTAACTCACAGAAGTGTTGTGAAGCTCAATATTTACAAAGCACTTTGAGATCCATTGATCAAAGAGTTTATTCAGTGTAGGTGTTAAATTTTGTTTTTAGCAATAATCCCCTAACCTACTGTGACAGACCCAGGCCAGTGGGGTACAGGAGTCTGGTAGAGGTCAAATATACTGGTCACTGGCTGAGTAGTTTTCTGTTCCCTGCGTGACCAGAGCAGGGGCTGCACTAGAGTAATCAGGAACCTGCTAGAACCAATTCAGCCAGACAAGCTGATTAGAACATCTGTAGCCAATCAAGGCAGGCTAATCAGGGCACCTGGGTTTAAAAAGGAGCTCACTCCAGTCAGGTGAGGGGGAGCCAGAGGAGAGGAAGTGTGTGTGAGGAGCTGGGAGCAAGAGGCACAAGGAGCTGAGAGTGAGAGGGTGTGCTGCTGGAGGACTAAGGGTAGTACACAGCGTTTATCAGACACCAGGAGGAAGATCCTGTGGTGAGGATAAAGAAGGTGTTTGGAGGAGGCCATGGGGAAGTAGCCCAGGAAGGTGTAGCTGTCATGCAGCTGTTACAGGAGGTACTATAGACAGCTGCAATCCACAGGGCCCTGGGCTGGAACCCAGAGTAGAGGGCAGGCCCAGGTTCCCCCCAAACCTCCCAGTTCCTGATCAGACACAGGAGGAGTTGACCCAGACTGTGGGGAAGATCACTGAGGTGAGCAAATCTGCCAAGAAGCGCAGCACCCACCAAAGTAGAGGAGGAACTTTGTCACAACTGGTGTCAGTGGTGAGATCTGGTGTGCACAGCGCGGCAGAAGAAGGAGGGTGATTTAAAAAAAAAAAGGTAAAGGGTTTATTTTTTTTTTTCACCACAATGGATGACCTAGTACAGGTATTGATACAAGCTATGGTGCCCCAGCAGGAGGCTACCCGTGTCCAGGCAGCTGCCCAACAGGAGGGAATGCAGCTGCAAAAAGAGACTAATCGCCTGCTGATGGACCAGGCTTCTCAAGACCGGGCTATGTTGTGGGAACTGGTAAACCAGGTAAAGACCCTAACAGAGCTGAACCGTGGCCATGACGGGACGCAGATCATACAGGCTAGCCATTGGCTGCAGAAAATGACGCGGGAGGATGATGTAGAGGCATACCTTGTGGCCTTTGAGAGGACAACCCTACAGGACGCCTGGCCTCGAGATCAGTGGTCTGCCATCCTTGCCCCATTCCTGTGTGGGGAGGCCCAGAAGGCCTACTATGATCTGCCTGAAGAGGCTGCACCAGACTACCCCAGCTGAAAGCAGAGATCCTGGCCAGATCTGGGGTAACAACTGCAGTGCGGACCCAGTGGTATCACGAGTGGAGGTACCAGGAAAACAAACCCCGCAGTCCCAATTGTATGACCTCATCCATCTCGCACGAAAGTGGTTGTGAACGGAATCCCAGAGTCCGGAAGAGATAGTAGAGGTTCTGGTCATCGACCGATACATGAGAGGGCTACTGCCAGACCTTCGTGCTTGGGTAAGCCAGAACGAACCCTCCACTTATGATGAGGTTGTTGCACTGGTAGAGAGGCGAAGGACAGCGAGGGAGCTGACCCGACCTGTTAAGGAAGAGGCACCCCGGGTTAAACTAGCAGCACCAAGCCCTAGAGCTCAGGTGACTGGGCAACCAGGGGATCCCAGGTGGAAAAAGAGAGGGGCTGAAGGCCCACCAGAAGCCACAAAGAGTCAGAGCACTGAGGGAGAAGAGGATTGTGATGTTAGACTGCCCAAACCAAGAGACCGGGGAATGCCTAAGGCCTCATACAGATGTTACGCCTGCGGGGAGTGGGGACATATAGCTGCACAGTGTCCCAGTGCTGAGGAGCCGATGCAGTGTAATCTGGGCAACTGGGCAGACCCATGCTCCCTAATCCACCTTGTGGGGGTCTCACTAACCCCACATATGAACACCAGACCAGTAAAGCTAAATGGGGTAGAGACCACAGCACTGGTTGATTCGGGGAGTGCTATCACGCTTGTCTTGGGGAAGCTTGTGAAAGTGTAGTCAGCTGCTGCAGGCTAAGCATACGGGGATAACATGCGTCCATGGGACAATTAGTTATTACTCTACCATCCCAGTAAAAATTGAGATTCAGGGGAACACGACTGAGGTAGCAGCAGGTGTAGTCCCTAAACTCCCATATCCGGTACTCATAGGGAAGGACTTCCCAGGGTTTGGAGATTTACTCCCAGTAGGAGGATTGGAGAAAGAGGGGAACCTTGAAGTTAGTGAGGCATCCACAGTAGACTGTCAACCCCCAGTCTTCTCTGAAATATCCCCAGATTTATCTTCCATTCCCAGAGACAGCATAGAAAGTCGAAAAGGGAAAGCTAAGGCCTTGGGAACCTGAATACTGGCCCAAAGCCAGAGGGTCGCTCTCGTAGGTAGGCGAACCCAAGCAGCTGAAAAGAAGGCCACCCAGAAGGGAGAAGCACCTGAGTCTGACCCCCACCCTAATGCTTCTGAACCAGTAGAGGCAACAGAGACTGGGCCCCTAGATCTTGGGCAGATTAGCCCCGGGAGAGGAAATTTTGGACAGGACCAGGCTGAAGACCCAAGGTACAACAACATTAGAAAGGAGGTGACTGAAATAGATGGGGTCTCCGTGGAAGGGAAAACCCATGGACCAGGACCCTACTTCATAATGAAGAAGAATCTCTTATACCGGGTTGCACCAGTACAGGGGCAGAAGGCACAGAAGATCTTAGCACCTCAAAAACACCAGAACGCTGTACTAAGTCTTGCTCATAGCCATCTTTTTGCAGGGCACTTCGGGGTAGAGAAGACCCTGGCACGAGTCCTATGATGGTTCTTCTGGCCCGGAGTACATGAAGAAGTGTGGAGGTACTGTGCATCCTGCCCGGAGTGTCAGCTGCATAGTCCCCGTCCCCACCTGAGGGCACCTTTAGTACCCCTTCCCATCACAGAGGTCCCCTTTGAGCGAATAGCCATGGATCTAGTGGGACCCCTGGAGAAGATGGCTCAGGGCCACCAATATATACTTGTTGTTTTGGACTATGCTACTTGCTACCCAGAAGCCGTCGCCCTGCGGAACATGGCCTCTAAAACGATAGCCAAAGAGCTGGTGGGGATCTTTGCCCGAGTGGGGCTACCAAAGAAAATATTAACAGACCAAGGAACCCCATTTATGTCAAAGCTAATGAAGGACCTCTGTACGCTGCTCCATATACATACCCTGAGAAACTTCAGTTTACCATCCGCAGACTGATGAGTTGGTAGAAAAGTTTAATCGAACCCTCAAGGCTATGATAAGGAAGGTGGTAAGTTGGGACGGGAAGGACTGGGACACCCTACTGCCCTGCCTTATGTTCGCTATCCGGGAGGTACCTCAGGCCTCAACTGGGTTTTCCCCATTCGAGTTATTATACGGACGTCACCCCCGTGGCATACTAGATATTGCCAAAGAGATTTGGGAAGAGGAACCCAATGAGGGGAGAAATATAATAGAACATGTAATATAGATGTGAGACCGGATAGCCCGTGTCACCCCTATTATACGGGAACATTTGGAAAAGGCACAGGAGGCCAAGAGAACCTATTACAATTGCCAGGCAAAAGTCCGACAGTTCCAACCAGAGGATCGGGTGATGGTGTTGGTACCCACAGCAGACAGCAAACTTCTGGCCCAGTGGCAGGGGCCCTACGAGGTGGTTGAACCCTTGGGGGAGGTAACCTACAAGGTGTGGCAGCCAGGACGCCGAAAACAAGAACAGATTTATCACATCAACCTTCTGAAACCCTGGCATGCACAAGAGGCATGCATAACTATCCAGGAAAACAAGGCTTCCAAACAGGTGAGAGTGTGTCCCGATTTAACACCAGACCAGAAGAATGAGGTGTCTGAGATGATCTTCCAGAACCAAGATGTGTTCTCGACAAAACTGGGTTGATCAACTGAGACATATCACCACATCGTCATGAACCCTGGGGAAAGAATAACAATGAGGCCCTATCGGGTGCCAGTGGCCAAAAGGGAGGAAATAAAAGCAGAAGTAAAAAAAATGCTGGAGTTGGGGATCATCGAAGAATCCCACAGTCAGTGGTCCAGCCCAATCATGCTGGTGCCCAAACCTGATGGCACCACAAGGTTTTGCAACAACTTCCGGTGACTAAATGAAGTATCCCAGTTCGATGCTTACCCCATACCTCGCATAGATGAGCTAGTGGATGATCTGGGGAATGCCCAGTACTTGACTAGCCTAGACTTGACAAAGGGGTACTGGCAGATTCCCCTTGCAGAAGAAGCAAAGGAAAAGACTGCATTCTCTACACCAGAGGGTCTTTTTCAATATACTGTCCTCCCTTTTGGACTACATGGGGACCCAGCTACTTTCCAGCACCTCATGGACAAGCTATTATGCCCACATAACAGTTATGCTGCTTGGACGATGTGGTCATTCATATCCCAGACTGGGAAACCCACCTAGAGAAGGTAGAGGAAGTCCTTGATACCTTCAGGCGAGCTAGCCTTACAGCAAACCCTGCCAAGTGCGCTGTAGGGTTTACAGAGGCCAAATATCTTGGCTACAATGTGGGAAAAGGTCTGGTAAAACCCCGAGTGAACAAGTTGGAGGCCATCCAAAATTGGCCGCAACCATGTCGCAAGAACAAGTCCGGGCATTCCTAGGTGTTGTGGGGTATTATCAACGATTTATCCCCCACTTTGCCACAAGGGCAAGCCCTCTGACAGATCTAGTGAAAGCCCATGGACCTGATCTGGTGAGATGGTCTAATGGAGCAGAGGAAGCATTCACAGACCTATGGACTGCCCTCTGCAGTAACACTGTACTGATAGCCCCTGATTTCACCAAGGAATTTATCCTGCAGACAGATGCATCAGAAGTAGGGTTGGAAGCTGTTCTATCACAGATGATCAGGGAGGAGGAACACTCAATTCTCTACCTCAGTAGGAAACTCCTTCCGAGGGAACAAAAATATGCAGTGGTAGAGAGAGAGAGTGCCTTGCTGTAAAATGGGCCATGGAAGCATTGCGCTACTACTTGCTCGGGAGCAGATTTGTCCTCGTGACCAACCATGCCCCTCTTCAATGGGTGCAGTGGAACAAGGAGAAGAACACAAGGGTGACCAGGTGGTTCTTATCCCTCCAACCTTTCCAGTTCCGTGTGCAACACAGAGCAGGGAGCCGTCACGGTAATGCCGATGGCTTGTCACGTTGCACTATCTGGCATCCAAAGCTGTCCAACTCCTTGGTGTTGAGCAGGGGGGAGGGATATGTGACAGACCCAGGCCAGTGGGGTACAGGAGTCTGGGAAAAGGCAAATATACTGGTCACTGGATGCGTAGTTTTCTGTCCTGAGTGACCAGAGCAGGGTCTGCACAGAGTAATCAGAACCTGCTAGAACAATTCAGGCAGACAGCTGATTAGAATATCTGCAGCCAATCAAGGCAGGCTAATCAGGGCACCTGGGTTTAGAAAGGAGCTCACTCCAGTCAGGGAGGGGAGAGCCAGAGGAGAGGAAGTGTGTGAGGAGCTGGGAGCAAAAGGTACAAAGAGCTGAGAGTGAGAGGGTGTGCTGCTGGAGAACTAAGGAGTACAAGCGTTATCAGACACCAGGAGGAAGATCCTGTGGTGAGGATAAAGAAGGTGTTTGGAGGAGACCATGGGGAAGTAGCCCAGGGAGGTGTAGCTGTCATGAAGCTGTTACAGGAGGTACTATAGACAACTGCAATCCACAGGGCCCTAGGCTGGAACCCGGAGTAGAGGGCCGGCCCGGGTTCCCCCCAAATCTCCCAACTCCTGATCAAACACAGGAGAAGTTGACCCAGACTGTGGGAAAGATCACTGAGGTGAGCAAATCTGCCAATAAGTGCAGGACCCACCAAGGTAGAGGAGGACCTTTGTCACATTACATATCACAGGAAGAAGGAAATGACAAAATAGAGGCAGAGAAAAAAGAGAAATTAACAAATGAATGGATATTGCCCAGTGTCACTGTGTATAAATACACTACCAGGGTTAGGTGCAGGATTCTTATCTTCTATAGCACCTGGCTTCCATAAAAGCTATTCCTGCTGCTGCTTAGCATGATAAAAAGTATCAAAAGAGCTCAATAGTTCAAGGCCACAGGACAGACACCAAATCAAGGTGTGATACCAACACTACTCAGCAATATGCAGGAAGAAAGAAACATTTCCCCAACTCTATTTTTAATTGTTGCTCTGCTCCCCCACAGACCACATGTTGCAGCACAAGTCTCAATTAACATCCCCAATATTACATGCCCTGCTGCACGAGTGATTTATGCCTCACATGCCATTAACTTCGCACAAGGCTGGATTGGGATCTGAAATCCTCTTGGAGATTCTTCATGTGACGAAATGCCCCCCACAGGCCCTGATGTTTTTTAAATTGATGGATGAGACCACCCAATGCTGAGATGAAACATGACAGGGATAACAAAGCCAGCACAAGCTCCCCTCTGCCCATGATTTCTAAACTATTCATCCTGATCTCCCTGCTGTGAAGTCCTCTCTGAGCTGGCAATTGGCACCAGCAGTTTGTCAGGCTCTGTTTTTAAAAACCTTTATCCCGAGGCACTGATGCATACCAGAACAAACCTTGTAAGTGTGGTTTATAGTATCACTGTAGTTTGACATGTTAAAACAAGCACAGTGACTCTCCTGTCACCAGTGATTTTTTTGGGGAGGTAGGTGTGAGTTGAATTGGGAATGATACTTGATCCAGATTCAAGTACCAAACTATCCACCCATGAACCATTACCAGTTTCACATTAGGAGAGGGGGCTGAATACTAAAAAGTGTTCCTAAACATTTTATTCCAAATAGCTCTTCAGTTCAACCAGGCCAGTTTTTATTTGCTCTTTGCAAACGTTTCCATGCGCAGGTTTTTGTGCTGATCTCGATCTAGAAACCCGTATGCTCACGTGAGCAAGGTATTTGTGTGCTATTCATTACAGGTGAATTTCACTTGTGCACAAGCCGAGCTCAAGCCCTATGCCCAATTTAAATCTTCACAAATTAGGGCTAGATGCTGCCAGGGCCGGCTCTAGCAATTTCGCCGCCCCAAGCACGGTGGCACGCCACAGGGGGCGCTCTGCCGCTCGCCAGTCCCGCGGCTTCGGTGGACCTCCCGCAGGTGTTTCTGCAGATGGTCAGCTGGTCCTGGGGCTCCGGTGGACCTGCCGCAGGCATTTCTGTGGAGGGTCCGATGGTCCCACGGCTCCAGTGGAGCTGCCGCAGGCATGTCTGCAGGAGGTCCACCGGAGCCGTGGGACCAGCGGACCGTCATCAGCCATGTCTGCGGCAGCTCCACCGGAGCCGCCTGCCACCCTCCCAGCAACCAGCAGAGCGCCCCCCGTGGCGTGACGCCCCAAGCATGCGCTTGGCGTGCTGTGGCCTGAAGACGGCCCTGGATGCTGCATAAGCATTGTGCTGGCCTTTTGCATAAGGATGAGTTTCACCCCGATTTCTCTTCTGCTTCAAAATGAAGCAGTATACTACCATAAACCAGATCCTCAGCTGGCTTAAATCAGCATAACTTCATTGATTTCAATGGCGATATGGTGATCTACACCAGTTGGGACTATAGCCTGATATGTCTCAGATGACCAGTTGTGAAGTGAACAGTCAAAGCAAAAGGTGCATGATCAATCCTCAGGCCGGAAATTGTTCATTCAAATGATTCTGTGACTGCTTGTGAATGGCGAGCACATTTGCAGCTCTCTCTGCCTTATTTCACAAATCATTCACAAGCAAAAAATGTGCTGGAGAATTTATTTGTGGTGCAGAACTTGAGCAGCTCTACCCATTAGCAGGTTTTCAAACTACACGTGAAAAGGCAATCCAAGCTATTCAGTTCCACTTTGCAAAACTCAAATATTTCTGCAAAAATGGCCAACCCTCCCCTGCCCTCATTTTTTTCTATTTATCAACCCTGTTTGCTTCCCATGCCCTTCTAGCACATACTGTGAAAATACAAGAAACTTGAGCCTCAAAGGCATGGGTCTCCAAACCACCCATGTTCTACAGGACCTTGTCCCCCAGGTCATACCTGTTTATCTAGCCACTCCTGGTGGGCTTGCAGTGTTCCCTGAGATGCTTTAGGCCAGCTGGGCAGCAATGCCATCTTTTCCAAATCCATGTGTCCCACAAGTCTCTTGGTATCTGGGTTTTCTCCAGCTAGCAGGCCTGAAGATCCTCCAGGACTGGTTCAGCAGGGAGTAGCAGGAACAACCAGGTTGTACCTCAGCAGGGTTGTAGAGCAGGACTGAAGGCTCTCTGTGACTGTTACACCAGGGAAATCAGGTGAGACTCAAGAGGTTTCAAGGACCTTGAGAAAAAAATAAGGAAAATTTTGCAGTTGTTACATTTAAACTGGTCCCTTGAGGTGTTGGCCTTAAGGGACTTTGCCTTTAGGAAAAAAGTAGGAGTTGTGCAAGGAGAGAAATCAGATTTTTGCCTCGTGTAAAACATCCCTGAATATTGTGGATGGGGAGATGGGTCCAGGAGGGAGAGAAGGGTGGGTAAATTACTTGTTAAGAATCCTAAGGCGTTTGCAGGGACAATTTTGTACAAATTCTAGAGTTTGGTTTGTTGTAAAATGAAGCAATTTGTCACTGAACTGAAGCAAAGTGCTTGTGACCTTTAGCAGAGACAAGACACATATCAAATGCTTTTATTGTCTTCCGCTCCCCCCTCTTTATTGTAAAAATACTACAAACCATACACAGAATAATCATTTAGAAAAACAAGCAGTTAGTCAGGGCTTTCTGCAAGGCTTGATAGAAACCTTCATGCTAACAGCAATGTCACAAACAAGCTGCAACAACCCCGAAGTCACTTCCTTGGTATAATTTTTAGTGACATTAGAAGATCTGAACCCCAGCTGTCAGGTGGCTAAATGATGTTGCTTAGCAACACACACACACACACACACACACACACACACACACACACACACACACACACACACACACACACACACACACACACACACACACACGTGTTAATTCTGCACATTTGTGATTCAGGACAATATTTCTTTCTCCTTCTCTACTTCGTGAAGGGAACTGATTTGATGACAGGTGTACATGCTATTTGGTTTTCTTTTGAAATAATAGTAATAAAAAGGGTCCACATAGCTAGGTACACAAGTACATTGTTACAGCTAAGAATGACAAAATGAAATATAGCAGCCATTTTTCTCTGGAGAAGAGATGCTTATAAATTTACTTGGTCCAAAGTATCTCTCGCTTCAGCAATACATCAAACTGTGCAGCCCCATCAGTCTGAATCAATTAGAAATTACTCACCAAGTAAATTACACTGAAAAGCTTTGATTTGTTACCAGAGTTTGTTACCGTTCTCTTCAATCTTAAAAGACTGAAAGCAAAAAAGTAATAACGTGACAGTGATAGTGAAATGTAACTTTTATTGAGATAGATGGAAACCTATTTGCTACAATATTTGCTTTTAATAATTTAATTTTTCAAACACTGCAGAGAGAGCCATAAATATTTGATTATGAAGCTTTTCCAATTTATGGTACATTAGTCTGCACTGGTTGCCTATCTTTTCAACATTCTTATATATCACTTAATAATTCTATCAACCGTATGTCCATAATCAGCTCTTAGTTTGCCTTCTAATTGTGTTTTTTAACTTTCATCCGCTAGGATGAAGTAGGCTTTCTCTGACATGCACTTCAGGCATTGAAGCAAATTGTAAAATGATGACTCCCTTTATAAAAATATTATTTAATTATTGTTTAGATCTTTGATGTCGGCTTTAATTTTTATTTTATTTTTCTAAAAGGGCTTAATGGCAAAACTCACATTGACTCCAACAGGAACAGGACTGGGTCCCTTCATTAGCATTTTTCACATTAATCTTTGCAACTGAGGTGTGCATGGTATTTAGGTTCTAGCAGATTTTGAAATAGAAAATTTTTTTTTAACCACAAGACTTGGTATGGCCAAAACGAATAAGAATAGTTAATGAATAAAAATAGCATATGCAGTCTATCTAGGCTCAGATAATATTAAAAGGGCATAACCTAGTTTCTGGTTAGGATCAGAAAGACATTTTTCCCTTTGTAAACTTGGGTGCATTTTGGGGGTTTATCTGCATCTGGACCATCAGACTTTGGAGATGTAACAGCAGACTAAACAGACCATTGGTCTTTTCCAGTATGATAGTTCTTATTGTCTTATGTATGGAAAGTAAGAATGAGCTCCCCGTTACTGCTTTCCAGATGGTTTCAGCCATGTCCAAGTGTAAACAGAGATGAGCACTGAAACAGCTTCTACATCAGCATCCTTAACACACAGAAATCCCAATATAATACCACTAATTGTTCAGAATGGTGGTAGTCCTGTACTGCAGAAAGACATTTTTGTTCCTCACCTCACGAGTGGACTTTACTGGCTTCTGTTGTGCTGCTTGGTTGGACGTTAAACTAGGATATTTTACAGATGCCAGCTGCAGATTTTCTAGTAAGATACATTAATGTCCAGAAAACCTTTTTGACAAATAGGGTGTCTTCAAGCTGAAATTACTTTACCTAGTACCTGGCAAAGACTTCTGGTGTTGGAGAGGTCAGCAAAAAAAGATTAATGTCCTAACATTCCTGGCCCTGATGTTCTTAACTGAAAATTAAAATAAGCAATGTAGCATAACATACCTTCAACATTGTAAATGGTTGCAAATGCACTCCAAAAGCATTTTTGACAAAAGGTATCCTAAGTAAATGTCAGCTCCTAAGGTGTGTCAGTTCTGGAGAAAATGGCTTAGAAAATGAAAGACAATGCACAAGAAATCAGACAGGTTGAGATCTTTTAAAGGCTGGTAAGTAAATGACAAATGTAGTTCAAAGAGTGCAAATGAAGAATGAGTCATTATTAATGACCAAGGGAATTGGTTATTGGTGCTGAATAGAAAAAAACAATTATTAAGTTTGAAGCTTTACACTTGTGGAGAGTGGAAATTATACGCAATCCCTGCTAAGTGCCTGATTTTGCTGCTAGAAAATCTCTCTGACAGAAACCCACTTCAAAGTAAACTACTTTAGAATTTCTGTGCACTGTTGGATACCTAACCAAAGGTCACTTTCCCTCTCCGTGTGTCTCTGTGCATCATTTTAGTGATTTTCTTTTTTTAAGTCCCCCCTGCCTCCTCCCTCTTTTGCAGTTTACATAGATTTTTCTAGACCTCAAAGGAGCTAAACTGAAAATTGGAGAACTGGGTTTGGGCTTGAAATGCAAAAGCAGGAGCCTGTAGTGATTTAAAATGAGAATGTTTATTCATTATAGACCTTACCCAGCAACAGTGCTGGCCACCCTTCAGTGCCATTGAACTTAGTGAATGTGGAGGGGCTGCAGAGTATCAGCCCCAGGGGGGGGCCATATTGGAAGCTGGATTTCAACCCCTCCATAGTCCTCCCACGCATAGCCCAAATACTCCTGAGATTTACCCTCCCGCCCCCCTCCCCACAGCAAATTCTCTTAAAGTCTACTAAAAATCTCTCATCAGGGAAGGCTTTTTCTTAAAGTTTTGGAATTCTCTTGCTTTAACACCTCTGCCTCTCAATGTATTTATTAATCTACTTGTTAGTTGGAGCAAATGATACCAAAACCCAGTCAAATGCTGAAAAAGAATGGTTTCCCACAGTTCACTCTTAAAATTCCAGAAATGAAGAGAAGCACAAGAGAAGCAGCCATGAATGTTATGAGCAAAACAGAAGGCCTTGAGAGGAGGTAATATGCACTCTCACTGCTGTTTTGTTACTTCAGCAGAAACCAAAGACCAAATCTCCTGCGATGCAGCTAAGCTGCACAAGGCATAAGTCTGTGGGGATGTGTGTGTGTGTGTGTGTGGGAGGTTAAATTGCACTCTGGCATTACTCTGAACCTGCTACATATCCATTCACGGTGCTTTGCAGGAACAGCTCTAATTTACCCTGACTATGGTGGTCTCAAAGGGCTGAAAATACAGCTAAGGATCAGTGTAATTCAGGGGCATCCTGGCAACATTCCCTCCTCCCTATGATACTGCCAGCAGGGAGGGCAATTGGCTTAGCAACCTCTACTAGGGCAGAATAACACAGAAGGATCACACTTACACTGAGTGGAGCCATCAGAACTGTCCCTGCATGCTAGGAGCTGCAATCTGTCTGCAGTGCCCATATGATGGAATCATAGAAGATTAGGGTTGGAAGAGACCTCAGGAGGTCATCTAGTCCAATACCCTGCTCAAAGCAGGACCAATCCCCAACTAAATCATCCCAGCCAGGGCTTTGTCAAGCTGGACCTTGAAAACCTCTAATGATGGAGATTCCACCACTTCCCTAGGTAACCCATTCCAGTGCTTCACCACCCTCCTAGTGAAATAGTGTTTCCTTATATCCAACCTAGACCTCCCACACTGCAACTTGTTCTGTCATCTGCCACGACTGAGAACAGCCGAGCTCCATCCTCTTTGGAGCCTTACTTCAGGTAGTTGAAGGCTGCTCTCAAATCCCTCCTCACTCTTCTCTTCTGCAGACTAAAAACGCCCAGTTCCTTCAGCCTCTCCTCATAAGTCATGTGCCCCAGCCCCCTAATCATTTTCATTGCCCTCTGATGGACTCTTTCCAATTTGTCCACATCCTTTCTGTAGTGGGGAGCCCAAAATTGGACACAATACTCCAGATGTAGCCTCCAGTTCCTACCTTTGGAACCACACTAGTTGTCCTAGCAGGGGTACTTTCTGGGGAGGAAGAAGAAGGAGCTAGATTTGCCTGTAATAGAACAATAACAAAAAATGAAGTCTCCATGGAGGAGCATACAGTGGTGCCTCTAATAGACTGCACTGAAATGAACCCAAATGGTGCCTGCCTCTAACAGACAGCAGAAGATGAGAAAACAACATATGGCAGATGTTAGATGTGTAGCTTAATGCACTACTGCACGAGCATGGTACAAGAACCTGTATAGAGAGTCCTCAGAGATTTAAAGATCCAGTTCATAGAAAGCAAAGTAATAACAATTACATAGCTAATTACACAACTATTTGGACCCCAGAAATATTTAGTAGAGACAGGCAAAGTGAAAGGTTTTTAGTCATTTATTCACCTGAGAGGGACTGTACCTCCAAATGTAGTCAGGCATGTTATTAAAGTTTTGGAGGGTAGCAAGGAGCAGCTGGTAGGAAGGTTCACGTGAGAGAAACAGGGAAAAGGTCATTGCTCTGGGAGTATATGATCTGAAGGCAGTCTGAGAGGACCAGGACTGCAGTTTGGGAGGTTTCAGAACAGTTCAGAAAACTAATACTGGCTTTCTGTGAGATGGTGTAATTTCTCAAGGAGACAGTGGTTAAAGTGTTTTCTGTATGAAAAGATATTTGAAAAATAAATCCAACTGTTGTTGCTGATGTGAAACTAAATTTGAGGATGGCCTCACAGCTGCAATGAAGAAATGAAAAAGTCTGATCCCAGAAATATCAGGTCAGGAATAGGACTAACCTCTGAGGTTCTGGTCTTTGGAGATGCTGGAAAACTCTTTAAACATTAGAGAAAAATCCAACAGTTGCCTGAAAGGGAAGTTACAAATAAATTGTATTGTGAATCCCAAAGGTTGCCAAGGCCATTACAACAGGGAAATCACAAGGACAGAGGAGCTTAAGGGAATTAAGACCAAATGAGGGCATTCCTGGGCATTTTTTTAAGAGGCTTCCAGAAAGCCATGACCAATAGAATAAGCCAAGTTGCAGAATTATAGTTCCTGGGGTTGCAAAGGCAGAGCACCAAAACTTGTTATGACTGGAGGTCAGGCTGAATAAAAGTGGTGATGATGAGAGGCCAATGCAGGCAGATGAATTTCAGCACTGAGTAAAGGCAAACACTCCTCTCAACCTGAGGTTTGCACATGACTTATGCCCATTGACACAAGATTTAGCATATTCCTTAATGAGGACTACAAGCACTTAGTTAATACAAAAAGAAAAGAGTTTTGATGCCTATTAAAAACACTGCCCTGTATGTTATCGTATAAAGACGTTAATGTAACTCTTCCTTCGAACAAGCAGAGTTCAGTTATGAAAATTGGCTCTGCCAAACACAAGAATGATTTTATGACCTGTAGATAAGGTAAGTGTTATGTGACCTACTTGTCTACAACTCCTTGGTGGGTTCAGGGATGGGACTGATACAGTGTTTGCTTTCTACCCCACATCTTCAGAACTACTGGGCCATATTCATCCCCGATCATTCATTGAAATCTATTGGTGCTGATTCTGTTCTAACTTATATCAGTGTGTAAAACTGAGGCAAGCAAGAGGGGAATCAAACCCAATGTGCCTATCATGGGGATACTTCTGGGAATGACATCAGAGAACTCAAGGGAGGAGGGTGTTACATGCTGGAAAATGCCTTGCACATTCAGACCAAGACACTGGATCAACTGCAGTAGAATCCTCAGAGAATCCATGTCAGATTTTACAACACCCACAGCGTACACTGGTGCAGGACTTTAGGAGTTTTAATTAGGACCATGCAGACAGGAGGCCAGACATGTTATGTTCAAACCAGTGAGTTTTTACATCAGTAATGAGTCTTAGAATATTAATGTAAACCTGTCAAAAGTCTGAGACCCAATAGTGGAAGTGCAGTGATCACAAAGTTACCCTTATGTATATGGGGATAGCAGAGATATTAAAAACCTTAACAGTGTAATGTTTAAACACTGTGGAGGAGCAAACATATACTTTTCCATGGTTAATATAATCAGCAGCTGGTAGATTTCAGAGGATTATCTCCAATCATTGAGGAGAAATTTCCCTTGTGGGCATAATAAAAATTGTTAATATGTTGCTGCTGTTTTATTCAAGGTGAAAATTTTACTTTAATCATTTTCAAATAAATGTGAAACTCTACTATCACTCCCTTTTAATAACGCCAAAGAAAATAGTTCACAATAAATCTAACATAATGAACACAGCATGTTCATAGAGAACCAAGTGTTCTGAGCTTAAGTCCCCTTTAATCCATAATTCCTTTGGAACTACATATTATATCCACATGCACGGCAAAAAGAGGTTTCTGATGAAAGTTATTTTAATGAATAATAAAAGAATTGATGACGATTTTACCCAAAGATATTTGTCATTTTTTATATACATGAAGATTTTTATATACGTGAAGTGAGCTGAAGCACTGAACACTGACTAGGGTGGTAATAAGTTTGCAAAGTCATCTAAGCAATGTGAATATACAAATGGGTTGAGCTGGCAATAAATGCAAGCTATGACTGCCTCCAGATATCCCAGAATTCTTTGCTTATCCATGCTGGTCTATGAAGGCTACTACATTTGGTATATACAGTCTTAGAAAAATGGCTCTGGAAAAGAGAGCTGCTAGGACTAACTCTGATCACACACCGGTGTAATACTGTTGATTTTTGTTACTTCTGATACATGATCATAATTGGGCTCATGCTCAGTGACTAGAAATCCTGGTTTCCATTCCTGTCTCTGAGCCAGTTCCTCAATTGATGTAAAAGTCAGTGAGGTCAATAGAAGTTAATAGAGCTATGCTGATTTACACCAGCTGAGAATCTTAACCTTGGACTCTAATTCTCTGTATGATCTGGAGTCTGCTTTTCAACAGTGAGGGGCAGCTGTAGTTCCCATTTACTTAAATATGGGCTTGAGTTGCTCAGCATCAGAGTATTATTATATCATTTCTGGGAAGACTGTTACTACAGTAGTCTACCTGCATAACCAGACACTGTGAACACTGTCCTACAAATGCCTCACTCATGGGATTGGTGTGCAACAGATGATGCTGGCCAGGATTGTGGCACCCAGTGGTTAAAACAGCATCTCTCATTCACTTGCTGCCTTGAAGCCTTTCTTACTCTGAGGCAGCTCTGGCCAAATCAGCTTGGCTCATCTTTTCATGAAAGTCACAAAAGGGAAAGGAAGCTGTGCTGCAGTGATACTGCTCAAAAGGCTGAATAACACTGTTTCCAACTAACTTATTAACGAAGACCCTTTAGTAGCTGTTAAGTGCCATGGATAGAAAGACTTCTTTAGTCAAAACTCTGTGGAATCCATTCCTGAAAATGTCATCACTCTGTTACTATAACTAAAATTACATCACCTCCCTTATCAGGTGTCTCCCTTGGGACCAGAGTTGAACCTCCTCTCAAAACACTGCAACGAGAATTACTTTTCAAAAACTATTTTAGAGCCAATTTAAGCAAGGACTTTCATACTGGAATGAAGTTTCCAAAGAACATCTATACAAAGCAACTGACTTGGTTCATCACCTACTCTATCCTCCAGGCTATAATTCTAGATATTTAGATACCAACATCTAGCTGGATACTGCCACTAAATAGTCTGGATGTAACTGGGAGCAGGTTATGGCCCATATTCCTTAATGGTCCTTCTGTTGGATCATGCAGTGTTGTCCTAACCTACATTTGTGAGGTCACACCTTTTGCCAAGGAAATGAATGTGATGTCATGAATGGCTCTCTTCCAAATCCAAATAAACTATGATGGGTTTGAAATCAGGAAAGACATGTTTTAGACACAAATATCTGCCATAATTAAATAATATGCTAGTGTTGATAGGGTTGATGTTGTCAGCCTGGGCCATTTGAAAGTTTCTCCCAGTATGAAAATCCCGCTTTAAAGTAAAAGCACCAATCAATTTATGCAAATAAGGACAGTGAACTTCTGAATCAAAACTTGGAGGTTACTTTCGTTTTCCAGTGTGTTGCACTTTTTATGTTGCTTGTTTGCTTTCTTACACAAAAAGTGAGCCTGAGACCATCTCCTCAGTACTATACAGAGAACCGGGGCCCATCCCTTTGTGGTACTGAGGGACGTCAACTACTTCTGACTTCAATGGGAGTTGAGGGTGTTCTCCACCTTTTAAGATCAGACTCAAATGAGATGAGAAAGTGTGTGTTGGGTGATTTAGTTAATATTTCATTGTGAACAACCAGCTGGCAGCCATTTGTCAGTTAGCCATCTCCATAGCTAAAAGAGCAACAGGAAGCTGACATATTTGTCCCTCGCCTTTTATAGACAGTACTGAATAGACAGTGGAGGGCTGGAAGACTGCATCATAACAGAGTATTTCTAAAGATCTGTTTTTCTTTAAAGAAATGAGCAAGAAATTTTGTTTTCTATTCCCCTGTGAATAGCCAACTGATAAATCCACAAGTTATTCAGACCTCTGGTTACCCTCCATCTAGCCCTTCCAAACAGCTTGTGGGCTGCTATGGTTATTGCCATTTCCAGAAACATCAGCTCCGAGAGACGCACTTAGAGTCCATAATTTCACCATCAGCTATTTCAGCATTGCTGTTTCACCTTCACTGTTTCACTATCAGCTCTTTCACAATCACATTATAGCATCTGCTATGTCAGCACCATCTGTTTCAGCATCAGCATTTAACCATCAGCTGTTACACCATCTGCCATTGCAGCATCAGCACAACAGTCCTTTTTCAAGAAACCTGTACCCGCTTCTTTCATCCTTTCTCCCACTTCAGTATCCACCATTCTCCTGGGCAACATTTTCCCCTACTCAGTCAATTGCCTTCCCCCCCACTCACCATGAAGAAAATAAATTTTCTTGTAAAAGAAAATAATTGCAATGAACCATTCAGTTCCATGGGGTGAAAGTTACAGACTTACTATTATGCTTTGATATGGTTTCCTCTGACACTTGCTATCACTACCTCTGGTTTCAAGGCCCCCATTGTGTTAGTAAGTTGAATGCTGCTGACTGTTAAATGAGAAGATAAATGTGGGTTAGTGACAGAATTTGCCTAGAGCATATTGCCGGAGACCTTGGGCTTGAGTCTCTTCTCCCTGCTAACATATGTAATCATCTACAACTCTGGAGAGAGTGTGAAATACTATTCACACTGTAAGCTCTTTGGGGCAGAGACCTGTTTCATTATGGGTACAGTACTTAGCATAATGGGGCCTTAGACTCTGATTGCGGCCTCTAGGTACTGCCACATTGCAGATAACAAACAGCACTGAATGTGTGTATGTGCTGCACCTTTTGGAGATGCAGCACACAAAGGCACTTTAAGCCTCCTTTGTGCCTTCCTGATTCTGGGCTGTTTGGAGGGTGCCGGACCCTAAGGTGCAACTTAGGCAGCCAAAATTACAGCAGCCTATCACCTGCCTATATGTAGCTGTTCCACCCGGAATTTCCACACAACTATGAATTTTCCCTTGGCCAGCTAACGGCGTTTTCCAGACCCTTTACACAATCCCTCCCCACTGCAATTCGGTACCCATGTTGCACTCACTTTGCACAGGTGTAAATGGCTTACACAAGCTGAAAGCCAGTGGAGAATCAAGTCCTTTGAGTATACAAGAGAATCCAAGGAGCTCAGATAATCTGCTAGTTTCTGTTGGATTTATCACATGCCATCAATTTCTTCTGATGGAATAGGAATCTCACACACAAGTGGTGACCTGGGTCATAGCTGTCTGCTCTCTTGCTGGTAACTGCAACGTGTGTGCATGGTTTAGATCATGAACAAGTGAATCTGATTCCTGTTAAGCTTACAGCAATTATTTTTCAAATCCACACCACGTAAAGGGTGTCATTTTCTTTTACTTCACTGCAAAATTCGTCAAATGCAAATTTTGTCAGCTTCACTTTGGGTGTGAAATTTTCCCACACAGCTCCTGCTTATCTATAGAAAGCTGTAATTGGAAAGATATCTTTTTGAAAAAAAAATGCTGTGCACAGGGGCTTACATGAGAGATGTAGGGCTCTGTAGAATCATGGTTAGATTAACAGGAGTGTTGTAAGCAAGACATGAGGCGTAATGCTTCCATGCTACTTAGCACTGATAAGACCTCAACAGGAGTACTATGTTCTGTTCTGGGCACCACACTTCAGAGAAAGATGTGGACAATTTGGAGAAAGTCCAGAGGAGAGCAGAATATGATTCAAGGTCTAAAAAAATGTGACCTATGAGGAAAGGTCAAAAAAATTGGGTCGGTTTAGTCTGGAGAAGAGAAGACTAAGGGGAGGGGTCATGAATGCAATCATCAAGTACATAAAAGGTTGTTATAAAGAAGATGATGATAAAATGCTTTCCTTAACCACTGAGCACAGGCCAAGAAGTAATGGCCTTAAATTGCAGCAAGGGAGATTTAGGTTAGACATTAGGAAAAACTTCCTAACTATCAGGGTAGTTAAGCACTAGACCAAATTACTTAGGGAGGTTGTGGAATTGCTGTCACTGGAGGTTTTTAAGAACAGGTTGGACAAACACCTGCCTGAAATGGTCTAGATAATACTTAGTCCTGCCTCAGTGGAAGGGACTGGACTAGATGCACTATATAGGTCCTTCCAGAACTACATTTCTGTGATTCCCATCGTGGCTCCTTGGGCTAGAAGTACAATTATTGTAAGCAGTGGTTTTCTAATTTACATTATACTGGGGAAAAAAGTAATTCTTTGAAGACCATTTAGTAGAAGAGAAGGTGAATCAAGATCATCCAAGCACCGCAAAAAAATCTTTAGATAAAAGGTCAATGTTAGCTGTCCTCTGATAATTGTAAGTGTGATGTGGTATTATGGTCATCACTGCTTAAAGTGTTGCTATAGCTACCACCACCAAGTCTAAAGGAGGAGTTCTTAATTAAATAGAAAATATAAATTAGTTACCACTGTGATTTTAAGGATGGACAAGAAAAAAATAGGCCATTATTTACAGAAAGTTTATACGATTATAAAAAGGAGGTCTTCATTGTAGTGAAGGATGCGTTTCTTCCGTGTATGTTTTTCTGCTATAACAATACTGGTGTAACTATGCCTGAAAGAGTGCATCCACAGCACTTTTTTCTGCTAGCTTAAGCTATTTACCATGTGAATCACCATACAGCATTCTCAGCAGATATCCCAGGATGCAATGTTCTGTTGCTGGACTCTATGCATTCTAGGATTTTTCTCACAGCAGACTGTGGGATATCTACTGGAATCTATTGGAATGCTGGGGAATGGAGGTCAAACTAATACACTCCCAAATTCATTTCCTAGTACCCCACAATTCATGTGGTTTTAGTGATCCATCACCATTTTCAAATTGCTGCCAGGTAGCCTGGAAGAAACATTGCTGAGTATCAGGATCCCATCCCAAGAGCCATTAATATGAACAACGGGTAGTTACTAATTCATGTGCCCCTTTGCAAGCTGTCCTTACATTGGAGGATGCTAACCTGATGCATGTACAAAAAGGTCCTATTCAAAACGCAATGAGCAACTGGGAAGATGTGCAGGATAGTGCTCACCCCAAAGGAAGCACCATTTCTTATGGGCAGCCACAAAATTCTGATTTTGACATCTGCTAGTCAGCACAAAGTGCACTGCAAAATAAATAGACTTTTTCAGTAACTGGTCTGAACCCATTTTGCTGTAATAGAGTTAACAATAGTGAGGGTCTGACTGACAATAGCTAGAGCGTTCTGCAACTGATGTAGCCACAAAAGCTATATAATCTTTATGCATTATGAAATATCCCTGTAGCCTAATTTGGGTAATTTACTTCATATTCCAGCATGCGTTTGGAAATGTAATGGAAGCTAAAAGCTCAGGTCACTGATCAAACTGTGACCCAAAGTACTTTTACTGCTTTTGCTGCTTCTATATCTGCTGCTACAATAAACATGTTTGCCACGCAATGTGTCTGGGTTTTTTTAAAACCCATGCTGCTGCCATCTTGAGTGAGTGTGTGTGTGGAGAGGGGTGGGGCGTGAGCGCCACCACAGTCAACTGGGAAGGAGATGGAGCATTAAGCAGCATGGGAGGGAGTAGGGCAGGAACATATTGGATCCAGGGTTGTGAGATTTCATATTTCCGGAAATAAACTCTTTTGAGATGACATTATTTTGAACACACTGGAGGGTGGGAGGAGGAAAGAGTGATAAAAGCTGAGCTGGCAGAGAGAGGCATGTCCATCTGCCCACATTCAACTAACATGGCAGCATCCATCTGGTACCCAGGACTAAGTTGTTTAAATCCCCCTATGCACACAGTATTCAGACAGTTTTTGTAACAGCACAGAATACTTACTGGTTGATGTCCCATGTTAGATTAGCTCTCTGCCTGGGTCTCAGGTGTCATTTCTGGGGCAGACTCCATATGGGTCTTCAGCTTGAGTTGGGCATGCCAAAGAGAACTTGGCTATCTGAGTAAATCTCCTCCTTGCTGGGCTCCATGGCCAGCTTGGTATCTTTCATACTACCCACAACATAGCCGGGTTCCACAATGGCCTCCTTAGCAAATATCTGATTCAGCTCCTCAGAGTATGCACATGTCTTGGGAGTATTATCAGAGGTCTTGTTTTTGTTCCTAGTGTTTTTATTCTTCTTCCGGAGCTCCCTGACTTTGGTGCATGACTGGGCTATGTCTTGACAGTCTTCCCTTGCATTTCGCTCTGATAGCTGCGTGTAGATTTTTGCCTTCTGATGACTTGTGTTAAGATGGTATTGGACCTTTGCCTTTCCCCAGAGGACAAGGAGATCTAAGACCAGGGCCAGCTCCAGGGTTTTTGCCGCCCCAAGCAGCAGGGGAAAAAAAAAATCCACGATTGTGATCTGTGGCAGCTACACTGCGCCGCTTTCCTTTTCAGCGGCAATTTGGTGGCAAGTCCTTCCCTCTGAGAAGGACCAAGGGACCTGCCACCGAAGAGGCCGACAATCCACCCCTTCCCCTTGGCCACCCCAAGCACCTGCTTGCTGAACTGGTGTCTGGAGCCGGCCCTGTCCAAGACCTCCAGAGGAGGTAACACAGAAACATGGGCATGGTTACTATAATGGACTGTGGCTATGTGAACTTGCCAAACTGGAATAGCAAAGGAGCATGCCTGGCTGTGAGTCAGCATTTAAACAATGAGGTGACATCTGGTCAGGGTGCCTCTGGAGCAGTAGAGAGCACCTATGTAAATGGACATGCTCTACAGGTGTGAAGCAATGCAATGTGGGATAAAAATGGGAGGACTGCCTGAAGTGGTATAGTTAATTTGACATAGGGATGCATCCACATGGACCTTACATGGGTGTAACTATTCCAGAACAGAGTTATGTCACTTTCAGAGCAGATTAGTTAAAGAAGGATAAGATACTAAACGAATAAAAATAAAGAACTTTTGTGAGTGGACACAGTTGATGCCAAAATATCTAATGTTATACTTAAAAAGCTTTCCCATGTTGACAAGCCCTTAGAGTCCCTGTGACATTTTTAACATGTGGAAGATGGAGGTCTTCTGTTTAAGTACTTTCAAAACTTGTTTACTTAGTCATTTTTTTCTGGGTACGTTGCTATGAAATAGTCTACGTATTAGTGGGGATTCAGCAGAGGGAATACTTCATCTGACTGAAATTTTATCAGTAGTTATTCTTCTTCTGTGAATACAGCCTGATATTTCTAAGATGCTCCACAAGGGGTAACGGCTACAAATACTTTCTATTATAACTTACCAAATTTCTCTTTCAGAAGTGAATTCACAAGTACATTCCAGCCAGTATAATCTTTTACAGCCAACAGAGTCTGATTCGGTACTATTAATCATTCTAGCCTTGTAAATTGTAGACTCTCTTGCAAAGTGGGAAGTAATGCTTCCAGCTGTAACACTATTAACTGAATCCCTGGTAGCTATAACAGAAATTCAGGACATACAGCTTACGAGGTACCTGGAAATATAGTTGTTCCTTGATGAAGTCTGAGCTGATCTTTGATTTCACTGTGCTAGAGATGTTGTTGGAAATATCTGAAATAAAGCTGGAGAAGTTAAAGCTTTTGCAGTTTTGTGCAACGGTGATGAATGTTAGTCACTGATGGGTTCAGTTCACTTTTTTTTTCTCAAGAACAGAATCAACTTGTGTGTTTCTACATACAAATATTGTGTCAACATTAATATTAAACGATAAAGACAATGCCATTAGGGTACATTACCAGGATTGCATTTCACAGCTCATATTTTGCAGCTAAATCCACATTAAATATGTCTTCTGAGGTAGCTGTTCCCACACCCTGCTTAACCAGGATTTATTCTCCAGTCCTACTTCACCACAACTTCCTTCTCTACCTGTATGTTGTGTTGCCATCTTCACCTAAGAAATATGAGCAATATAGAGCAAAACTCTGACCATATTAAATTGGTAGACAGCACATTTTAACTCTGCTTATGATAAATGTATTGGACCAGATTCTCATTGACAATAAAGATCTTTTGGATCGGCCTTGAAGTGTAAAGGAGACATAATGTGTGAACAAGTGGAAATAAGAATCAGGCCCATTACTTTACCTCTGAACAACTAACCCATCTATGGCATAGCTATTTCACCATACTTCCGAAAATGCACTATGGGATGAGGTACTATTAAGTCCTTGATTTTTTTCCACCTTGCACCTTCAAATTTCTGTGCTCTCTCATGGAGACTTTACTTCTGCCATTTTTCTTAATCTAACCTAAATTATTTTAAACTGAAAACACTGTTTTGCTCTTTGGTTATGGTAACTCAGGAAGACCTAATTGTTGGTGTTCTAACAGCAGAAGTAAATGGGAAAGCATAAGGATGGGACATTCAGGGTTAGAATGCAGTGTAGACTGTGACAGACACTGGTCTCTCTATGTCTGTAAAACTGGAATTATATTATCTACCTACCTGAAAGGGGAGTTTTGAGGTTCCATTAATTTACTTATACAGTGGCTTGAGATGCTTGGATGGAAGCTCCTTGAGAAGTGCAAAGTAATAGTGCTCAGTGTGTTTACTATGGGCTAGATTGTGCCCTTGACTTACTCCGTCAAGCAGAGAAGTGGGGCCCTACTTCACAACTCGCTCTGCTGAGTAAGACTGACCCAGATTTTGGGTATAGCTCTTGTGACACCTTGGTACCCCCTTGTTCACCACTGTCATATAATTGGGATTTGTTTGCATAAAGTAGGCCTTGCGAGGTATCATTCTAAAAGTCTTGATCTGATAGACATTAATATCTCATTGGATTGTATGTGCTATCATCGTATGCGGAGTTATGAAGTTTGGCTAGGTATATGTTACTGAACATGTTGTGAAGTTACAGCCTTTCTGGTACAACAGTAAAAAGTCAAAAAATGTTAATGGCTTATTGAGGAAATGCACACAAGCACAAGGATTACTCCAGGAAATGCATACAATAGAAACCTCTCAGAGATAGCAGTACACAATGGGAACTGTTTGACCCAGGTTGCAGCAAAAGTGGAGAGTGAGAAGAAGATATAAGAAGATATAAAAGGGGGAAATGACATCATGATGGTATCTCATTCTCCCTACAACAACACACCTGGAAACACCTGAGGAACAAAGACTGAACTGGGGGAAGTGATGGTCCCATGCTTCAAAACAAAGGAAGCTTGTGCCTTAAGAATCTGCCAGGTTGCTTATCATTCAGGGTGAGAATTTGCTACCTATCTAGTATGTTAAGCTCAGTTTGTGGTTTTGTTTATTTACTAGGTAATCTGCTTTGATCTGTTTGCTATCACTCATAATCACCTAAAATCTATCTTTTTCTAGTTAATAAACACATTTTATGTTTTAACCCAAACCAGTGTGCGTTTGACTAAGGTATCTGGATAAAATCTCAGCACGTTACCACAAGCATGCATGATCCTCTTCACATTGAGGGAGAGGCAGACCGGGTATTAAACCCATATACCAGCCAGATTTGACCAGGGCAGGATGGTACTGCTCTGGGGTCCCAGGCTGGGAGGCTGGTGGTTAGAGAGCCTGCATGTAACTGCAGCTGGGTGTGTCCTTACCTGTGGGAATGCTAGTAAAAGTGCGAATTTGGAGGGCTTTGCAGCTTGTCACAGCAGCACAGTGTGAGAGGGAGCCCAGGCTGGTGCGTCAGAGGGCCTGGTGGTACCCCAGTTCCAGGTGGCACCCAGGGAGGAATCCGTCAAAGATCTGGTGTAGAGCATAATCCAGGAGGAGGTATCTGGAGAGCAGTATCTGAGCTGCACTGTGCTCTATACCAGACCTATACCCAAGTTCTGGGTCAGCCCCACTCACTGGCTAGAATAACTAGCCATGCACAAGTGAGGAAGAAAGCTGCATTCTTTCAAGGGCTGTAGTAAATTTTTCCCCATCAGATTATGAGGGGCGCAGAGGAGTAAAGTATAAGAGAATTAATGCCTGCCAAGGTTACACATGGTGAGGTGCAGTTTAAGCACCACCCCTTCTTTGCTCAGAGCAAACCCATTACTGAGCCCTTTAATATTTGGCTACTGTAGATGTAACATTGCATTCAAGTGAAGCAATACGTTCCACATCGAATGAATGAAGTATTAGACCTGATGCAGAACTGTTCGGGCTGTTTATCATGTCTCATTTTCTTCCTACTTCCCTCCTTTTTGCAAGTCTGAAACACAACAAGCTGTTTTTTAATTTGTGATTCACACTTGTTTTGGAAGCTGATCTATGGAACAGGTTTCCCTCAAGAGAAAGGAAGAATACAAATATTACAATTTGAATTAAAGATAACAATTACCTTTCTTCGTTGTCTCCAGTTAAAGAGATTTGCTACAATGGCATACGTAGATGGATACGCTCCGAAATAAACCAATTGAGTCTATCAGAAGGTTACCTCCAGAACAGCAATGCAAGTGTTTGCCACAAAGAGCAAGAACCGTGATTTAAACAGACAAATGCTTACTCCTCTTCTGATATTATTTTCCTTGGTTCTTTTTAACATGTATAAATATCCTGCTTTGGAAAGAGACACAGCATATTATTTTAAGATAGGAATAAACAAATTTATCACAATTGAACTGAAACTGATGTAAATTAACTCTTTTTGTGTGAAGAGAAGGGAGTGAAGTGGTTTCCATGGAAATTCCTGTCTTACCTTTTAGACAAAGGACAGCTTGGAGCTGTAAAATTAAGCCCCTTTTTACTCCTCCTTTCTCGTACTTATAGAGTAACTTCTTGTGCTTTAAACCATCACAGGGACTCATCTTTTCTCATAAATCCAACTTCAAAATCAATCTCTAGGGCAAATTTGCTTTAAGTAATTATTTTAGCAAGTCAATCAAAGAGTTAATGACAATAAAAATCCCTATTTTAAACAGAATGGGCCATATTGTTCTCCTGGTTATCAATGGGGAGTCGCATAAATATAACTGAGAGAATTTGACCCAATAGATTGAATTCCTCTCTGATGCAGTGCTAGTAACTTAATTGGAGTTATACCAGGGATAAATTTGGCCCATTGCAAGTTCAGCTCTTTCCCATCATTAGGATTATTCGTGAAGAATGTTGTTATAATCTATTTCCGAATCCAACCATTGTGCTTCATTACGATTTTCTTTTGATTCTGTTACCATGTGAACAAAGAAATGCATATAGCTGCAGCACATGCTCTCAGAATGTCAACCATGGGCTGCTCTCTGCTCCACAGCTGATTGGTAGGACACACAGTATCCTCTGGCAGCTATTTGAAAAGTTACATACAAGTTTAGATCTAAAATTAATTGAGGATTAACGTAACTAAGTAGAGAGCTAAGAAAAAGACGTGTTCCATCCGAAAGTCTATTTTCACTGAGAAAACCTTCACCATAAGACAAAATTTTGTAATTATGAATCAGGTGCTCAGCTGGTATAAATCGGCATAGCTCCAATTACTTTAATGGTCATTGACTTCAGTGTAGTTCTGCTAATTTACATCAACTGAAGATCTGACCCTGTATGTAGAGCTCCATTTTGCAAGTTCTCAATGTGTGGGCTCTCTTACTGAAATCAACGGGAATGGCATGAATGGAAGTCTTGTACAATTTGTCCCACATGGCTGTGTAACTGTCAATGTACATACTGTATAAATACTGATAATTTAATAATATGAATTATGTGTGTACACTTCTCAGGCCCAGATCCATGACTGTGGCTGACGAGCACAAAGTAGAACTCATGATGTGGAGGTGCAAAGGTGGCTTTAAAATGTCTCAGTTTCTTATTTTACTAACAAAACCCAATTGTTTACTAACAAAATCTAGCTCAATTGTTGGCCACATTCAGATTCTAGAATTTTGATAATTGGTGACCATGTGAGTCACACTAGAACCCAGGTTTCAGAGTAGCAGCCGTGTTAGTCTATATCCGCAAAAAGGAGTACTTGTAGCACCTTAGAGACTAATAACCCAGGTTGAACTTCAGAAGCCAGATTGAAATTGTAGGGATTCCCGTTACAAAAATCATCTATTTGACTTTCAAACTGAGCCAATTTGATAGGGAATTCACCTAAGAGGTAACAATTATGGAGAGCCACAAGGTAACTCTTTTGAGGATATCTAAGAATTAGTAGCTTTGCTGAGTACATTCAGCTTTTCTGGACTGTTGCATGCAGCTTACTAAACAACTCTCAGAGTATCTTGCTCTGGCACACAATGATGCTTGCTTAAAATCTGGATTGTCTTTACTTCATTTATTCCAAAGTCCTGGGCTAAAGCACACAGGGAAGCATTGTCCAAGACATTACAACAGCCTGGTGTGATTCATTGCAAAAGGAAAGATGGAAACTATATATAATAGTTAACAAAAGGAAGGAGGGAACTGTATATTTCCAGTCTCCCTTGTTTTTTGTCAGCTTGTATATTATTTTATTATCCAGTGGGAAACTCAGAATTTGTTTGCATTGCTTGCGATGTTAGAGAGAGCTACCTTTACATAATCTGAACCAGGGAAAATAATGGGTCATATATGATTTATGTTTTGCAGCCCGTGCGCTGCAAATGCATGTGCCAAGGCACAGCACCCTCTGTGGTCAGATGGAGCATTGCACAGAGCTCACTTAGTCTGGTGGAGCAGTCAGTCACCCCCTCTTGCCTGAGTCTCTATGATAGTCTCATTCTGGGCTTCCAGTCCCACTGCATGCCTGGGTTTCCCTTTATACTTGACAGAATTATCTGATCCTGGTTCTCAGAGGGTCTGAACACCTCTTTTGCTTCTTATGGCCCCCATTGGGGAATTGGTAAGAGAACCCCAGCCCCCCTCCATACCACTGAGTTCCAGTTCAGGGTCTTGAAAATAGGCAGGTGGAATTAATCTTCAACAATTCCTTCTACTGTGCCCTGAGCTTGTTCTTATTTCCCTTATGTCTGTAGGCTTCTCCAGCCTGTTGATCCAGTCATCTATCTCTAGGGTATTTTCTCTGGGCAACTTCTCCCCAGCTAGCGGGCAGGACTTTCCTTCTCCAGACTGCATATTTCTCTGGCAATTCCTTGCTTCTTAGCTCTTTTATTTTCCTAGCTGCTGAGAGACTGCCATTCAGTGCTGGCAAACAGTTCCTAACCCCTTGGTTGCCAGACCAACATGGGCTATATACACCCCATGACACTGCCTAATGATCATACTATGACTGCAGCCAAATAAATTGTTTGGAAACTCTGTGGGGCTTGTTCAGTTTGCATTACTTCTTTCCTGATCCATCTCTTCTCACCTGCATCACTCTAACTCTAATAAAAAGTGTCCCTGGACTTTCTTTTTAATGTATATGGTCACCCAAGAGTTATTGGAATGCATCTGTTGAAAATGACCTAAAGGAGAAGATTAGGTAATAGTTTCATAGAATGGCCTCCAAGATATTCTACAGAGACCCAGGGGGGAAGAGAAAAAAAGGCATGGAAATATAAATGGACACTAGTGCCCTTTAGATTACATTTAAGACTCTCTTGTTTGGCATCAGCTGTTCCTAAAAGTGCGTCCTGTAGTTTGCTACGAATTACACCTAGCTCTCAGTCCAATTTAATTGCTACTCTGGCATGATAGGACCATTCCCTAAAGAATTGGAGGAGGAAAAGGAGAAAGCATATTGCAGTCATTCATTCCACCTCTGCCTAACAAGGATGAGTGGCCCTCTGATCTGCAATAGAAAAAAGTTAAGAGCTCAAAATACTATTGCAAAGAGCTGTAAAACTACTGGGATTGCATAATGACCACAAAGGGCAAAGGAAGAAAAACTGCTTGGGTCTGTGAGCAGTAGTGAGAGGTTTCTGGGAGTATTTCTGGATCAGGAAAGTCAGTTCTGGATGGCTTCAGGGTAGTTTTCTGAATACCAGCAGGGAGGAAATGACCTGGAAAGGAACAGGTTCAGAGGGCCTGATTTAAAGTGATATGAGCCAGCACTGACATTTCACTGAAGGAAGGATGGTTTGTGATTAAAGCAGATTAGTCAGACGATCTGGGTTCAATCCCAGCGATGCTACAGAGTCCCTGTATGACCTTGGACAAATCACTTAAACTTAATTTGCCTCACTTCCCCATTGATAAAATGAGTTAAATAGTACTGCTTTCGACCCACTCTTTGTCTGTCTTGTCAAATCAGGTTGTAAGCCAGACGTGATGCATGAGGGAAGAGAGGGCACACACAGACTGAGCTTTCTCAGCATCATCTGCTGAAGCCGCTGCCCTCACTCTGCCCCACCACTATCAGCAGGTACTGGTCACCTGTGTTGTAAGCTCTTCATGGCAGGGCCTCTTTCACACTCTGTGTACGTTCAGATCCTAGCACAGTAGGACCCTGATCTTAGCTGGGGTCTCTAGGCAATGGTGCTGGAACAATTTGTCTAGTGGGGGTGCTGAGAACCACTGAACCAAACTGCCAACCCTGTATATGATGGCAACCACTTCAAGACAGAAGGTGCGACAGCACCCCCCACACCACTAGTTCCAGCTCCTATGTCTCTAGGCACTCCTGTAATATAAAAAATAGCAATTATAATTAATTAAAAGACATCCCTCAAAATCCTGACAGTCTTCCTTTTAGCCCTCATCCTCCAGTTTCTTCTGTCCCCACAGTCTTGTCTCCCGCTGCACTTTTCCTTCTTGACCCCAAAGTAATCCTCACATTCCTGTGTTTCCATATGGTCTCCTGCCTTGGCCACAAATGGTGACTAGCAGGTACCTATCTTCTCTGAGACCACCTTGGTTTTAAACTCATTGGAAACAGCTGTCAACTATTTAGTGGTCATGGCTGATTTAGAGGATGTAATTATGTCTGCCAGCTGGTAACCAGAGGCTAGTGTAGTTGTCACCAAGCAAGGGACTTTACTAGAATAAGGAAAACAGTATTACCCCTAAAGCTATACTTGTCACTTTCCCTCTCTTTCTTTAGCTCACTGTAGAGCTTCTGTCTACTACTTTCTCCAGCTCCTCTTTGCCTGGTTTCCTGATAACAGATTTAAAGAAAAAGTATGGATAACCTTGCTGTTTCTGCTGGAATTTTCTGTCTGCATATCTTACAGATTTGGCGCATCATAGCACCACTGCAGAAGAAATCCTGGAGGTGCTCCAGAAATCAATCAAGCTTTCAATTTTTTTACAGGAACTTTCAGAAAAAAACACAACCTATTCTTATTGTACTACATAATGTGATAGATATGCTCAAAAATCTTGTTTCACCTCAAACTCCCTCTTTTACTGCAAAGAACTGTACCTTAGTAAGTGTTATGTTCAGATTAACGTCCCTGAAAATGTCATGAAATTAGACAAGAGGAAAAAAAATAAATAGAAATCCAGGCCTTATTGAGAGTAAATATTCAATACGGAACTATTCCTAACCATGATATCAGACTCCAAAATCTAGAACTACATTTGACTTAATATCAGTGAATGTCAAATTCTTTGACAGAAGAATTTGCAAAGCCTTGGTAAAATGGTTATTGCAGAACTGTCATAGTGCATGCTCCACAGTAGATTATATGACACTCACATAATCAGCATTTCCTGGGTTTCCTCTTAATGTGACTCAACACAGAGACATTATATAAATATTTACAAAAAACCAAACCCATAAGCCAATATGAAGCCACATCACTAACTGATTTATACTTCAAGCCAATGAATAGGCAGTTTGACACTAACCAGGCAGAGAATAAAAGGGTTGGGTTGGAGGAGAAATATCATTTCTCATTGGGTTATGCAAAATCAGAGGAAGGAAGGAAGGAAGGGCAAAGTAAGAAGGGCATCTAGAGAGATGAAAGGTTCAAAGCTGGAAGAAGTCAGAGTGCTTGATTCTCCTCTCATATTGGTATAAATTTGGAACAAACCCTTTGAAGTCAATGGGTCAGATTCTGATTTCAGTTACACCAATGTAAATACTGAATAACTCCACAGATACCAGTGGATATACTCTGGAATTGCACTGATGTAAATGAGACCCAATCTATCCCAATGGTGCTGCATCAGTTTGAATGGATAATCAGCATTAGAGGCAGTAACTCCTATATTGTACATACTCAGGTGCTGCAAAAGGTGTTGAAGGAGGGCAGGAAATGGACAGGGTGCAGACTCTACATAATGAATGAGGAAAGCATGAAACAGAAGCACTTTGGTGCTGGACCAAGAAGAAATAAAGCCTGGCAGACAATGGGGAGTCAGAATTGAAGACGTCACTTTTAAAACAACTGATGATGGACATCGTGGTGCTGAGGAAAGGTAACAGCAAAATGACATGGGGTATATGAGTAATGAACATGAACAGCTGCTTTCTGAGAACCTATCATAACGTTGCAGATCCCCAAGAAAAAGTGTTTTGGGTTCAACTGAGGTTTTGGGCAAAGCTTCCATGAGTGACATTGTTTTCGCTAAAAAAGTTTTCCTAGTCCTAGTAAGCAGCAATATTTGGGCCCTGAGACTCTTCAGGAACGAGCTGAAAAAAAAAATCAGCAGACCGGGGAAGGAGGTCATGAGGGTGGAAAATGGTTGAAATAACTTCCTCTTTCTCCAGGAGCAGTAGGCAACAAGAATAGCCTGAAAATGGGAGGTGCTGGGTGGGAAAGGGGCACTGAGTGGGAAAGGGGCATGGCCAGGGTGGCAGGAAGATGATCTGACTGAATGTATCCCCTCTGCTGTTTCTGCCAGCAGAACTCCTACAGCGTCTGTATGTCAGTCGAGTATTTATACAGCACTTATCACCCCAGTAACTAGGTAATAAGAACATAAGAACATAAGAAAGGCTGTACCGGGTCAGACCAAAGATCCATCTAGCCCAGTATCTGTCTACTGACAGTGGCCAATGCCAGGTGCCCCAAAGGGAGTGAACCTAACAGCCAATGATCAAGTGATCTCTCTCCTGCCATCCATCTCCATCCTCTGACAAACAAACGCTAGGGATACTATTCTTTACCCATTCTGGCTAATAGCCATATATGGACTTCACCACCATGAATTTATCCAGTTCTCTTTAAAACACTGTTATAGTCCCAGCCTTCACAACCTCCTCAGGTAAGGAGTTCCACAAGTTGACTGGCTGCGTGAAGAAGAACTTCCTTTTATTTGTTTTAAACCTGCTGCCTATTAATTTCATTTGGTGACCCCTAGTTCTCGTATTATGGGAATAAGAAAATAACTTTTCCTTATCCACTTTCTCCACATCACTCATGATTTTATAGACCTCTATCATATCCCCCCTTAGTCTCCTCTTTTCCAAGCTGAAGAGTCCTAGCCTCTTTAATCTGTCCTATCCTACATGATCATGGCATAAATTTAAACTGCCTCCTTCAGGCAGAAACCCTGAGTTAAATTAAGGGGAAGCTAAAAGCAGAAAGCAATTCCCCCACCTCTTTCTGGATTGGATAAGCAGTGCTCCCCTACCCCTTCCTCCTCAACTGATGCACGGAACGCTCCCCTTTGTTTCATTCTCCTTTAACCACTGGTTACAGTGGCAACACAACATGCCTACCCCCAGGGTGAATCTTTTCCTGGGTGTAGAGATCTGGCAGTGGGAAAGAGATATAACTCACACCTCCATGTGCTAGCACTGAGTCTGGCCTCATATTTCAAAAAACTGGGTTAGTCTCATAACTTGCTTCAGTGTTTGGGTCACATTCTGTGCTGATTTAAATCCTGCACAGTCCATTGCTTTCAGGGCAGTTGCAGAGAATTTGCAAACTTAAGCTGTAGAGAACCATTGCTGTAGTATGAATTGAAGATCTACAACTTACCACCTAGTGAGGAATCAACTCTCTTGCCTGATAGACAGGAAAATCCTTTTGGTGCATTATATCACTCTCTCTCTTTTCTTGTATGCTGCCAGAGCAGGTTTCCTGCAACACAATGGCCAGAACTATGAAATTTCATGATATTTGCCAGGCAAATTGGAACTGCAAATGATGCTGCAGCTGCAGTCCTTGCTTGGCTAGTAAGCCTGAAAGCCACACTGATCCTTCTCAAGTACAGTGAGATATAACCTTTACTTTTTCACTACATCCAATTTCTTTAGATCATTTTTGTCATTCAGAGCACTGGCAATCTTTATGGGTAGGTGAGCACAGAAATGTTCCAGGTTATATTATAAGGAGTATATGAGAGGTGTGACAAGGAAAGGAGGCATTATGAGTATCTCAGAGAGACTACAAGGAAGGCAGATGCAGTATTAGAAGAAGTATTTGAAAGGCAGCATGTGGAACAGATATATAATATTATAAGGAGATACTGACAGTGTTATTATAAGGAGCAGCAAGTATCGAAGGATGGAAGATATTTGTAACATTTAGGAAAGAAGAAAAATATTATAAGGCATATGAGTGATGCAACAAGGAAGGGAGCTATTCTGTGACATCCCTGATGTTTTTTATCATAATTGCTGTATTTATCACCCATTATAAACAATTCAAGAATGAGCAGATATTTGGGGCTTGGATAAACTGGGGCTGATGAAGCCACATCAAAGGCTATTTGGCAATTTAATGATTGTGATTTATGAAGTTACTTGTGCTGTATGATTGAAAATGTCCTGCCTAAGGAGCCAATCCTGTGAGGCAGTGGGCACCTTAAGTGAAGTCAATAGGGACCTGATTTGCAAAAGTGCTGAGCACCCACAATTGTGATGAAGTAAATGGAACCTGCAGGAGGTCAGCACCTCTGTGCTGTGGGAGTTGAAGGCACTCAGCACCTGACAGGTTCAGGTCTAAAGTGGCACACTAGGGCTGCGACAAATATGTTTATAAAAAATAAAATATATGGTGATATACCTAGCTCATACAACTGGAAGGGACCCTGAAAGGTCATTAAGACCAGCCATCTGCCTTCACTAGCAGTACCAAGTACTGATTTTGTCCCAGGTCCTTGTGTGGCCCCCTCAAGAATTGAACTCTCAAACCTAAATTTATCAGGCCAATGCTCAAACCACTGAGCTATCCCTCTGTCATGACCAGGAATATGCACATGCTTGCACACACTCTCCACAGATAGTCTGGAAAGACACTATGCCCCTACATCTTCTATAGTTAAAATGATAAAAATGTAATGTCTAGCTAAAGGCAATCAGGGAAGCAGTAACTATCACAGCAGGCCTGAAAATCGAAGTGCTACTTTGGAGGGGCAGGGTGATAGGAAGGAGATACAGCATGTCTTGAATACAATACAGTGAGGGAAAGAATTTTCCTTTTTAACTAGACTAGCTTACTCCTCCTTTCTTTAATAACTAGCCCCGAACTGCTGCATACAGCATACCTATTTCTGTATATTCTCCAGGCCCTCATCCACAGACACCTTCACTCCTCTGTTATATCCATCCTTAAACCCATATCTTCAAGCAAACCATCCTCCCTTTTCCTCCTCATTAACAATCTCCTTACACTCCCTTTCCTCAAGTGTTGTCCTGTGTTTGTCTTATTTTTGGTATGTGCTTTTTGGGTAGGGCATGTGTATAAATTTGTGATGCTATATACGTGTATCATGATAATACTAATGATGATCATTAATAATTAATGCACATTTGCATCAGCAAAAAACCCTGTCTCAGGCTCCTCTTGCAAATGTAAAATGTGCCATGCCTTTTAGATGATAACAGGAAATATGTGGTGTGGGCGAAATTAAACAATAGTGTAAGCGATGGTGGCTGTAATTTGCTTGAAAAAAAACAGTTATGCAGCAAGTGGTAAGGTACTGCAACCTGCATTATTTGGCATTTTGAGGAACTGCAAACCAAGTGGAACTTACACGCTGAGGGGTTTAGTGGGAAAAGATATATGATAAAACTCAACCCCTCAGTGCTGAAGTGAATTTCATTTTGCATACTTGCTGATTGCCAAATAGGTGCAAGCTGCACTGCTCTTCCCACTTACATAAGAATATAAGAATGGCCATATTGAGTCAGACCAAAGGTCCATTTAGCCCAGTATCCTGTCTCCTGACAGTGGCCAATGCCATATTCCCCAGAGGGAAAGAACAGAACAGGTAATCACCAAGTGATCCGTCCCATCACCCATTCCCTGCTTTTGGCAAATAGAGGTAAGGGACACCATCCCTGCACCCATTTTCTTCCTGATTTTCCTCAGTATAAAGTTTATATCCACAGTTATGCCACCATCAGATTTGGCTGAGAGACTCCCATGGTAGTGACACCTGTTTACACCAAGGGCCAAATTCTGCCTGCGTTACATTAGCATAACCGTAAGTCTGGATAGCGTAGGGTCTCTCCCACTAGACAGTGACCCAACCACTTCTGAACAAATGTAGTTGTTAGAGGCTAAGATACCAGTCTATGAAGAACGAGTGATGCTGAGGGAAGACTGGAACCAGGAATTGTTTTGCTCATTATAAACAGTTATGTTTATGAAGCAAGAGTCAGAAGTCCACAGAGTGTCCTATGCTTACCAAATTGATCGATAAGGGATGAGTTAATCATAAGCCTACATACATAGGAAACTCTGATTGATTTCAATGGGTTGGGTACAGCAAAAATGTACCTGAAGTTCCTGATCCAGCTACTTGCCTAGAAGGAAACGCCAGTCAGTAAACACATGGCTATCCTTGTGAGTTTGTCAGATGTCAAGGCATCTATGTTTTCATGTTGTTTTAAATGCTGTGCTTCCTGGAATAAAATCAACAACATTGGCTAATAAGCAAAGTGATCTCATGTCGGAAGCACTGCTAATTTGGTGGCATTTGATCTTGAAGAAGATGTACTTTTTCAAGTTAGACACTACTTGACAGACCTACTGCAATAAATCTGTGTCTTTGTAGTTTTAAGCCCTCTGCCCCCTCACTAATGGAACTTTTGAAAATTCCAATCTGAGCATGAAGAGCCAGAATCAGGACCAAGAGAAGAGTTAGTTAGCAGCTGTTATGCCTTTCCTAGACCTTTTTCTCAGTTTCTCACCCTGTGCTTGTTTATCATGAGCCCAAACTATGATGGGTGTCTGTACAATTTGAGTTACTTTTTCTATAGCTGCATCATCTCAGTCTCTTTCCTCTCTAAGCTGAGGCTCGCTACAAGGGCTTTGACAGCCTTTATGTTGAACAGAATTTTTAGTCTGGCAATCATGATTAACTCCTCTCTATACAGAAGTGCTATTTTAATAAGACTGAGTGAACAGTTCTAATAACATCGTTTTCTTTTTTCTTTTCTGAAGACTTTTATACATGGCAGAATTCAGACACTGTAACTAAAGTTTAGATTCAGCATGGCCAATTCTTCTCTAGACCCTTTACAATATTTCTGAAGATTTCCAATGACCTAATTTATTTCAGATATGTTTTAGAAGCTACATTCAGGCTGACATAGCAAAATCCATATCATGTGTGCAGTTCTTACTCTCTTTTGACCTATGATTTTTTTCTCCCAAAATAAAATGTTAAAAAAATACTTTATAAAGTAGCAAGAAATTTCCAAGGCTCAGGTACTGGACTTGTCTCAGATTTAAAACATAAATCTCAAAGAAGCTTACTAAGGGTCAGGATCATGTAGTAAAGCATTAACCTGCTGAAAACTATGCTCCATGATATTTATATGAAAAAAGCCATATAATTATACTTTTTGCCCTTTCATACCAGGTTCTCCAAGAGCTTTACAAATATTAATGTGTTAAATCTTGCAAATCAGCCTCTCCACCTCCCAACCCCACTTTTCATTCAGTACATAAGCTTTAACCCCATTTTACAGGTGGAGGAAATAAAACAGAAAAGTCCAAATGACTTCCTAAATGTCCCACAACAAGTCTGAGGAAGAGCAGGGAATAGAACTCAAGAATTCCCTTGCTATTTTGTACTGAGTTAAAGGAAAACCAAACAGCCTCAATGTGGCACCTTGAAAGCGTGGGTTGGAACCCAGGTGTCAGATTCTAGGGGCCCATTCTGGGTTATCCTGATGTCAGTTGCTTCAGAGAAGGGACAGCCAAGCTTGCCAAGGAAGCCAGGCCTGATGATTATGTTCTGTTACTGTTCTCTGAATTACCAAGAAAGCCAGACCTCTTTTGCTCACAGGAATCCCCACCCAGCTCTTACAGCAACTATGGAATGGAATCTCCATCCTTAGCGGATTTTAAGGCCCAGCTTGACAAAGCCCTGGCTAGGATGATTTAGTTGGTATTGGTCCTGCTTTGAGCAGGGGGTTGGACTAGATGACCTCCTGAGGTCCCTTCCAACCCTGATCTTCTATGGTTCTATGAACTAGATACTTAACCAAAACCTTGAGAATAAGCTGCTCCTTATATTACATCCATCTGGAACCCTAACAGTTTCTTAAGACTAAGAGCTAGGCAGGATAGAGGATGAGTTTAAGGAAGAAATAAGCCTGAGGAAGAAAATAAAAGCACTGTAGGCTTACCGCATTTCAAATCTTTGTTGTGTATTCTGATATTATACCAAAGGTTTTAAAAGAAGGGATAGAGTTTAGTGAAAAATCGAGAAGTGTCATATAACTCCATAACTTTATCAATAGCTGGTTTTATAGGAAACTTTGTAGAAAGTTACTTGAAGAAGTTCCAGGAGAATTGGATGCCTGGAGACAATTTCCTTTCGTCATGGCATTAAACTTTGTTTCAATGCACATGTAGAGTCACAGCTCAAAGTAGCCCTGTTGAAGCATATAATAAAAAGATCAATAACCAGCAGTAGCCTCTCATCTTTCCAAAATAATCTTAGACCTTGGGGGCATAGGCAGCAGGTTATATACATTTGCAGTGCTAGGGCTCCAGGAATATTCAGGGCCGGGTGCCCTGCTCCAGCAATATTTGGAACTGGATCTCTCCCCGGCCCCCGTGGGTCTCCCCCGCCCCCGCGTCGTCCCTGCCTGGGGCAGGTCTCAGCCCCCACCTGCCACCCCTCCCCCTGAGTGTCCCTGCCTGACAAAAAGCAGCGCGCGCCTCTCCCTGCTGCCGGAGTAAAGCTGTTCCCCGCAGAACTGCTGCCTGCTGCCCCAGGGTCCTAGTGCCTGACCTCCACTCATGGCAAGGCAGGCTGCCCTTACCCTGCCCTAGCCCTGAGCCTCTCCAACTCCCCAAACCCGCATCCCCAGCCAGAGCCCTCATCCTCCTGCACCCTAATCCTCATCCCCAGACAGAGCCCTAATCCTCTGCCCCAGATATAGCCCTCATCCCCCCACACCCTAATCCTCAGCCTCAGCCCTGATGAGCCCCCCCCCCCCGGCAGCATGAACCCCTATCCTCAGCCCCACCAGCCTCACCCACACACCCAACCCTCTGCCCTGAGCCTCCTCCTGCATCATGAACCCCTCAGCACCAGCCAGAGCCCTCATCCCCCCACCCTAATCCTCACCAGCCCTGAGCCCCCTCCTGCATCATGAATCCCTCATCCTCAGCCCACAGCCCTCACCCCTGCACTCCCTCCTCCCCCCAAACTCCTTCTTTCAGAGGATGCACCCCCTCCCCCTTCCCACACACCCCTTCCCACCCCCAAACTCCCTCACCCCGCCCCCTCGCCCCTTCCTATGCCTCCACCGCCAGCCCAGAGCCTGCACCCAAACTCCGTCCCAAAGCTGCACCTGCACCCGTCCTGCACCCTAATCCCCAGCCCAGGATCTGCACCCAGACCTCCCCCCCCCAAGCGCCCTCCCAGAGCCTTAGGCAGGTGGGGGCAGAGTTTGGGGGGGCAGAGTTGGGGGACAGGTTCTGGGCACCACCAAAATTTCTACAAACTTGCCACCCATGCCTAGGGGGGGAAAAAGTGGTGATGGGGGTGGGCTTACCCGACAGGAATCTACAGCTAGATGCTGTATGGGGCTGATATCCTTACAGACACTCACCTTCTGAAAGAGGGAGGGAGATTTCTGGTTCCTGTTTTATCCTGAGAAATTACATTCCTGCATGAACAGTGTAAGATAATCACATTGGAACCGGATCAGTGAAGAAGTGTGAAAAATGTGCCAGCATTCAAGCATCTATTTGAGAACAGGCATTTACCAGTCTTAGGAGTGAGAGAATAAGAAAGTATATAATTCAACATTTCCTTTTGATCTGTAAACTACTTTTTTCTTCAGAGTTAATTTGCTTAAAAAATGCACAAAAGGGGAGGGCAAGAAAAAAAGTAAATGTGCTAAAATGTTTGACAGAAATTCAAATGTTTGCGAGGAAGTGTGTTTGTTATTCCATGCAGACAGAGCATCAGTATTTTGCTCTGCTTAGTTGGGTGCATTAATTCAATGCCAAAAAGGACTTTAATACAGTGTTAGATTTGAGACTAAAACGCAAAAACTCTGTCTCCAGTAAGGAAATCTGCTCCAGTCAACGTGCAGCATTGTAGTTACACTGTGAAAACTGCTAATGTTAATGCTATGCAGTGGAGCAAAGCAGGCTTATATTGGTGCGGCTGAAATCAGTAAATCACTGGGGTATTACTTTGGCATAACCACAGCACCGTAGTCACAATAGTGTGGACTTCCTTAATGTAGACAGGGCCTGAGGAAATGTACAGGCTCTCCCTGCACCTTACCTCCCTACCCCGTCACACTCATGCATTGTGAAACAATCTTTAATTACATAGTCGCTTAACACTAGGCAGTTATGTGACATTTTTTAGTGATGATGAAGAGATAGATGTTGCCTGAAGCAATGAGGTTAATTACCTTTATTTGGGTTAGATTGGGGGTAGGTAACCTATAGCATGGGTGCTGAAGGCAGCATACGAGCTGATTTTCAGTGGCACTCACACTGGCTGGGTCCTGGCCACCGGTCTGGGGGGGCTCTGCATTTTAATTTAATTTTAAATGAAGCTTCTTAAACATTTTAAAAATCTTATTTACTTTACATACAACAATAGTTTAGTTATACATTATAGAATTATAGAAAGAGACCTTCTAAAAATGTTTAAATATGTTACTGGCACGTGAAACCTTAAATTAGAGTGAATAAATGAAGACTCGGCACAGCACTTCTGAAAGGTTGCCGACTCGTGGGTTAGATTGTCCCTAAAGGGATAGTAAAGCAATGCTTTTACAGGACTGCCCAGGCCCTTCCCAGAAGCACTGATGGTGGCTGCATGCCACTCAACTGTTACTTACTGGGATTAACATCAAGGGAGGAAATAAATCCCTAGCCTCATATCCTGGGTGAGGTGGGTCACACCTCAGCTGTCAATCAGTTGGGAAGAGAGTGTCTGGGCTGTGCAGCCTGAAGGGAGGCAGGCTTTTGGGAGGCATCTAGCTGTTATCAGCCAAGATGACAGAGAGGGAGCCCTGCCGTCAAACTGAATAATTTATAATTAACTATTTGTATTACATTAGCATGTAAATGCCCCAAGAAGGGACCAGTGTATCAGAAACTGTACACACACACACATAAAGAAAAAATAGTTCTTTGCCCAAAGAGCTAGCAGTGTAAGTAACTTGCCCTCCTTTTCCTCATGCCCAAGGTATATTTGCATATTTTGTTTCTATGACAAAATCAAGATATATGGTCTGCCACATAGGGACACCTTGGGCTGCAGAAACTCCATTACTCCGGCAGAGAGAGGCTGGGATATTACACAGAACCTCTTGCAGTGGAAGTGTGGGAATTAGTATCTAGACTGCAAGCAGCTCCATTTCTCCCAACAGTGGAGCAAGCTCCTTCCTCCCCTAATCATCACCAATGGGGAGGAATGGGTCACTCCTGACCATCTCAGGAAAACATGGCATAGTTTACATAGTGTGTTGGGGATCATACATCCCATACCACTGTATAACCTGGATTCAGGACTTAGCCCATTGTTTGTACAGACAAGTTAGTAAAATCAAAAAAGTATGTTGAGATACCTGTGAGCTAGAGGTGCTATAGAAAATCAAGATCACAATCATTGCTGAATTCATCACATTATTAGTCAAATTAAATACACATAATTAAAAAAAATAAACATGCTCGCATCATATTTATTGCTTACCTTCATAATGGAGATCAAATCACCCACCCCCATGCACCTAATGTGTATAGCATAGAAACAAGCATACTAACTGCAAAACCAGTGCTAACATGACCCTAGTGTACCACTCCTGGGATAGGAATCATAGGAATGGGATGTTGGATGGCAGAATCGGGACAGCCACACTGAAACATACGGACCACTGTCCTAGCTCTTAATCTCTGCCCTGCTATACCTCCTTGGTAACCAGTGCTGCAGAGGATTCATGGACAGTACATTTAACAGCTGCTATGACACCAAGAAATTGAGGTGCAAATATACCGTACTCCATGGTTCTTCTTTTTCCACTAGGGATATATGTGAACTGAACCCCTTATCCCAACACCCCTAAACTTTGTGGAAGGGGTCGTTTTGAATGAAAACCCCTGATTCTAGCTACGTAAAGGACCATTCTCTTTATAACAGGCTAAAGTAAAACCACCAAACCACACTGAGGTTTGGAGTGTTAAAGTCTGGATCCAAATTCTGTGACTTGGTCCCATTTCTATGTGGCATCTGTTTATCTTGGAAGATGATGGTGTAAGAACCAAAGCGGTTCAGTTATTGTGTGTCACACTGCAGCATCCTGAGTGGCTAAAAAAAATCCAATTCTTGAGTGACAGAGCTTGCCACAGAGAATGAAACCAGCACACTACTAGCGCTTGTGGCCTGCTGTGCTTTCCTCTTTTCTTTCCTCTGTCATCCACTTCTCTTTAGCCTCTTTGACTCCCTGGTGCAACACAGCTGTCCAATGTAGACTGTTGTGTGCCTCATCCTCCCAGTTTACAGTGTCAATGCTGGACATTTTCAAGTCCCTCTTGCAAACGTCCTTGAACCTGAGCTTCAGTTGGCCCAGTGATCTTGGAGCACCAGCAAGTTCTCTGTACAGGAGATCCTTTGGCATGCATCCGTCATCCCTCTGGTGCAGATGACCAAGGCAAGGATATGTCTGTGTTTTAGAATAGTGGTAATTTCACTTTTTCCAAGTACTTCTGTGTCAGGAACTTTTGTTTCCCACTTGTAAATTTAAAAAAAAAAATGTTCCTCACTGTGATAAATTGGGCCAAATTGCTGATGAATATAAAGAATTAACATTAACTTATTTTCCTAATGCTTTGCCTCATTTACAAATGTTGTAAAAGCCCATTAGGTACATTAAAAAAAAAGTATGTCAAGTAAAAATTAAACCCTCTACAGGAAACAAAGTAAAATATTTAATAAGATAATGAAGACTCATTAATGTAATGTTCATTTCTTAAGATTAAAAATTCACAAGGATTGTCACAGCTCTTGTCTTACCAGATGAGGTTTTTTTGTAATAGTTATTTGTGCTGCATTTTCATAAATGTTTACAGCTATATTTTCTCGCCCGTCCCCCATTTTTGCTCTGTTAAATATATTTCAAACTTGCTCACCCTTCAGCAATATTTTTGCCATATGTGGACGATTGTCATTTTACAATCTGTCCTGTACATGGAGCACTGTCTCACCTGCAAGCTGGGAAACAAATGGTGATGCTGATTGTTATAAGCTGCCTCCAAGTATCCTGCTACACCAGCCCTGTACCTGGCAGAGCATACCTTCCCCAGCACATCAATTGGCATGTTGTGGGGGTGGGGGAGCAGAGTCGACTCTTCACCCATTCCCTGCCCCTTCCCCATTCAAATGCTTGGTGGTGAAGAAGGTAGCAGCTCCAAAGAGGCTGTCTCCCCTCTGTGCTGCTACACATAGTAAAAGTGGATGGTGCAGTGGAATAAAGGGCTGACTTACATCCTCTTACTTATCTCATGAGTGCACAGGACAGGCTATAGCCTCATCTTAAACGGTTTGGTAAATTCTGAAAAAATACAAACCTTTGGATATCTTTAAACCATTGCACATACAATCTATTTCTGACAGTTGTACAATTCCTCTGTCAGTGGCCTGTCTTTGTCCAGTGTCCTAGAAATGGCTCAGAGAATTTAAGGTATAATATGATAACCCATTGCAATTCATGTCAGATCTCATTAGATCTTGCAATCTTAACAGCATTGAGCTCAGTCAGCACTTGACTGGGAGGCCTCCATGGGAAACCAAGGTGGCATTCATCATTCTGCACCCATACAGAATTATTTCCACAATATGTGTGTGAGTGAGCACAGTGCTGAGTCTTTCAAATGAAAGTATGGCTCATTATTTTCCATAGTCCTTAAAGATTCTGTTTAGCTCAGTGGTGTGCAACCTATGGCCCGCGGGCTGCACGTGACCCATCAGAGTAATCCACTGGCAGGCCGTGAGACAGTTTGTTTACATCAGTGCTTCTCAAAGTGGGGTCGCTGCTTGTGTAGGGAAAGCCCCTGGCGGGCCAGGCTGGTTTGTTTACTTGCCCCATCCACAGGTCCGGCCGATTGTGGCTCCAACTGCCCATGGTTTACCACTGCAAGCCAACGGGAGCTGCTGGAAGCAGCAGTCAGTATGTCCCTCGGCCCACGCCACTTCCAGCACCCCGATTGGCCCGGAACAACGAACCACAGCCAGTGAAAGCTGCAATCGTCTGGACCTGCAGATGATGGCAGAAAAAAAAGAAAAAAAAGAAAAAAAAAAGAATTAAAATGTTTTGTTTTGGATCTACCTACAATGAAAACGTTTTGAGGTTTTGGTTCAGCAACTGAACCAATAATTGTTTATTTGTACAACGCTAGTAATTACTAAAGATGTGAGAAATTGGTGGAGATATTGGTTGGTGGAAATAAGTGAAAAATGTTCCACCAATTTGTTTTGTGATTTTGAACTATCCACAGTAGAAACAAAGTCAGAAGAGGGAACATTTCGTGTTGTAAAATATAGACAAATACAAAAGTGATCTTATATGGAAAAATTTCACACAGAGCCATAATAGGAATTTTGAAGAAAATCTGTAAGCATGAGTAAGAACTGGTGACTACAGGTTACATGATTTATAGGAATGGGCACAGCAGCTGGGAGCCAAGACTTCCTGAATGCTATTCCCATCTTCACCACTGCCTAGCCTTAATCATGTATTGAATATACGTAGCACTTTTCAACCTTTGTTAAGGTCCCATTCAGCATAGCACTTAAAGCCAATGAGTCACGTAAGCATGTGCTTAAGTGCCTTGCTGAATCAGGGCCTAAATCAGTGTTCTCAGCACCTCTAATCTGGCATGAAAATACCACTTTCTCTTTTACAGATGGGAACAGTAAAGTAATTTGTTGAAAGTCACATAGCAAAGTATCATCAGAACAGGGATCAAAGTATCGTCAGACCCAGATCTCCTGAATTCCAAACCATACCTAATACTCTCAGGACTCAAATACAAGGTGGTGGAGCGTTAATCTGCAGCTTTTTGCTTTGCGTCAGATAAAATGTATTATGCCAGCTGCAGTGATAGTTTGCACACTGCCAATACGCATCATTGTGCAGACATAGTGGCAGTTTGAAGCCAACTGAGGGCATGAGGTACATGGAAGGTATCCCTTGCTCCTTTGCCTCACTGCTGAGCAATGTGCATTTTAGGATTATTCTCACTGTGCATTGTGGGACACATAGTTACAGATAACCCATTATTCTTCTGCCTTCACATCATACTTCCTTTCTGAGCAGGATTTTCAAATTGCTATCAGGCAGCCTGAAGTTAACAATGCTCCAATGCCAATATGCTGGCCAACTGAAATGTGCAGAGGTGCTTGAGCTGTATTTCAGCACTCAAAGCTGGATTAATTTGGTTTGGAGTTCATCAGCTGAACCACTGAGCAGATGATGTGGCAGAAGCAGCAGCAGCTCCTCTAACAGCAGGAGGTACTTCAGTGGCTATGGAAATGGGGCACAACAAAGAAGAAGAGGTATACACTGAGCAACTGATACTAAGGACTGGTTTCTGGAGCAGCTTCACAACATGTACCACTGTTTCTGGACTTGGGAAACCATCATGGATTAGTGGGAAAGGATTGTTCTGCAGACCTGAGAGGACCACACAGTGATGAGAGAATTTCAGGTGAGGAAGGCAACCTTTCTGGAGATATATGCTGAACTAACATCAGAGATACAGCAGCAACATGCGATGCTTCATACCTATGGACAAGCAGGTTGCAAGTGCCATCTGGAAGTGGGTTATCCCCAAATGCTACCGGTCTGCAGCGAAACAATTTGGCATGGGCGGACTGACCATTGGGGCCGTTGTCATGCAGGTGTGTGATGTCACGGAAAAGGTACTTTTGTACTGAGTTATAAAGCTCGGTAATGCTCAGGAGGCTTTGATAGATTTAACACATGGCACTCCCAAACTGTATTGGGGCACTTGATGGTTTTCATGTGCCTATTATTTGCTCCATCCTCCTTCAGAGCTCAGAATTCATAAACAGAAAGGGGTATTTCTCCACGGTGCTCCTGGGGCTTGTAGATCACAGTGGCAGGTTTATGGACATAAATGTAGAGTGGCCTGGAAGGGTCCATGATGTTAGGTTTTCTCAGAACTCTGCTCTATTTAAAATAATGGAGAAAGGACAGTTTGTCTCCAGGAACATTATGCACATTAATGGTGTTGACATTACTCCAGTTATTCTGGGCGACCCGGCTTACCGTCTGTGTCCCTGTAAATGAAGCCATTCACAGGCCACTAGGACAGAAGGAAGGAACTGTTTAACTACTGTTTCCATAGTTGCAGATTGACAGTGGAGTGTGGACATTGTGCTATATGTGGAATAGGTTGGAAGCAGCAGAAAAAAAAGATTATAGCAGCATGTTGTACTTTACCCAATATTTGTGAGAGTAAGAGAAAAAAAATGTTTGCGATGAGTGGGACTTGCTCAGCAGTTTGAACAGCCAGCAAGGCGTCCAATATAAAATGCAAATACTCAAATATCTGGGGCTATACTGTCAGGTATGGATTGGTCTTACTTTGTGTCTCAGGCCTGAAATTGTGCTGCTGTAAATCCAGCTATTACACTCACAGGACTGGTGGTAGAACTGCTGTGGAATATCCCCCACTTCCCACGTAGACAAGCCCTAGCTGGCTTGCCACTTAATCATCTGTCTCATTTTCCTCTTTTGTAACTTTGGGATAGTACCTATATGTATAGTAAGTACATATGTATGTATATGTATACCTATATGTCCATGTATTATACCTAAATGCAGCTGCCGATATGTAGCTATATATCTTCTGAGTCCAATTCTCCTCACACTTACAGTGCATAAATAAAGAATAAAACTGTTGTAAATTAGAGGAAAATTTGGGCCCTGAAGGCCTGAATAAATTTAGATTTTGCCTGTGGCCCTGTAACTTTTCTTTCTAGTCAGTTTTACTTTCAGGTTCCCATGGGTGGCAAACACTGCACGGGGAAGGTTTAGATAAAAAAATATACACAAGATTTTTACTGAAACATTTAAAAATGCATGAAAACTTTTCTGTTAATATTGGGGTTTTTAACTCCCTCTCCTACTTTTAAAGAAAACAAAAACAAAACTCCTCTACTTTTAGGACTTTTAAAATATCCATGAGGATCCCTTAAATATTTCACTGGAAACTTAGAGATTTCTTATTCTTTTGAATTTGAACCATGGATGAAGACACCCAAACGGCAACTTTAAGAATCCTTTTGAATTCTGGAGAGATTGTTGTATTTCAGATAGAGCTGCACAAATTTTTCCATTCTCTGGAAATTCTTAAAAAAATATTCAATTAGGGTTGAACCAAAAATGATTTTTTTTTCAAAATTTTTGGTTCAATCCTGAAAAGCCTTTTTTAATTTCAGGTCAAATGAAACATTCATTCAACTAGAAATACGTTTCATTTTCATTTTTGAACATTTTTAACTGGTTTTTCATTTAAAAATAATATTAAAGGGAACGTTGAAATAAAAATTACTTTGATTTGAAAAATTGTAATGTTTCATTTAGAAAATTTCAAAACAAAATGATTATTTTTTTTATTTTTAAGGCATTTTTTCTATTGAAACAATTTGACAAAATTGACATGAATCTGTGAAATCTTTCTGGGTTGTTGAATCTGCATTTCCGCTCCCTCTGCAGTTTTGGTTGAAAATGTTCACTCAGTTTTAATTTTGATTTCCACCAAAGAGGAGGGGTGCTTCTAAGATCCAGAACAGAAGTGGCCTCTCTGTTTTCTGGTCCTGGATTGGATGAGCCTAAAGACTGGATGCCTTTTTGGAAGATATACTTTAGTCAAACACAAGTTGTTAGGCTCAGTACAGGGGTAACTGAGTGAAATCCTATGGTTTGTGTTATATAGGAGGCCAGACTAAATGATCACATTGTCCCTTGGCCTTAAAATCTATGAATTTATGAGTTTATTCTTGTGAGATTTCAACTGAAGATGGCAGAAATCTTGCAAGATCTTCTGATCTCATGAGAATTCTACCATTTCAAGTTGAAATCTCATGAGAACTGCTCATCAGTCTTTTGCATGGATGAAAAACCAAACTTGAGCTGTATTTCTTACTTAGCCTAGAAGCAGGGCCGGCTCCAGGTTTTCTGCCGCCCCAAGGCGGCAAAAAAAAAAAAGGCGGCAGCATGATTGTGCCGCTTCACTCTTCGGCGGCAATTCAGCAGCAGATCCTTCGCTCCAAGAGGTACTGAGGGACCCACTGCCGAATTGCCGCTCAAGACACAGACGTGCCGCTCCTTGCTTTTGGCCGCCCCAAGCACCTGCTTCTTTAGCTGGTGCCTGGAGCCGGCCCTTCGTAGAAGACACACTGCAAACCATGTCCTAATCTAGATCAGAACAACATCCTGGATACATCTCCAGTTTGAACTTATTGCTTAACTTTGCATTCTACCACTTGTTTATTTTTTGCTGTGAATTGAGGTATACAAAAAGTAATGACTGGGAAGAAGGAAGTGAGTAGAAGAGAATGCTGACAATGACTGAAGGACTGTCTCATAGCTCCACAAATAAATGTATATGCCATCTGCAGAAGCCCAGTAGCCTATTTGGCATGAATCCTCTTCTCCAGCTTTCAGCCTCAAAGATGAGACCATTATATTCTCCTTCAACCTAGACTACACCACCTCAGGCTTTTTCTAATTCACAGTGACAGTGTAATTTATTCAACCTAGCCTGTACTTCACAAATGCACTTGCTATTAAATTTGGTCTGCTTCATTAGTAGCTTTACAATTTTATAAACATGAACTGAAATGAAAAAGGAGAGGCAAAGAGGGCTATTGTTACTGGAATGAGAGTTGAGTGGCACTCACTGTAAATAAATTTTGTTAGCACTGTACAGGTTATAGAAATGCACACACTGTTGTTCTGATGTTTAAACCACAGTGTGACTATGGCCATAGAGAAACTGTTCAAAGTCCTGTTCTGATTGCCGGCTGCTTGTTAAGCATTGTGTGAGATGCCACAATTATGGAACAACTCCCAGTAGTATTTGGCTCGAAGGTCAACACCTATTCTAAAAAATGCATTGAACCACCATGTAAAGTGGGCTTTATAATTTTTTATTAAAAGAAAATAAACAGGAAGAATATAAATGAACATTCTTCCATCCTTATTTTTAATTAGTATTTTTAGAAGACATAATAAAATGTATGGCTATAAATCAACCAAAGGTTCCCTCTGCTGCCATCACTCACTTCTCCAACCCTGCCAACTATCCTTCCATGGCAGCCATTTGATATGCTTTACATTTGCCTAAAAACCTGAACTGGGATCCCTCAAACAGCTCCCAACTCAACTTTTTAGGTAAAGCATAAAGCAGCTCAGCTGCTTGCTGATGAATGGGAATTGAGGTGATTTCCTTTGAGGTTTAGAGGCTTGAGAAAGTGCTCACTTAATTAAAGCAGAAGGGAAACTGTTTTACAGTCTCTGACACTGGGCGTCTGTAATGCTTTTGTCACAAAAGATGTCTCTTTTTACCAACATAGTCTCCTTGCCACCAACATAAGGCTTAGTTTAATTTGAAATACAATTTAAAGTTTTATACATGGTGAGAACTCTCTCTGTCAGAACGCTTGGCTGAACACAATGGGTGCAACTTTCTTTCAAGCATGCTGTCTTGCTTTGGAGAAATGCAGAAACACAGGCTAGGCTGCACAAATGAGCATCCAAAATTACACTTGAGGGAAACTTTAGCCTTCCAGGGATTTTCAGCAGATAAAGATTTCAGTAAATGGACAGATGCCGGCAATGAAAAATGGAATGCCTGTGTTATCAAAGTAATCTGTCTTTATTGGATTAGCTGGGAAATACTTATAGCTACACAGATGCTTCTGCAAGTGTTTGCAAATGACACATTTAATTTATCAAGAAATTAAAGGACAATAAGAGATTCAAATGAAAATGCACTAGAAAATATAATACAAATATAATACAAAAAACAACTTTGTTTCAGATTGTTTTCTTTTATCATGGTAATACAGAACTCAACATGACGTATATAAAGCTGTGAAGAGGATTTGGGATTAGTTCTCATTGAGGGAGAATTGTGAAATACTACAGGTGACAAAAGTAAGTAGTGAGACATACTAAGCTTTCTTATTTCTTTGAAGCACACAGGCTGTATATTATACCCACACTAGTAAATATGTTTCTGAAGGATATAGCTCTCCTCTACCAAAAGAAAAGAAAACAAAAAAAGTCCACTGAGATGGATCCTTTATCCATTTGCTGAGTTCAGGCTCAAATATTTATGGAATTTTTGCAAACACAACAATTAATTACCGAATAAATGTAAAAATTTGTCAAGAGAGATTCCTGGGTTCTTAAAATGTTATTGTGTTCCCAATGACTATGGATCAAGTTCAGTGGTGACACATAGAGTGTCACCCATCATCTTGCACCACTGAAATGAAATTTCACTCAACAGCTCTCTTAGACCATTATTTCCATAAGCACTGAATTTGACCCAGAGACTTTCATGGGAGTTGCACTGATCTTTGCCAGGTCGGAATTTGGCCCACTGTCAAAGCTACTACTTATGTTGAGAAATTGCTTAGTCAGTTACTTCCACAAGATGAGGAACTATGTGAAGAATTCTTGAACTTCCCTTCACAACATGGATGGCAAGCAAAGCTAACAGCGATTTCTATAGAAACCGGTAAATAAGTCTATCAAAGGCTTTGTTTCAGGATACAAGGAAGCCACAACCTTCCTAATTCATATAGAACTTGCACTTGGAGCTCAAAAATATTTGACAAACAGGCACAGGTGATACTGAAAACTTCTGATTATTAAGTTCACCTTATTGTATGGGACATAAACACAATGTCTTCCCTGTCACCATTGGAACTATCACCATTGTCAAAGCCAATAAATATACGACAATAATCCCAATAAAACAAATTACTTTGCATAAACTGCAATAATATTTCATTAAAAAGGGCATAGGGATTTTTAGCTGGCAGGATGGGTGAACATCCATGGTAATCACTATGACTTCCAAGTAGCTGTTGCAGTTGATTGTGTCTATACTTTGTAGATTAAAGTGTCCTCAACTAGACCTTGACATAACAGATGGCAACGACTCCTTTGGTATTTTATTTGTGGCCTGTCATGTCAGTGATCATACAACTTTTTCAGTGCATTGTATCCTGGGGTATTTCATGCTGAAGCTGAATTCAGTGGTTAATTATTGATGCTCTTTTGGAAAGTTGTGAGATTTTGAGAGCTGTGGTTGGGCTTTTTTGTCTAGAGTAACTGGAAAGATGTCAGTGCAGGAGGATAACTTTTTTTTTCCCAAAGGGCATGGATGTAATAGTGATAGGCAAAGCTCAAAACATTTGGAAGGTAGAGTTTGGAAAAGGACACACACACAAAGTTAGGATTCTTCTCAGAACCATAACTACTGGGATTTCTTGGCTCTTCAAATTTAGGATAAAAATCTTGAGATTCCAGGCTTTAGAACAAGACTTCAGCCTCTGGTCTGGTCTGTCAGACTAGAGGGCCTGAGTTTCTGATGGTATTTTAGCATATGTGCTCCAGGGCTGAGCCTGGCAGTGCAGGTGTGTGAAAATGAAACATAGCAGTGACAGAAAGTGACCAGAACTTGTTCAGAATTCATAGACTCACTTTGCATTTTAGGTGACAATTTTGGGTCATTTATTTTATCTGAACAAATTTGTGCATATTTGAATTTTAATGGGACTTGGACATCTCCCTCCCTTAGATTCCCTCTGAAAAATCCAGCCTTAATCTCATTAAAGTTTTGATCCATCTCCCACTGAAATTAACATGAGCCCAATTTGCCCAATCCAACTAACTTCATTTATATTAGATTATACAAAATAATGCATAACAGTCCAATGACCTATAAAACACATAAAGAAAGGACAAAGTATAGAAGTCATAGAGCATTTAAACACAAAAATGTATTTTACCCCCACCTCCATCTCCCTCTACCCCTCCCCCAGCCCTTAGGGGCACAGCATAATTGTTATCTTATTAGGCTTGGACTACATTGGCAGCTTTTTGTTTATTTACTTGTGTTTTAGGTATTCTTGTCAATCTGTGCTGTTTCCCTGAGTCTGAAGCTTATCTCCTAAAGCATTTTGCTGCACTTGGTTGTGTTTGTTTTCTAAGCGTGTATCATGCGCTCCCCACTTCCACTCTCAGAAAGCGAATAATTTCCATTGCTTATGTTAGTTGGCACAGTGCCTGACTTTATCATCAGTGAAGAAGAACTGGTGTACAACTGTGACATGAGTTTAAGCAATTATCATGAAATAGCATGTGTTATTTAGTGGTAACAACATGGTAACTTCCCAGTAAATATCTGCAGCAATGGTAATTACACAGTAACTCATCTTAATGCATTTACGTTAGAATTGGATCATTGGGCTGATAACTAGTCTCACTACCACAGGTGATTCACTGAAGCGAGGAAATGAATGCAGCACCCCCAGAGAATAGACACTCTGAGGTTTACTGTTTTTGTTCAAGGTTTATTATGATAGTCTGAAGTACTGATCATCCAGTCTGGAAAAGTAGCTTGACTTTCATTTTGTATTTTTTTAGTAGGCCTGATGATGCAAGATAACATTACAGGTGAAATTTTCAATGGCCTCACATGCATTCAGAAAATCAGAGCCTGCACTCATTAGTGCAATCAGAACGCCCACCTGTGTGTGGAAATGGAATGATTTCATGCTTAGCTCCCAATATACGTAAGCAACTACCCAGTATGTGTACATTTTGCAAGCATGCAAATCTGAAAATTTGGTGTTATGTTAACACTGACAACACAAAATGGATGAAACAGAGCAAGAAAATATATGAAGGTAAAATCCTTGTTTGCTAGTGAGGAGGGTGACAGAGAAAGAAAACGCAAATATTATGAGCCATCCAACAGAAAAGTGAAGAATTAAAGGATTTTTCAGAATTAAGTTTTGGATGTTTGCATTAAAGGAAGTTTGAGGCTAGCTTTGTTAGATACCCATTTAATCACTGCTCTAGGTTAACGGAGAGCAGATGCATTTTTTAACATAAATGAGGAATAAACACAATGGGCAATTTAAAAAACATATACATTAGTAGTAACCATTGGCGTATAGCAGCAGCAACATCCAGGAGGAGTATCACAGCCTTCTGCCCCCCTTGTTCACTCAGCTCTGAAACTGGGTTCCTGGACAGATATTCGTTTCTCGTTTAGGACAGACCTGAGGAGGTGAGCGCCACAGGTGTGGGAAATGGGGATACCTGGGGGAGTAGGGGAGATACAAAGTGGGCTGGGTTTAAGTAGGGGGAGGGCAGGGGAGATATTGGGGATTAGAACAAGGGGGGATATAAGGGCTGAGAGCCAACAGCAGGAAAAGGGAAATATTGGGGTTAGGAGCATGGGGTATTGGACTGAGAGGGCAGGGAGATATTATTTGTCAGGGAAGAATAGGAGATGGCTCAGGGAGTTGTGATCTATCAGAGGAGGGTGAGTAGAGGGTGCCTGGACAGTAGGCTGGTTAGCTCTTTGGAGGATGGCTGTGGGATCCCCACTCCATCGCAGATTGCTGAGCGGCTCCTGGAGGACGCAGTGCTGCTTCTGGCTACCACTCCCAGAGAGCTCAGCTGTGGGGTGCTTCTCCAGGATGAGCTGTGCAGTGCAGCCCTTACCCCTCCCGACTCAGAGGTTTCCTGTCCCTGGAGATAGAGATCCCAGTGCGAGGGGTTCAGTCTGGGAGAAGCGTGCCTGATGGCGTTTTACACCCACTTTGCACTCTTCCACACGAGTGTATTTGACTGTGAAGGGGGGGGAGGGGCTCTGCAATAGCTGGGGGGTAACATTCTCAAAAGCATCTAAGTGACCTAGGAGCCCAAGTTCCATTGAAAGTCCTGCCTAAGGCTCCTAAGTCACTTATCAGAGGGGCAACCGTGTTAGTCTGGATCTGTAAAAGCAGCAAAGAATCCTGTGGCACCTTATAGACTAACAGACGTTTTGGAGCATGAGCATCTGAGGAAGTGGGTATTCACCCACGAAAGCTCATGCTCCAAAACGTCTGTTAGTCTATAAGATGCCACAGGATTCTTTGCTGCTTTTAAGTCACTTAGAAAGTTTGAAGCATTTTACCAAGGTAGTCCAGAGCACATTCAAAAAACATGGCTTTAAAAGTGGCTATCTGCTACCCACACCCGCTGGGAAAACCCTGTTTAAATCATGCTAGCCTCCGCTTCCTTTAAACCACGTTTAAAACCCCAGCTTTGCTAACACAGTTTTATCTTCAGAGTAGATGGGGCCTTAAAGCAGCCTCGGCTCATTAAGCTGCCATCTATTCATAAGTAGTAAAGGCGGATCTGAGGTACAATATGTAATGCCTTGCTGGGGCAATGCACACTAGGCCAAATACATCTCTGGTGCAACTCTACTGAGTTCAGTGGAGCCACATGGGATGAATTTAGCCCATTATTTCCTCGTGTTTGAGCTGGCAGTGAGGCCATTATGAGGGCCAGAACTGAGACTGGATACAGTTCTACTGGTAGAAATAAATGAAAAAGACTAAAGGGAGAAGATGGGAGAGATGTGGAATTCCCTTTTGCTATTTCCTTTGTGAGCCCAGGAGCAGATACTGACTTTTGGCCATCACTACTAATTTCTCTGGTGACACACAGAAATGTCAGAAGTGCACCTCACAGTCAGATCAAACAGAAGAAGAAGCCAGTCCCTGGAAGCTCCACTCCAAACACAAATATGCTCATTCATAAGCTGAATACAACATTTACAGTAAAGAAAGATCAAGCTTTGTTTTCAAGTTTTTCTCAGACTGAAATCCCTCTTTTCAGGGGAGGTTTATGTATATCTGACTTCAGAAGATTTACTAGGCAGGAAATGCCCCAATATTAGCCTGTAACATTTTCCTGACTGTGTTGTATTCCCTGCATTCTTTCATGATGTAACTTTATTCTACATGCTTTATAATCCTGTGTTTTGCTTTATTGATTTGTTCTTACCATTTTAGTAGGGATGAGCTGACCTGGAGGATGCTTTCTGCTGCCAGTAGGTATATAGCATCTTGGCCAAACATTGTTTCCTGTCTAAACAGCCTTAATGCAGGAGCTTTCCACGGCAGTCAGATAGGAGGGAACCCTCCCATCACACCACTGAGTTGTAACACAGCTTCTACTGCAACGCAGCATGATAGTCACAGACCGAACCATGCCTCTGGCTTCCAGCCCAAATCCTCCTGTGCAGTGAAGCATATGGAACAGAGGTACATGACATGTAGCACGTATGGACCTTTAACACAGGATCCCTGCATCCTACCCTCTCTCTCTCTTTTTTTTTTCCCCACAGTGGAACCACACTTGCCTGTAGGTTTTTCATGCCCACAGTGGGGAAGGCATGGCGGTATTTGCCTTTCTATACTAAACCTGAACTTTGGCATAAAGGGACTGGTGGAGACACATTTAATGTCATTCCTCATAAGCACTGCTTTCAAAATATACAGCTGCACTTTACTTTAGTATAAGAGAGATGCTGTGATGTCCCTCTTGGCATTCCTGGTGTTAGGGCTCACAAGAATTACCTCAGTTGTGGTGCTAGTGCCCACTGGTTTGGAAAATAGGGACCAAATGATCATGAGCCTACGAACCCCACAAGATACCTTCTTTGGGCTACACCAGGGCAGCAACTTCTGACTGTTGAGGCTTTTACACTATAGTCACAACTCTTTAATCATTTGAATCAGTATTTTAATTTTCTCCCTTGAATTAATGCTGAAATGCGCAAGCACCAATTGGTATTTTTATTTTTCAAAACTGCCACAAGCATTTTCCCCCAGGATTGAAATAAATATATTCAAGTAACCTAAGAATGTAGATGGTTCTGTAGTAACTAATTTGCTATCTCTGCTACACTAAAGGTGAACAGATTAAACAAGCTACTTTGCTATCTACTAGATAAGAGGAATGTATTATTTTCTCTGATTACTATCTTCTGCAGGTAATTATACTTCTCCTTTGCACATAATTAAAGTGAAGGTTGATTTCCATTCATTCTTCACACTGGTAAAATTATCAAGTTACTTTTCAACTAATTATTTTCTGTAGTAGAGCAGTATTTCAGATCCCTGTCACATTCCATTTAACAAACACAACATAGTTCTGAATTAGACTTATCACCGTCTAGGACTTTTATGCTATTAATTTGTAGGGGAGAAATCTTTAGATGGATGCTATCCAAGCTGAAAATGAATTTCTTTTGAAAGAATCCAATCAGGATTCCCCCCCCCCCGCCCCATCTACTTCTGAATCTTTTGCCTGTTCCCACTTTCCATTGTCTCTTTGTATAATTTAAGTTTTCCTTAATTTGTTCAAGCCCACCACACTCTTATCTTGCTTAATTTTAGTGGGAGATCAACTCTTTTCTACCAGGACTTATTTCAGAGGAGTTACATATTGTTGTAAAGTATTCAAGGTGTCAGACACAATACAGCAGGGGTAGGTTTTTTGAGACATAGGTAGAGACACAGCCAGTATTGCGATATGCAGAACACCCATGCAGAAAGATTTGGAAAGAAATCCGTACATTATCAGCAGAACCAATTGTTGGTTGGTACCATTTTTTTTTCAAAGAGAGAATTTCTCTGTTTTCCCTGCCAAAAGCACTTAGAGGATTCTAACTGATTCTGCTATTTACAGGAGGGAAATTTAGCTCTTACTGTATTATTTTTCATCACTCAATTTAGAGCCATTTTGAAATAGGCTTTAAATTACATGGTCCACACTACTGATTCTTAGATTTTATGTCATCCTCTTTCAATAGTTTTCTCTCTTTCTAACAGTGAGAACAAAACATAATTACTACTACTATTTTTCAGGTATCAGTTTTAGAGCCATCCCCAAGCTGCTACCTCTTATGGGGGTAATTTTTCTTCTCCTGTCTGCTGTGTTGCCCTAACTAGTTTGCTGTGCTCAGAAGTATGAATTCTGCTCCTCACATTGTTTTCTGCTCATGTTGTTCTCCACCAGCTGTGTCAGTCTGATCCCATCACAACACTAGTCCTCCAGGCTTCATTGTCTCTGTTACCCCAGCATAATTCCATTGACGTTCCCTGATTCAGGCTGCTGAAGATAAAGCAGAATCTCTCTGCCCTTGTTTACAGCACATAAGCTTTTTGGTTAACAGGTTCTGAGACTCACACTTTGGGTGCAACAGCCTTTCTAATCTGTGGCATGCAGTAACGATGTTAAATTTGGCCCCTCTTCCCCTCCTCAATCCCATGTGGCAATGTCTTGATAGTCTGAGATTTTACTGTCAACTTCCACATTAATTTTTGCTAGACTCCTGGCTGATGATCTTGCCCCTGACATGCTCTGACGTATTTTCCTTTCTTTATTTCACTGTCTATTATGATAATTAGATGTACTATCATAGAAATCTTCCCCCCAACCTCTTCTTTCTAGTAAAGCTTTTTTCAGCATGTTTTCATTGTTGTCCAGGCAAGGTGCCATCAGTAGCCTTTAACATTCTTGAAAAGTGCAACCTGTCTGTCAGCTTCTATTTACATCTTGAAGATTTTACTGTCTGCAAATCAGTCTACTTGACTCACTTATAAAATACGTAAAAATAAAAACTTGTAATTGGTTATGGCATTCTCAATAACTTGATTCATTTTATCAGTTAATTTAAGCTCAAGGAAATTGCTAGATTGGCAGCTCTGGAAAATTAAGTTTATTTATCTACAGACTAGGTAACCGCGCAAACAGTACAGACTTCCCCATACCACCCTATCAGTGTGCCTCAAGAGCAACCTGGAGAGACCATCTTTAGGAGTAAAATGATAGCTTAGTCTCCATGTAAATAGAGGTCCAGATCTAGCAAAACACTTAAGTGCATGTGTAATCGCATTGACTTCAATGGAAGTACTTGTGCACTGAAAGTTAAGCATGTGTTTAAGTGACTTACTGCATTAGCACCACAATCCCTAGACTCTTGAAGACTGCCCAGTGCCTGATAAATTCCAGTGGTGGTGTTTCTGTTCACTGGAAGATGAATTGTGATCACCAGTTCAGTCAGATAGCTGACAAACAGCTATCCTAAAATAACTATTTCTGGACACTAATAATCTGGAAATGAAAAATCAGACTGTCCTATCACCTAAGCCACCTTAATAAACTTAATAACTTTACTCTACAGAAATTTGGGGGAATTTCTAGATTCTGTTTCAGAAAGTGTTCAGTTGAAAATCACATTCTAACATGACTTTTGTATCTGACATTTCAAATGGCTTTTATTAATGCTTGAGCTAATCTTTTCTTTGTGTGCTCTGAGAAGTACTATGTATGTGAATGATTTTGTTTTACATGAAATAACTGTGGGTGTAGGAAAGGGAAGTGAGAAAATATTCTCTGAGTATTTAACACCTGAGAGCAAACTAAGGCTTTTAATTTTACTAAAAGTAAATTATATAAATACCCTCTCTAAGGGTCCTTTTCACAGCTTTTGATACTATATGTCATCCTAGGTCAGAAATGATTGCCCTCTGAAGGCAATGCTCAAAAACGGAGAAGCTGTCCAGGAAGGTGTTTTAATTCAATGAAGAAATAAGCCACAACTGTGCATGCAATACCTGGTTACTGGTGCAAGTCTTCAGTGTTTTGTTAGGATGGGTGCTAGACCTCAAGCTGCTGAAAGCTGCAGCAATATTTAGCTAATACCCACTCCATAAACACAAGAGCTTATTTTGAGAGAAAAAAGTAGCTTTTCTAACTAGTACTGTTCTGGGAAAATAGGTAACAGGTAAAGAATACAAACTAGAACTTTTACAAGTATGGTTCTACTCTGAAAAGTGAGTATAGACAAATGACATCCTGTTATGCACCAGCTACTCACTTGTGTCAGTGGCTCCTGATAATTTCTGTTAGCCATCAGAGCTAAGCCAGAGTGAGTTGAATGCCATTTTGGCTCATGCAGGACCAACGGAATTGTTAAATGAATACTAACTTGTTGGACCAAGGCAAGAAGGATATGCAGGTGTAACTGAAGACAAAATATGGCCTGCAGAATATTTGTTAGTGGTGATGAATCACAATGAGGGAAAGAACTCAGCTTGACCCAGGGTTTAGTATGCATGGGTCTAAGTTAGGGGGAAAAAAATCTCTCTTGGCATGAGTATATAGGACCTAACAGTGGGATTTTTAAAAGCACTTAAGCAAGTTAGCGGTCTGATGCCCATTAATTTCAATAGGTATAAGTTACCTAAGATGCCTAGGCACTTTTGAGAATGCCATTGTAAGAGACCAGTAGGCCATGTGGATACTACCTTATCCATGAACAGTCTCAATAAGTCAATAGAATCACACAGAGTAAGGTGTTACTCAACATGAGTAATGATTAATCTGCATAAAGGTTATTTCCAAGTATTTATGGATCTTTTCAATGATGAGCCCCCAACTATGTTCTGTGGATTAGGTGCATGGCTGTCATATCCGCCCAAAAGATCAAATTTACCAATCAGAAAATGACTAGGGGCCCTATCATTCTGCACATCCATTTTACTACATTTGTAATAAAGTAATAACTTCTTCAAGAAAAATCTATGTATAAACTAGAGTTGCACAGAAAAGTTTCACCATCATTAAAAAAAAAAAAAAAAAAGGTTTTTTTTGCAATTTTACCTAAAATGATGTTCTGCTTTCTAAAAGTTTTAAAAATATAAATGTAAAGAGGAAAATATTATATGGACTAACTTCATAAAAAACCTAAACCATGCCATTTTACCAGCTCCCAGTCGTCCCTCATCCCTCCCTCCTCACATATCCTCCAGATACTAAAAACTCCCAACAGTTGGTAGAATTATTTACTGACAAATAGTACATTTTGTCTGTGTTGGATGTGTGAAGATTAGCAATATGCTCATCATTCAATCAGGGTTGAATATACCATATTAGCTATTTTTAACACAGAGATACCACTCTCAAAAGGCTGTTTGCATGCAGAAATGGCATGAAAACTCACTAAAACCACTGGTTTGACCTGCAAAAAACTGAAAATTGAGATGTTTCAGTTCTATATGAAACCAAAGTTAAATCCCTTGCCCCTCCCAAAATCTCACAGCTTCAGGTAGCCTAGTGAAAACAAGGTATGTGAATCTTCTTCTTTTGAGGTGACACGTGACCAGGATTCACCACCAAATTTGAGCCGCTGGTTGGATCATTAGCTTCCCCAGCCCGGACCAGGTACCAATGGGGAATGCGACATGAACATTGATCCATGCCCCCAGTGCATGAATGGCAAACTAATAATAATACTCAGCTCCTATACAGCACTTTTCACCAGTAGATCTCAAAGCAATGACGTGATTACCTAACTGATACTGACTGTTGGGCAATATAACAAGCTGTACAAATAAGACAACAGACAAGTTAGCGGAAACTAAGTGCTGTTTCCTATGAGGTGCTGAGTGCCTTCCCCCACACTGCAGGCACTCAGTACCTTTCTGGTGTGGGCCCATGTATGTTTGGTTCCTAGGGCCAGACTTATACTAGGATGTGGAAGTGTATATTTAATTCCAAGAAGAATCCTTAAAGTAAGAATTTGACCTAAACATTTAGCCCAGCATTCTGCTTTATTCCCAGAATTCACAATATTACCTTAAAAATCATAAGGGTTTTAAAAAAAATCAATGCTTTTTATTTGTCTTCTGGTTTTTGAGACTTTAGGGCTCATGTTTCAAGTTTTTCTTTGAAACCACAGGAGCTAAAGAATTCCTTTTTAAAAAATGCAGGCTCCTATTTTCATGTATTCACATGACTGCTTGAGCTGCAGCTTAAGGAAAACAAAAACTAGTGTGAGATTCATGGACTTAGGCTTTTAAGTGCCTAGATAGCTATTAAATATGGGACTTTGGCTTGTAGGTCACTTAGGCACTTTTTTGAAATTATTACCCTTTGTGCAGCAGTTTACCATCTGTAAAACAGAATTAATTATACTTACATTTTCATATCCTTTGTCTGTTTTATCTATTTAGTTTCTAAGCTCTTTGGAATAGGGTTCATCTGCTATTACAGGTATGTACAACACCTAGCACAATGTGACCCTTCTCTAAATTGGGTCGCTGGGCGTACCATTATTAGTCATTATTTGAATTACAAGGTGTAGTGGTAAGAGATTGAGCTCAACCCCACACAGAGAGTGAGATTCTTGAAAGCTTTTTCTCTTCGGCCTATAAGTAAAAGGGTATCACAATGGATCTAAACATTGTATTAATAATGTTGCCATATCTCATGATTTTAGCATTAGATGTATTGTCAGGTATCAATTTGACTTAACGCTTTATCAAATCTTACTACTATGGCAGAGTCTCATGAAATCCTGAAGACACTGATTATTTCTGTTCATTGAATATTGATGGCCACTACTTTCTATTCTAATGGTATACCTATTACACTTTCTGGCTGAGACATTCTTTTAATAATCTTGCACCAGAGATGTAGTCATAATGATAAATAAAGAATATGAAGTAATCAGTGAAATACTCACTATGAACTGCTTCATAAACAATTTAGCCAGTAGCTCCAATAAAGGCTATTCACTGAACAATTTTGAACAAATCCATAAAGATCACGATCTGTTCAGACAATCTGCAAAAGTACAAAAGACATGATGCCTCTTCCACACTGGCCCTCATGCACAGAATTCCCTCCCCAAACCTCCTTCCAAGCTACCTGTCTCTCATTCAAATTGCCCCTGAAGACTCACTTCTTATATGTATGCTTATAGAATTTGCATCTGACACTAAGATGGGAGGGGCTGCAAGCACTTTGAAGAACAGGATTAGAATTCAAAAGCACCATGATAAATTGTAGAACTGGTCTGAAATCAACAAGATTGAATTTAATCAAGACAAGTGCAAAGCATTTAGGAAAGAAAAATCAAATGCACAAATACAAAAAGGAGAATAATTGGCTAGGCAGTAGTACTGCAGAAAAGGATCCGGAGAGTATAGTGGATCACAACCCAAATGAACCAATAATGCGTTGCAGTTGCTAAAAAGATGAGTATCATTTTGAGGTGTATTACCAGGAGTGTCATATCTAAGATATCAGGGCTTTGCTTGGCCCTGATGAGGCTTAGTAAGTATACTTGGCCTTGCCTCAGCATGGGGGATGGACTACATGATGTCTTGGGGCTCCATCCAGTCCTACAGTTCTATGATTCTTGAAGAAGATCCCCATAGGCCGTGAGATTATTAAAACAACAAAAGGCAATGGAACTACCAAGATGTACGACTGACTTGCTGAGAAACAACATTTTTTATTCTTGCATTTTTACTTTAATCTCCAGATCTCTTATTTGTATTTATTTGTGAGCCCTATTTAGTGTTTCAAATTTAGGCCTGATCCTACAGTCTCATCTGATCCCACAACCTCAGCACATCCCTTCACCCATTCACACTGGCTACATTTTAGGATTGGGGCTTTCAAATGGAAGCTTCTTAGGCTGTCTTTGCTTACTTCTTTGAGGGCTTCTACCACTTGAAAAATAAAAAATAATTATATTACTATTAAATCAGAACAGTCAGACCAGCTCTACTGTTACCTCACTTAACACCAGCTTCAGGGGGACACTGGAAGCTTTCAGTTGAATAAAATAATATATAGGTATAACACTTAACAGCATCTGAAATGCTGCCAAGTTGAGCCTCTTGAAAAAAACAAAACAACTTACATTCAACCATCAAATTGTATTTAATAAGACACTAAGAAAAGCCAACACCTAAAATGTCACAATAATGGCCTAACTTTGCAGGATTTAGAGTGCATGATTGTTTGATGCTTTTGTTAATGTGTATCAAATATGGTTAATGGGCTAGTGGTTAAACCCAGGGACAGGCAATCAGAACTCCTGGGTTCAATGACTTGCTTTTTGTGACCACGTTTCTCACATTTAGATGTGCAAAGATGAGTATAATAATCATGAAAATGCAACTTGACTAAAGTATTACTTGTCCATTTTACAGGATGTCACAAGGCTTAAATAATTGCTTGTCCATCATTGTGAGGTCATCAGGTAAAAACCCACTATGCAAGCACATTCTTTATGATCAGATGCATGAAATATTACTTTATTATTACCATTTCTTATGGACTGCCATCTACTTTCCATTTCAAATTAGGTGAGCTATTTCTGCATTGTATTAGCTATACAACTTTCCATGTACGTTGCTTAGCTTGAGGATACAAGAAAAGAGGTTTGTATGAAGATGTATCATGGTAAAACATTAATTCAGATATTAATGAACTTTTCCCAATTGCTCTTTCAACACTTCTGAACATTCTGGGGAAAAATATACTTATCAAATATTTGACATGTTAAGCATATAAAAAAAACAATTTTTCAGGGTGAACCCCATACTTTAATTAGGAGTGCGAGTGCTCACGGTAATTGGGAGAGGGGTGGAGAATGGGTCATAGTTACTAGCTGAGAAATCAGCAATCATTTTTCAGGTTCCCTGTGAATTGTTTGAAAACGATTTTTTTTTGGAGTACATGGAGTACATCTGTATCTTTGATTAGGATGGGATCTATCGCAACTTTTTCTACAGTTAATTTTCATTTAATACAATGCTGGAGGAGCACAAGACATACTTTACACAATAGATCTTACCTGTCCACTTCCATTCATGGATTCACCAGGTGACTACAAGTATCATTATAATGAAGAACCGTACTTCAGTTCATGGTGTCTACATGTAAATTATCTTCAAATCCTTTGTTTTTCTGTTTGTTCACTTACTCCCCCTCCTTGCTAGGTAAAGAGATTAGGAGCCAACTGAGCAGCATGGTATGAAGAGCAACAGGATGGCAAACCAGGCCCATACAGGATGGCAAACCAGACAAAAATACACGTCCCTTTAGCTTTAAAAGTAGATCCCAATCAATTTGGGTGTGCTTCTGAGTGTTACAAATAAAAGAAAAAAAATCAATGAAAAGATTTTTTTGTCAAAAAATAGGGTTACTTGCAGAGAGAAGGTAACACTTTCACTTTTAAAAGTAACACATAGGACAATGTTAATTTTAAAAGTGCAAATATGATTTTCTATATGAAAGTAAAACTTTCAATACTTCCTGTAGATACTGTTTCCAACTGGCAAAAGTTGGAAAACAGTCACAAAGCATGAGTTTCTCCCCACTTTTTGACTCTTTTCAAACTCTTGCTAACTGGGAAACAAATCAGAAAGTGGAAGGGGGAAAAAAACAAACTTGCCATGTTTGATTACCGCTGTGCCAATAGCTGGGGGAAAGTAGGTTTCTTTCTTTCTTTCTTAAATTTTCCCATAAGAAAACAGTTTTTTTTCCCAACAGGAAAATTTACTTTTTTTTTCCTGTGAAAATTCTCGTGAAAAATTCTCATTTTCCGGTCAGCTCTGGCAAGGGGTATTCATTGTCCCTTGAGGCAAACATGGCTTGTATCTTTGCCACGCTGCTTTTTAGATCCTTTTATATGTTGGATGCTCAAGTCACTGGTTTTATAGTCCCTTCTATTTCAATTGGCATTTTCAGGGATTGGGTTGAAGTGCCACTTATCAATTTCCACTTATTTATTTATTTATGGAGGAGGTTATCCATAGGGACTGGGTATTTTAACTCTCTCTCATCACTAGTGGCAGGTAAGGTAGCTACACAGGAGTTCAGCTAATGCTCCTTCCCCTGTCCCCTTCCAGGTTCCCAGCTTTGTTCTAAGAAATCTGACATATCCATATTTTATCAAAACAGAGGGGAGAAAAATGAATGGCAGAAAAAAACAGCTGGATTCTCGGACGTTTTGTTCTCTTCCAGATAGCCGTTCCATGTTGTGATATAATTTTTCAAAAGCTGGTTACTGCTGCTCTAAGAATAAGGCTAAGGAACTCAGGTAGATTTCAGCTGTGAGGAGGGCAACTGTTTGGTCAGACAGGTGGCTCTTCAATCCTACAAGATCCTGTAATTTCAGTCATAACTACATGAACTCCTAAAACCCCAGCACACATGGTAGCTGTTTCGAGAGTCATCTAAGTAAAATAGTTACACATTTATTAGGTTTTCAAACTATTCATGCATGCATCATAGGGAAGAATAGGTCAGGCATATCTTGTTATGTATTACTGTAATATTATCTAACTGGTCAAAGCATGTGTAAATACCTTTCATTTATTATCTTTTTTTCTTAATACTGATTTCTCTCAATCTGCTTTTTCCCACACCCTCTTTGGGCTACCCTCCAGCTTCAGGCAACACACTCAATGGAAAACTTATGATTAGTAGTTGTCTATTTGTCCATTCCTCCCACAAGCATATTTGTGCTTTCTTCCACATCACCCCTTATTTATAGAATGCTCTCCTTAACTAATCCTTAAAACCACTACTCCATCCTGCTTCAAATCGCATTTCAAATTCCACTGGCACTGTGATGCCTTCTGATAATAGCTAGGTGGATGGCCAGTAGGGATTGGTGATACTTATTTTATTCACTTGCTGATTTTTGTCTTGCAATTAAAAAACCCATCGACCTCAATGACTCAAAATTACCCTCCTAGCTAGACCGAGGACACTGGTACCCTAATCCTCTTCCCCCAATCCCTTTAACAGTCACACCTACTTGTTTGCATATCAGCATTTAAGGGGAAGGGACTGTCTATTACATCATATTTGTCCGGTGTCATATGGTTAAATAGCAAGAGGTTATTCATGCCATACTGGTATCTCTCAGAAAATGGAAATAACCCAACCGAAGCCAATAGAAACGAGCAAAAAGTACAATAGGTAAAATGTAGCAAGATCAAAATTAGAAGGGCAAAGAGGGAAATTGAATGCCATATTGCCAAAAATATAAAAACAAATAAATTCTTTACAAATATCAGAAGCTGGAAATCTGAGAGAATGTATGGGTCAGGTGGGCTACCTGGAGAAAAGAGAGCAGTTAAAGAGGATAGAGACACTGAAGGAAAGGTAGTACAGCAGTTGCTATTTTTCCTCTTTGACTGAGGCATGAAATCTGCTTTATGTACATATAAGAATGAAGATAATACTTTGCACTTCAAAAGCTATTTCTATCCAAGGATCTGAAAGATTAATGAATTAGACTTCACAAAACCTATGCTAGTTAGTGTTGAATTGATCATAGTGTTTACAGTGCCATGCACATCTTTATTTTTTTTATAATAATTTAATTGAAAAGCTTACATTTTAATATTCACTAAACTACAAAGAAGATGGAATTATAACCATTATGGGTCAAATCCTGTTTGCCTTTCTCATGCAAGTAGTAAGAGCAGCAGGAGTCGATCTTATCTGTTTCCTGTAAGAAGTAGCAACATATCTAAATTACTGAGTTCTAGAAGTATTATTTGTTCTGATGAAATTATTTTCCTTTCTCTCTGAAATGCTCGTACACGGTATTTTTCTTTTCCTCAATTTCTATGTATTGTTTTGATAGCTATTTCTGCTCCTGCTCTTCCTGTGACAGTCCTTTTACCTGATAAGGGCTAGGGCAGGTGGGATCTGTGCTTGTCCTTCTTCATTTTTACTTAGCTGCTATGACTTTTCTTTCTAAGCTGCAAGAATTCCAAAAGCTACAGCATGTCTATCAGGGATGTGCTGCAGCACACAAATCAATATTCATGCTGGGGCTGCTAGGAGTGCAACTCTAACATGACAATCCTGAAACGGAGCTAGAAAATATGTATGATGCATGATGGTCTGTTGTCCCTCAACAACCAAAATATACACTTGTCATCCTCCCTCAAGCTCCAGGCTCATGAATCAGCTAGTCCTGCTTATGAACTAAAGGCTGCTCTTTATTCTAGGATCTAGGCTCTTTTATTCATTACAGACCTACAGACAGTGTTTTCTTTCCTGAGTGCTCAATTCTTCTGGGACATCAAACTCCTTTGAAACACTTAATGAAAATGTAAAGGACAGGAGGAGAGATGTGGTCTGCAGAGACCTGCCCTGACTAACCTTGGGAAAAGCATCACAAATCCTAATCCCCTTTTGAAAACAAAGGTGGATGCGTCCCCTAATTTTTCTCCAATTCCAAATGAAGATCCAATTCTGTCTTACTTATTTGGGCACATCTCCCAATGAAAGAAATGATTACTCAGCTGGTGCAGTAGCTGTGGTACTTTGGAGATGTGTGTCCCTAGGGGTGCTCCACTCTAGCTGCGCTAGTGCCCCCTGAACTATTGATTGGTGATTTCTCATAGCAGTGTCCATTTGGCCTGAGCATGCATTAGTCAGTCTTGTTATATAGCACTAAACGGGCAAGCCACGTTCAATTTCTTCTCTACTGTTGAAGTCCCATGGCAGAGAACTCCAAAGCAGAGGGGAAGGAGGAGTGGAGCACCCATAGGGACACACGTCTTGAAGAACCACAGTTACTGCACAGGGTGAGTAACCATTTCTTCTTCTTTGAGTAGAGTCCCTAAGGGTGCTCCTGTCAAGGTTTCTTTCCCCACTCTGAACTTTAGGGTACAGATGTGGGGATTTGCATGGACACTTCTAAGCCTAATTACTAGCTTAACTCTGGTATACTTCCACCACCCAGAATTCCAGTGTCTGGGGCACTCTCTGTTCCCCCAAAACTTCGTCCCCTCCCTGGGTTGCCTTGAGGGACTTCACCAATTCCCTGGTGAATCAGATCCAAACCCCTTGGATCTTAAAACAAGGAGAAATTTACCATCCCCCTCCTTTCCCCCCACCAATACCTGGTGAGTCCAGATCCAATCCCCTTGGATCTTAAAACAAGGAAAAATCAATCAGGTTCTTAAAAAGAAAGCTTTTAATTAAAAAGATAAAAATTATCTCTGTAAAATCAGGATGGAAATTGCTTTACAGGGTAATCAGATTTCTATAGACCAGAGGGGCCCGCCTAGCCTTAGTTCAAAGTTACAGCAAACAGAGGTAAAATCTTCCAGCAAAAAGAAACATTTACAAGTTGAGAAAACAAAAATAAGACTAACACGCCTTGCCTGGCTAATTACTTACAAGTTTGAAACATGAGAGACTGATTCAGAAAGATTTAGAGAGCCTGGATGGACGTCTGGTCCCTCTCAGTCCCAAGAGCGAACAACAACAACACAAAGAGCACAAACAAAAGACTTCCTTCCCCCAAGATTTGAAAGTATCTTGTCCCCCTTTTGGTCCTCTGGTCAGGTGTCAGCCAGGTTTACTGAGCTTCTTAACCCTTTACAGGTAAAAGAGACATTAACCCTTAACTATCTGTTTATGACGGCTCCACTCTAGGTGACTAGTAGGCAGTGCCTTTTAAGGTGGTCGGGGATTTGGAGTCAAGTCCAGTACAGCGGAAAGCACAGCCAAACTGAACACAGTACTGGAGGTAGAAGCATGAGTTATTGCGTAGTGTTCTGAAAAGATATGTATATATAAGCGGGGGAATGGTCCCGCTATTGTGGGGAACTTTCCTGGCTTCTGTGCTACACTGGTGAAGTGGGCTAGCAAAAGGATCTGAGTCCTCGCTCCTACCTCCTTTACCCAGAGGCCTCCCTGTCCTTGAGGACTCCCCTTCCACTTTCCTGTCTGGCAAAGTTCTCATAGCCACAACAAGGCTGGGCCCAGTATTTCTGAGGGACTCGACCCCCAACCCTGCTTTGGTCACCCAGGACAGAGGCTAGAGTATCCCCACTCCAGGGTACCCTCTCTGCACTGGGCACCTCCCTGACCCATTGATTATTCCATAAAATTTAAAGCAAATACAAGTTGTTTACTTAACAATTAATTTAAAGAACATAATAAGAAAAAATGGAAAGGTTACAGGAAAACACATCACCCTGCTCTGTGGCAGGGAACATTACAAACAGTGTCTCTGGACATCAAGGCAGTTCACAGTCTGTTCCTTGTAGGTCCCAGGCCTCTGTCTCAGGCCCTGGCTGTCCTGCAGGTATGCTGCCGGTTAGACACTTGCAATGGTGACGACCACACACCTCCAGGCTTTGGGTGGTGGGACCCTTCTTCCCAGCATCAGTCCCTCATCAGGTTAAGATCCCCCTCCCAGCCTGGCCTGCAAGGACCCTTGGCTGGGGGTGTCTTTCTGCGCTGAGCCCTTTGCCCAAGGTCTCCCCCTTGGCTGGCCCCAGTTGCTCACCACATCTGGCTCTCTGGCTGCAGCTCTGCTCCCAGCACAGGATCTGCTCTCCCTGGACTGTGTCTCTGGCTCTGTGGCTGCAGCTCTGGCCCCTCTGGACCTGACATGGCTCTGCTCTCCAGCTCAGCTTGGGCCCCTGCTTTCTCCTTAGCTCGGCCCCACTCTGTCTGACCCAGGCAATTCCAGCTCACACAGAGGACGGGACCCACCCTGGCCTTCTGTCTCCTTGATTAGCCTGCCTGCCCTGTCAATCAGGCTGACCTGGAGCATTGGCCTCTCGCCATTGTTCCTGGGGACTGTCAGTCTCAGGGTCCTGATTTACCATCGACCCCTCCCCTCTTAGTGCTGGAAGCTACCAACCAAAACACCTCCACTGAATGTTAGTAAGAGGCAACAGTCCCCTTACATCTAGATGTCCAAGTAGCAGCTCTACAGATGTTGATGATCAGTATGTTTTTGAGGAAGGCCATGGAAATGGCTATAGACTTTGTAGACTGAATGTATGTAAGCAAAGGTAGACAAATGTTACGACACTAGTAACAAGAGTTCCTGCAGTCTGATATCCATTTGGAAAATCTCTGGTTAGAGATTTCTGACCCCTTTGATCTGTCTATTATTGAGACAAATAACTTGTCAGTCTTTCTGAAAGGCTTTGTTCTGTCTAGACAGAAGGCCAGAGCAATCCTGATATCCAGAGTATGCAACAATGCATCCTGGGGATTCATATGCAGTTTGGAGTAAAAGACAGGCAAGTGAATGGGCTGATTGAGATAGAATTGAGAAGAGATTTTAGGTAAAAATTTGGGATGGAAGTGCATCATGACCTTGTCCTTTAAAAACACTGTTTAAAGGGAGGGCATGCCATCAAGGCCCTTATTTCACCAACCTGTCGCACCAGCTCTCAGAAATATTGTCTTCATTGAAAAAATGGAGAAGCAAGTGTAACCCACACACCTCCTGGGTCTGGTGTTCTGTCCCATCTAGTAGCACCAAGACCATTTAGAGAGAGATATTAATGAGTTTGTTCTACAGCCTTAGCTAACAGCCAGCTGACTTTTAGCAAACGTGGTAGAAGCTCATGCATTAAGCTCCAGAGGTCCCAGGTTCAATCCCTCCCACCGACGATCAGGGTCTATCGGCGTTACAAGTGAGGGCTAATCCAGAATTTCAACTGGGAAGTCTCTGAAGTTTTGGACACACTTCCTCAGTTAGGGGAAATATGTAACACACACACATCCTGGGTGTGGTGTTCTGTCCCATCTAGTGGCACCGAGACCACTTAGAGAGAGATATTAATGAGTTTGCTTAACAGCCAGTTGGCTTTTAACTCATGTGGTAGAGGCTCATTCACTATACTCCAGAGGTCCCAGGTTTGAGCCTTCCTGCCAACGACCAGAGTCTGTCAGCATTACGTAAGCAGAAGTTTGAAGGGAGGTCTTGTGAGGCATTTGAGACATATATGACAGCTCTGAGCTCCAAGAGATTGATGTGTTGCATCTTCTTTTGTGACTTCTACGTGCCCTGGATCTTGTAAGAAGTTGCCAGAGACATCTCCAGGGAGCAGCCTTTCAGCAATCAATTGTCCAGATAAGGGAATATTGAAATACCTTTGCTGTGGAGCTGTGCTGCTACCACGACATGACCTTCAGAAAGACTGTTGGGGTGGATAATAGGCCGAAGGAGAGCACTTGATATTGGAAGTGGTCCTGGCCAACAATAAAATGGAGGAATCATTTGGGGGATGGGTGGAAAGCGATGTGGAAATAGGTATCTTGACGGTCAAGGGCTGAGAACCAATCCCCTTGCTCCGATGAAGGAATTACCACTGCAAGCATCACCATTTTAAACTTCTGAGCCTTCACATAGGTGTTGAGTAGTCTCAGGTCCAGGATTGGTCTCCAGCTGCCTTTCTTTTTTGGTACCATGAAGTACCTCGAATAAAATCTCTTCCCTTTGCATTGTATGGGAACTGGTTCTATGGACATTGCAGGTTGCCCTCTCTATTGCGGATGGTACTGGATGCTCTGGAAAATTGTTGGCAATAAGCCTCCCAAGAGTCCAAATACGGCCAAGGAGGAGGTGCACAAGACATAGGAGGTGGCACCCAAGGATGCTCATACCAGCGAGGCGTTGGTGGTAATCATGGGCAACGAGCAATTGCAGTTTCAGCTGCAGCCTCTGGGAAGGCAGCTCCGAAGAACTGAGGAGGAGAGCCCTGGGCTGACACTTGTGAGACCAAGGTGAGATACTCATCAGAATCCTCTTTCTTAGATTCACTCAGAAACAGTGAAGTGCCTGGAGAGATCTGAGGTGAAATAGGTGGAACAGGTTGAACTTCAGGAGATGTTCTCAGTACTGACAGCACATTGGAGCCAAGTAGTAAATAATAAATAATTTTATTGAATTTATTTATTTTAAGTAGTGGAGAGTCAGGAGTCTCACATACAGCCAGGTCCTGGAGAAAATGGAACTCTTGTGGTACCATTAGAGACACTGTTACTGAGGCTGATGACTGTGCCAGAGTAGCTATGGCCAAGGGTGCTGACTGTGCCACAGTCTTTAGGTACTCAGAGGGAAGCGCAGTTGGTGATGATGGTTAAGGTTTTGTGCGGATTGAGAAAGGTGAGGTCGGAGCCCGAGTGGACTTCTTCGGTACTGAGAAAGCAGAAGAGCTCTTCTTGCTGCCTCGATCTGTTGATGGTACCAAGGGTCTTTTCAGGCCCGCGGCCTTGCTGCCTTGCAGTCTAGTCATGCCCTAGAGACCTGAGGAACCCAGAGCCTCATTGTTCCTGACTGGAGAGCCAGTGGCTCCGTGGTAGCTGAGGTACTGAGAACCTCAACTTTTTAAAGGTAGCATCTTTATCTGACTAACCCAGGCCATAGTCTTTTGAGGCCTTGTGAGGGGAGTCCTGTATCTTCTGCTTAAAAGCACTAGAATTGTGGGACTCCAAGGCAGCAAATTGCTTGCGGACCAACATACGGTGGGGTCCCTCTGGATCCAAGGATGGATGCAGAACTTTCCATCATGAGAAGCTTTATTTCTCCGCTTTTCCTAGCTCTAGATTTTAACACCAGACAAAACTGTTCTTTTGAGTGACATGTACCTCCCCAAGGCAACAGATACAGCAGGATTATCCAACACTGACCAAGATCACCTTCCATCATGACATACAGCACTTGAAGCCAGGAGAACTGGGCATCACCTCCTAGCAGAAAAAAATCATCAGAGCTATCTAAAAACTATCTAAATAAATAGTAGAGGAAAGAGAACTATTTTTGTTTTTCAAAAAAAGAAAAAAATTTCCTTAATTCTATCTACTAACTGTACAAAAACTAACACTAACACTACTACTATCAGCAAAAGAGAAAATAGAGGTGAGGAAATCTAAACAGGACAACCGCAAGAGCTCTGTCTCAGACCAAGATGGTTGAGAAAGAACCCTCTCCTCCTCCCCAATGCTATATAACAACGGCATAGACTAACAGGCATGCCCAGATCAATTTGACACTGCTATCAGAAATCTCCAATCAAAGGTAGAAGGGGTGATAGTGCACCTGGAGTGGAACACACATAGGGACACTACTCAAAAAAAAAAAACAATCACACCCAAGCAACAGACGTGTTGCCTGAGTAGGTAGAATAAAACTGGGCTCTTTGTGGGGGAGGGGTGTGTGTGTGTGTGATTTTCATCTCTGTTACATCAATGTAATTCTGATTTCAGTGTAATTACTCTTTATTTATACTGTATAAATCAAGCCAAAGCAGGTGCATTACTTTTAATTCCCTGCTCAATTGACTTTGCTGCATTTGGGCAGTTTGTTCTCATATTACCAAAGCCCAAGTCAGCCCCAGAGTTTTCAGAGGCTCACTTCAAACTCCTTTAATCTTCAATAGTCAACTACTTTCCAAAAGTAAGTAGCTGCACAAACCATCAGGATTGCCATATCACACAAGACTGGTCCACTTTACCCAGAATCCTTCCTCAGGCAGTAGCAAATTCCTTACATTTCAGAGAGGCAGAAAAACAAAGCAATGAACATAGATGTGCAATCCTGAGAAAGTTAGGAGGAGGAAGATCCCTTCCTGACCCTACAGGCAATTCATCTAACAGCATGCCACGTAATATGAGATTGATCACTCTTTTCTTGGTATATCTTCTGTAAATAGGTCACAGACTTATCTAATATCCTTTGAAAATCCAGCTACACCCAGGGAGTCACTTAAGGGCCACATACTTTGCTCAGATACCATGTTATTAATGGGTGACTGGGTACAGAGGTGCCAGATTCTGATCTCACACACACCAGGGTAAACTCAGTAACTCCATGAATTACTTTGGTTTACACTGATATGACAGAATCTGATCCTTAGTGTCATAAATTATTCCTTTCCTACCCCAAAAGGGAGAACCGGTGCTTATGTCTAAACACTGTTCCTCTTGTTAAAAGGGCAGAGACTGCGGAATGCATTATGACTGCTGTCCCTTACATCTGAACCGATGAGATTTGCTAAATGATGCAGGTTGGGTAAACATGGGGCACATCACTTATATCAGAAGAGCAGCAATGGCAGTGCAGCCACTATAGGAGGTGAATATAATGATACTGCAATTGATGAGAGCATTAATTTATTTAGCAGGTTAGTAATTTAGAATGGTAATGAAGAGTTGTCTATTTGTTGTCTAAATCCTATCATCTGTCACCTGCAGAGACAGCATTACTTGTCCTAGCACTGGGCCTGCTGTTATTCTGTTAATAATTTCATAGTTCATTTTGTGCCTCTTATTTTGGGTCACGTAACTTTATTTGTGTGACTAGAAAACAAAAAAGCAAATAAACAAGCAGCAGCCAGAACACTGTCTTAAAGGCCCTCCAGCCAAAATGGTGACATTTTGTCACTGCTACCTCACATAATTCATGTAATTTTCAATTACATTTAATGAACTTCTCTATTTAGTCTTCATTAGATCGTAAGTACCTTTTCCTCTCCTGACTTGAAATGGAGCACTATTGGGAAATTGTTGCAGTTTCTAGGAGGTCCTGGGTTTATTGTCTGTCTGTAACGAGTTGTTTTGAAGTCCTGGGATTTTTCATTTTGCCGTTTTTCTGTAGAGCTTGTCGTTTTTGTTGTTGCTGGTTTTCTTGTGTTAGGTGACCAAAGTTGGCACAGAATTTAATCTGTGCTCTTACAGTTTGAGACCTTGAATCCTTCTGAGAAGCCAATGAGTGAGTAAAACCTGTTTTGTAAGGAAGAGTTTCAGAATCAGGGCCCTTCCATTGCGGTTGATGTACAGTAGGCTGGAGAGGAAAGTGGATGAAGGGCCTGACTTTTTACTTAGGTAACAAAAGTGAAAGAATAATAACTCTGGCCCTGGGCCCTACCAGAAAGTCACAAGCTCTATGATATTTGTCTCCATTTCCTCTGGACTCTCATTAAAACGGAAGGAATATGTCAGTATTTTACAATAATGGTCCAACATACTGTGTAGTGTAACTAATGTAATGTGTCCTCTTTGTATGGGAACATGGTATAGGACAATGTCTTGTTTTGGGGACATTAACTCTCTGCCACAGTATGCTTTGCAGGGCTTTTGGCCCTTGAGTAAACTTGTTTTAAAAGCACTTATCCAGGACTCCAGGTGTACGTACACACTTTAAAGACATACAAACAAGGAACATACAGACATAGAAAAGTTTTATCTATGTTCCCCAAAGCCAAACCGATCTCTCAAGGTATGAATTATACCTTTAATTAACTCACCATAAGTAACAGTCTTCCCTAGCAGTCCAACTCTTCTGGTAAAGCCCAGGATGATAGATGGCATGAAGGTGAAAGGTCAGCACAAAGAAGGACGTCAAACTAGGTAGACTGAGTAAATTTCCCTCATGAAAATCATCCTGGCCTCCTGTAAACCAGAGTGCCATTAGCTAAAATGCCACTATAGATCAGAAGTGCTGTTGCCCCTTAGCCTGAATCGTTAGCCAATACTCAGGGCCCTGAGTAGTTTCCATTAGGAGGAGAAATTGATGAGAGAAGTCAGGTATTTCTTTGGTGCAATCCTGTTTATTTACAAAGACTGTACACAAAGTCCTGTTTTCCCTAACACAGTAGGAACAAATAACAGCAATTTCCATGTTCAGAAATCCAAGTCTGCTTTGCAGCCAGTCCTTTGCCAAAAAGAATTTCTCTCTCTTGGCTTCCTCCCAATATAATACTTCATTCACTTTCTCCTGGATTACCAGTTCTGTCTGCATCGGACGTACAGAAACACACAACTTCATCCGTCAGTGTCCCAGGATATGGCTACACTTGCAGCTCTACAGCGCTGCCACGGGAGCACTCCCATGGCAGCACTTTGAACTGTGAGTGTGGTCACGGCACCAGCTCTGGGAGAGCTCTCTCCCAGCGCTGCAGGTACTCCACCTGTGGGAATTAGCTTACAGTGCTGGGACCCGCGCTCTCAGCGCTGGGGCAGTGTTCACACTGGCACTTTACAGCGCTGTATCTTGCTGTGCGCAGGGGGGTGTTTTTTCACACCCCGGAGCAAGCAAGTTGCAGGGCTGTAAAGCGCCAGTGTAGCCAAGGCCCCAGTCCCCGCATTTGCAATCAGTCCCTGGAAAACCTACAACCAGCGCTGTAGCCAGGGAGATACAGCGCTGTATGTGCCTTGCCAGTGTGGACGAGGAATGAGTTACAGCACTGTAAAGCCACCACCAGCACTGTAACTCTCAAGTGTAGCCAAGGCCTTATTCTCTCTGAGGGTATGGCTACACTTGAAATTTCAAAGCGCTGCTGCAGCAGCCCTGCGGGAGCGCTGCTGCAGCAGTGCTTTGAAGTGTGAGTGTGGTCGGAGCGCCAGCGCTGGGAGAGAGCTCTCCCAGCGCTGCACGTAAACCACATCCTCTACGGGTGTAGCATGTTTTTTCACACCCCTGAGCGCGAAAGTTGCAGCGCTGTAAAGTGCCAGGGTAGCCATATCCTCAAAAGTTTGTTCTTTTTCAGGCCTTGCAATATGCTCCAGTGCCTTGGGCAGAGGCTTTTATTGCTCTAGTTATCTCTAAACAAGGGAGTATTTAATTACTCCATCATTTAAGCTGAATGAAAGGTAGTTAGCACATCCTTTAGATTCAGGGAGGTCTGTGATTTCTTATAAATTAAAGAGGGCTTTCTGGCAGCCATCAAAACCCTCCAATATAATGATACAGTGGAATCAGACAGTGAGAAAGGTGGATTTCTGAGAGGATGGTGAAGTTAGTATTAGAGATGGACAAGTCTCTATTCTTTCCATGTTCAAATCAGCATCCAAACAGTCACATGCTTATCCAGAACTAAAGTTCTTCACCTCTCTTCAGGAGCTTGGAATCATAGAACCAATGTCTTTTTTTCAACTTTTCCAGACCTCCTGTTTCTTGTCATGTCAATAAATACAGCGCAGCCTATCCACCACTCCTCGCTGGATATCGGAAGTGCGCAAAAACAAAAAGTATTTGAACATTTCTGAACTTGATAAAAACATTTTAAGTTCCAGTTTGAGTCTCAAAATGCAATGACACTTTCTCAGTACCTGCTCATCTATCACGATACCACTCCAAGCTTTGTATAAACTGTCTCACCTCTGTGTCTGCCTGCTATTTGTCTGCAAATTGACTGGACCAAACATTAGCTTGCTTTCTAACCGGGGGACTCAATCTTCAAACTGAATGCAGCTCACACAGTCCTACTACCATTCCTGATGGTATTTTCTGTAACAATGGACTGCCAGTACCTCTATTATCCCCTGCTTACTCTTTAATTCAATGAGACTCGATTAGTATGGAATTATAGAACTGGAAAGGACCTTGAAAGGTCATGTAGTCCAGATCCTTGAACTCATAGCAGGACTAAGTGTTATCTAGACCAGGGGTTCTCAATCGCTTCAGCCCCCTGATGCTTCTGGCTTTGGTGGTGGGAAGGGGAGAAGGGAGGTTTTCTGGTTTCAGCCCAGTGCTGACCCCAGCTTCGGGGACTTTTTATTTTTTTTTTTAATTATTTTTTAAATTTTACACCACAGAAGTTTATTAGTTTGCCTTACACATGGAGCTGTCAGTGAAAATACAATTATCACCTTTAGGGTTAGTTATAAATCTACTTCTGAGATGCCATTACATCAAAGTTACATTGTAAAGTCAACCACCCTTAGTCTAGTCTCCAGCCTCAGGGAATTTATAGCTAAGGGGGGGGGGAAGTCAAGGGTCACTAGTCAGCCACAAGAAAACTAAAGCTTAACAAGTAGCACTCTCTCTACTAATACAGTTAACTGTAACCTTGGTCACATGTGCAACCTGTAACAGAGCTTAAGATGCACAGGGTATAGTTACTACACAGGACATCAAAGGAATACTCAAGTTAAACATAAGCGGAGGTGAGTAAAGGACTAGTTTCAGCCCGACACTGCTCCTGGATGGGGTGGGCGGGCTGCCGGCTTCAGCCCCACGCTGCTCCCAGCTTCAGGACTCACGCTTGCGGCACCAGGTTTCTGCCACAGGGCTCCGTGGCCCCTCTGAAAGGGGTTACAGACACCCGGTTGAGAACCGCTGATCTAGACCATCCCTGATAAGCTATATTAATGTTACTAAATTAAAAAAGGATGGAGACACCCCTCATGTATCTGCCAGAGACACGTAAGATCTGCCCTTGGCAGAACTACAAACTCTTTGGGGTTTGAGCCTCTTGTCCATTTGTCAGCAGTGTCAATTCCTCAGGTAGTGGCAGGTTGATACATACTCCAATACAGTGTTGTTGCAGATGTTTTCTCAGACCCGAAAAGGAGTGCTGTGTAGCTTGAAAGTTTGCCTCTTTCATCCATGGAAGTTCGTCCAATAAAAGATTTATCTCACCCTCCTTTTCTCTCTCATACAGTCCAATGTCATCTCTGCAGTATCCTTCCTTTCTACCAGGGTCAGACATTGTATTCCCTCATCACTTTTTGATGAGAAATTTTTATGATTCCTGATAGTTTGAGGAAATTTCTCTCACATATTTCCTTGTATTTGGGATCTAGGAGTAAAAGTGTCTCTTTGTCTGAATTGTTTCTCTTTCACATTGGTTGCAGAGTCACTCCTCTGGGTCTGGAATGTCTTACGTGACTCTTAATTTCCACCTCTAATTTATGGCCCCTGGTACTAGATATTTGATCAGAGTCTGTCTTAGCATCTCAAATTTGACTATGGTAGGTACTCTGCTAGTAAGAGAGTTCTAAGCAAGGATATTATGTCATTTACTAATGGTGCTTTCCTGAAACATTCCTTTAAAAACAGACAAATGATAGAAAAAGAAAGGGATAGCTGGGAGGGGTTTGTCATTTTTCCTGACCCAGTTTTTCATTCCTCATTTCTATTAGGTTTCTAGAGACAGATGAACTCCTGCATCTTTCCTTCCTCTGGTACCTTCTGTACAACTCCATATGGATCCTTTCAAAACCTTGCCTTGTTTTTCATCCTTTCCTCCCTGTTTTCTGTTTGCATCAATGCCTTAATTTTATTCCTTATTTCTTGGTAATCGTATTCAAAACTCTCTTTGTTTGTTGTTTGCTAACCTGCATTTCCCCCCTTTTCTAGCCAGCTTATCTCTTCTTTAGTCCTTTTGATTAAGTCCTCAATTCATTTTGTATCTTTCTGTTTCTCCCCAGTCTTTCTAAACTAAAATTGTAAAGCACTGCAGGGAATACATGTATTTACCTCTCAATGCTCCTAGCCAAGGAAGCTTTCAGACTGCCTTGCAGGCTGCATAATGCACCTTAAAGACTCTCCAACACAGACACTGAGCCATTTCACTCTTTTCTTCCTAGTCTCCTCTGACAACAGCAACAGTCCTAGATACTAGCCCCCAAGAGGGTCTTTTTGAACTATAGCTTGCTTCTGCCAGGATCCTCTAGTGATTATCAGATAAAGTGAATAACCTTTTGGCACTTGCAGCATAACTGCAGCAGGAGGGGAGAGGCAATGGGTTGTTACACCAGATGAACTTTTCAATGTGAATGTAATGTGGCAGTTTTTCACCAAACTTCTGACAGATGCTGCAAGAAATGGGAATAATGTTAGTCTGCAATTCTGCTGGGATGTATCTCCTTTCTTAAAGGGAAAGTGTGGGTAACTAACAAAGAAATATTAAGCCAGGTGGCAAATGTAGGTTTGTTTGATTAGATTTTGAGTTGTATTATTTCTACAGATCCTTTTACTTCTTTCGCAGATACTGGTCTGGTCTGCAGCATTTCTACCTGCTCTATTAATACCAAAAAGCACAGCTTTCATTTTGCTGAAGTTGCTTAGTAACAATAGGTGAATATATAGGAGAGACATATATGTATACACACACACACACACACACACATTTTGCCGTTTTTTGGCTTATGAAACTCCCATTCAGACCATGAGGACAGTAGTCCTCAAGATTTTTCATAGTGTAGACCATATCTTAACAAATTGATTGGCTCATGGACAACTTCCCCTTACAGTCATGATGCTGAGAACTACCTCCACTTTAGTTGTGACTGTATAATACCCCAACTGTCTGTGCAAAAATGAAGCATCAGGGAAGTGTGAAGGGCAGGAATTTCAAAAGTGCTCATCAGTGTCCTAACTTCACTCCCACTGAAGTCAATGAGAGCAAAGGCCAACCTTGATTGCTTTTGAAAATCCCCATATGTCTTTAACAGTCTTTCAATGTGATTTAATAAGTGAAAGCAAAGAGAAGGAGCCCGTACCAGGTGACCAGCCAGCTCTCCATTGATCAACACACCATGTTATGGCAGTAAATGGCCTGTATACTTCACATGTAACATACTTCTATGGCTTGCCACTTTTACTCTGTAAGCATGCTTTGTTACCCCTTGGGGAGTCATATCCTCAACATGAGAAGTTGATCCTGCTCTTACTGAAATTTTACCATTAACTTCATCATGTGTATGCTCAAGGCTATGGAGTTTGGTTTTATATTTAGGTATAGGTTTTTACAGATAAAAATCTTTTAAAAGTTGAGTGCAGGGCCCAGTTTTGAATATATTTCTGCTTAAAAGGTAGGAATGAAACTATTTCCGTACCTGATTATGGTATATTTAAAGCTTTTCTTTTCTTTCCTTTGTGTGTATGTGTGTGTGAGTATGAGAGAGAGAGAGAGAGAAAGAGACTACATCTTGCTTTTTAATGTGTGATTCTTAGGAGAGAATGGGTTGTTGCTTAGACTGCATGGTATTGCTCATCCTCCACTCCCCACGGCAGATTTGTGCTGCTAACGTCTGGCAGGGGTTGGTTAGACACAAGCTGGTGGAGTACAGATCATAATTAATGCAAAGAAGGAAGGATTTTTAAATTTTAAGATAAAATGTAACACCAAATGTGCATGTTTTGTATAAAAACTCAGTGGAATTGGGTGTTCCGGCACTGATAAGAAGAGCTTTATATACTCAAGGATGCATCTATCTAATCTTGCTGTATCAACGCAACCAGTTTGATTGCAAGGGTGTAACTGGGGCAAAATATGGCTATTTACTTCACATAAGTCAGAAGCTTGTGTATTAAAATTATGGCACGCTAAATGTCATTTGAGTTTAAGAGATGAGATACAGCAGTTGTGCAAGGCTTCCCCCTTGGTAGCAAAGAATTAATTCCATATGCTAAGAAATTAGGATTATAAATCCTAACAAACACATTACATTTCTACAGTGCGCTTCATGCTGAGTGATCTCAAAGTATTTTAGAGACAATAACCCAAAGGCAGCAGCAATTATTTAGTCCTCACTCAGTCAGTAAGGTTGAATTTTACCTGATGAAGGACATTTAGGAATTGGTCTAATAAAGAAATCAGTTCATTCACTTTGGAAATGAAGTCATATCTCAAAGCTCCATCCAACTCAAGACTACTGAATCCAAGTGAAGACTACTGAATTCAATTGAAATGGCAGGGGGAAATTTAGGAAGCAAAATGCAATTTCAAAAATTAGAATTTAGAAAAATTAGATATAGGCATATACGAGGCTCTTAACTGAGCGCAAGCAATAAGCACGGAAATGTCTGCAAGTGTTAAGCCAGCAGCACCATTAAAGCCAATCAGCTCAAAAATGGCTGGAAAATAATCAACCACATGCACTGGAGAGCAGTTCTTCTTTTCATTCTCTGTTATACAGCTCCTAAAATATGATCCATTGTAATACATGTCGCTCAACAAATTCACAAGTGTAATAAAAAGAACTAGATCATTCCCCTCAACTAATGGAAGGAAAGAGAAAAAAATGTGAACAATAAAATTCCATTTTAGAGTTCTTTCAGCTTTTCTGTATTTGAGGCCAGCAGTTCCCTTTTAGTTTTGCGTACATTGCAAATGTAGCGGCCATTATTTATTCAGCATGTTTGTCTTTTGTAAAGTCATTTTTAATATTCACATTGATAGTCTTTGTTCACCAGAGTGGTGCACAGGGGCATAGATCTGTTTATATTTATTCATTAGTGTGTTGCTAATTAAAAATGTGTTTAATTAAACTTGTAAAAAAAGATAAGAGAATGAACATGTTGAAGTAAAACACCCCAAGGCTATGAAATAACTTCTGCAGTTGACTTGTTAAAGCTAATGTGGGCAGCAGAAGTGTCAAAAGCATCTAATGCTTGCTACAAAGTTTAAAATGAAACGCTTGTGCCAAAGGTGACAGGTAAAGTTAACATATACCTGTCTCACTTAGAATATTCATGCCCAGGAATCAAAGAGCATCACTCACTTTCCCTTGGACTGCTCCCCTGGTTGGTGTTTTGCATTGTTTTCTTAGAAGTAAGTCTCTGTAAAGATGTACAAGACCCCACTGCATATAAATGAGTACTGCTCTTCCATAGGAAGTGAGTGCACACTTTGGCCATCTCTGCCAGATTTAACAACATTGGCCTGTCCCCTTCTCCAAGCCTTCATATGTCCTTGTCCAACTGCTGAAATGCCACAGCATCTTCAGTGTTTCCCTCTTAGATCCCAATCCTGCAAACAGTTAATCTTGGGCATTTAGTTGCTCCTATTGGCTGTCAAGCCAGTAGTCACTATGTACTTCTCGCTTACTTATCCTGCAGGCAACTGATGGCTGTAAAAGCTCCCGACAGCAACAGAACTGGTGTGGTGTATAGCACAGGAAATTTGTACTGTGGATCTGTGTATGGTGGGGCCTCATTGTGAAGAGCTATTTTGGAAGGGCTGGGGTGATTTGGGCCTTAGAAGGAGTGAGAGCACTATTGATGGATCCAGCAGAGTTGCTATGGAGCTACTCTGTAACCTCCGGAAGATTTCTGTCCCTCTGTACCCAGGTAGATCCAAAACACATAATGCAGCACGGGGGCCTGGAATTGGCCCCTGCTTATTTGGATATAATGTACTTATACCACATAAATACATTAATTTGCCTCTACCATGTGGAGTCATTCTATTAGACCACTTAGGACCATTCTTCCCCTATCATCGTCCCACTGGATTTGGATGGATGTGGATTCTAATGAAGGGGAAACATACTGCAAGTTATAGTAAACAAGAAGATCACACAAGGATGGAAGTCTCAGTCATTATCTATGATAAGTGATTGGTTAACAAGCTAGGAATGATTCAGTTGCTTGAGAGAGAATAACCTTCAAAATGAATTAAAATTTAGGCATATTTAACAACATATGGAGTCTTTTCATTCAAATCTAAGATGAAAATTTTATGATTATTTCATGAAATTTTAACTATCAACTGGAACAAATGACTTACATTTTCATTATTTCCTTAGGATATTTATTTAATTCTTTGTACATTAAAATATTAATGTTCAATTTCATATATATTTTCCTTACCTTCTTACAATCCCTTCAATATGTCCATTGAAAAATTACATCAGAAGACGTTAATTAAAACATTTTCCCAACGTTTAGAGGGTATTTTCTTTAAAATATATTAAATATAGCACTGTATATTTATATGGTGCTTTACAAGCAGATTAAGAGGCTCCCTGCCCCACAGACCTTACAATACATAAGAAAAGTCAAAATACACATACATTACAAGATACTGGACAATAGGTGATGTGAGGGAGAGCATATGGGTTATTCACAAGGAGATGAGAGGAAAGATTTCTTGAAGACATGGGGTGAAATTCTTGACTCACTCAAGTCAACTGGAGTTTTACCATTGACTACAGTGGGGCTTCAGTAGGATTTCACCAATGGACTTTAAGGAACAATTTGAAGGAGGACAGTGAAGTTCCTCGGTGGAGGTGACAGATTGTTCCAGGTGCAGGAGTCAACCAAGATAGCATAACGATGGATCAAGATAGATAAGGCTGTTATGATAGAGACCACAGATGAACAGATTAGATGAGATAGCATGATAGAAGGCGCTAAGAGTGGAGGAAGGAGACTTAAGATTCCCACTGACATCACTGATGCAGAATAAGGTCCAATGTACTGGGAAGTCTGTGGAAGTATGAAGAGCATTAGGGGGAAAGGAGAGCAAAAATATAAATGGAGGTAAGATTATGGTGAGGCCAAGGAACTTAAATTTAAAGCAGTAAGAGAAAGGAAGTCATCTGAGGGATTCCAAGATGGGATGATTTGTATGGAATGCTAGGAAAGGAAGAGAAATTTACACATGTAAAAACTGACACCAAGATTGCAAACTCAAAAGTAGGAAGGATTGTGGAATTGTCAATGGCAGTACAGAGGAAAGTGGAGGAGAAGGATTAGGAGATCAAATGAATACTTGAGACACTGACTTTGAGATGGTGGAGATCCTTTCAGAGATTTGGCTCTAGAGATGAGACTGGATGAAAGGGAACAGGCTAGGGACAAATTTGGGAATCATTTGTGTATCTGTACTAGTATAAGTCATGCAGGCAGCAGAAGTGAAAAAGAGAGAGCAGCACTGTATTAAAATAATAAGTAATAACATAATATGTACTGTGTTCCAGTTATTATCTCAGTAGCAGAAGCCTTTCTGCAAATATTCCTGAAGGTTATGATGTCATATCAGTTAAGAGATGAACTGTTGAACTGAGGTGAACACATGAAACAAAGGTATTTAGACACTACAGTAATGGGCATAATAGTAAATAGGAACAGACAGACAGCTGTAGCAAGATTCATTTACACTAACATATAAATGTACCAAAGTAAGTATACTGCAAAAGTCATTTCTAAATTCTTATTATTTATTATCTGTATTACTGTAATGCCTGGATCCCCAGTCACAGACCCCATTATACTAGGCACTGTACAAACACAGAATAAAAAGATGTTACCTACCTCAAAGAACTTAATTCAAATTTCACTATAGCCTCATTCTACAAAGGTTGGTTATAGACTATAGCTAGTCTCTATGAGAATCATAGAATATCAGCGTTGGAAAGGACCTCAGGATGTCATCTAGTCCTACCCCCTGCTCAAAGCAGGACCAATCTCCAGACAGATTTTGACCCCAGTTCCCTAAATGGCCCCCTCAAGGATTGAACTCATAACCCTGGGTTTAGCAGGCCAATGCTCAAACCACTGAGCTATCCCTCCCCACATCCATTTCCCATATACGTCATTTGGTGATTTTTACCAGCTGTCCACAAAACAGAAACAAAGAATTATTTTTCTATCTATGTTACCAGGAGTATTTACAATAATTTGATTTTAAAAATCACGAAGAGTGCTGGAATGACAGTGCAGGAATTTTACACAAAAGAGGTGAGGCAGGACAGCAGCAGTTCAGGTCTTCCCACATTTACCTGTCAAGGTATCTTACAGCTTTCCTGGAGAGACCAACCCGAAGAGTGAGGAGAGAGATCATTCTCCATGCCTACTCCATCCATGGCTTTCTGCTGATAATTGCCAACAAAGGCACCATAGGTACTATACAGTTCCTGCATGGTACTCCATTGAAATCAATGGGGGTCAGCTCGCAACAAAGAAATTGTAGAAGTCTTAATCCCTCCTTAAAACTCTCCTTTGCCATGATGCCTACAAAAACATGATTGTGGTTAGGCAGTTAGTGTGCCGAGACCACTGCTGATCATGCTGACCAATATTGTCTCTGTTTTCTTGTGCTCCTCCCTCTGTCTGTCTGTCCGTCCATTTCTTGTCTTATACTTATGTTGTAAGCTCTCAGGGGCAGGAACTATGTTTTTATTGTGTTTATACAGTACCTAGAACAATGGGGTCCTGGTCCAGAACTGGGGCTCCAAATAACAAAAACTCTTTCTTGATTCGCAGCAGTGACCTAGAGGTAAATGGTTCTGGCTTCCTTTTCATAAGCCCCTTAACCATCCAGTCCCCAGAAGTCTTAGTATATAAACTTACATGGTAACACCTACCTACATCTCATTAAATGACAAATATTTTTTGTTATGACAAAATGAAACCCTTGGGAATGCTACTTTAACTAACTGAATACACACCACATATACTGTACCTTACTGTATATGTACTGTACTTGTACTGTACCTTTTTGTTATAAGTTTAAATAAAAATCTGAAGAGGTCCCTCACCTCCAATAAAAATCTCTCTCTAGTCAGTGTCACATGTTTAAACAAAAATATTGCTTGCAGTTCAGTTCTTGGTACTAAAAATATTGTTATTCCACTTTTCATAACAGGGATTAAAAGGGATACTCTATAACCTAGTAAATTTGAGAGGATAGAAGTTGATAAAGTATAGCTAGGAACCGAAGAGAAATAGCCAAATGAAAGAGTCCCATTCAACTGAATCACATAAAAGTAGACAAATATTGACAAATTTTATAATCACTTGTATACAAATGCAAGAACTCTATAACTAAGATGGTGAACTTGATCACCTGCTATTATATGAGGATATTGATATAATAGACATCACAGAAATTTGGGGAAACGATAATCAATGGAATATAGTAATACCAAAGTATAAAATATACAGGAATGACAGATCAGGCCACACTAGTGGGCAGGTGAAAGAAAGCATAGAGTCAATTATAGTAAAAATCTTAAATGAATCAAACAGTACCATAGAATCACTATGGATACAAATTCCATGCATGAATAATAAGAGTATAGCAGTAGGAATATTTTACTGACTGCCTGTACAGGATGGTGATGGTGACTGTGAAATGCTCAAGGAGATTAAAGAGGCTATAAAAACAGAAACCCCAATAATAATGGGGGATTTCAATCATTCTCATATTGATTGGGAATGTGTCACATTAGCATGGAGCAGAGAGAAAATTTCTAGATACCATTAATGACTAATTCTTGGAGTAGCTGGTCCTAGAACCCACAAAGCGAGAGGCAATACTTGATTAAGTCCTAAGTGGCACAGAGGATCTGGTCGAAGTGGAGAATATAGCTGAACCGCTCACTAATAGTGACCATAATAGAATTAAATGTAACATTCTTGTAGGGGGAAAATACCGAAGAAACCAACCGCAGTAGCATTTAACTTTATAAAGGAGAACTACACACAAATGAGGCTAGTTAAATGGAAATTAAAAGGAATAGTCACAAGAGTGAAATGCCTGCAAGCTGCATGGAAACTTTTAAAAGACATCATTGAAGGCTCGAACTATATGTATACCCTAAATAAAAAACAGACAAAAATAAAACAAAAAGAGTAATAGGATGAAAAAAAAAGCCAGTATGGCAAAACAACAGAGCAAAAGAGGCAGGTATAGACAAAGTGGCATCTTTGAAAAATTGGAAGTCAAATCCTAGAAATATAAAAAGGGATAAAAAATAGAAAGGAACATAAACTCTGCCAAGTCAAGTGTAAAAAGTATAATGAGGCAGGCCAAAAAAACATTTGAAGAGCACCTAGCAAAAGACACAAAACCAATTTTTTTAAAAGTACATCTGAAGCTGGAAGCTTGGAAAATAGTCAGCGGGGCCACTGGACAATTTAAGTGCTAAAGAAGCACTCACAGAAAACAAGGTCATTGCGGAGAAGCTAAATGAATTCTCTGCATCCATCTTCACTGCAGAGGACTTGAAAGAGATTCCCACAGCTGAGCCATTATTTTTATGTGACAAATCTGAGGAATTGTCCCAGATTGAGGGGTCAGTAAAGGAGGTTTGGGAACAAATTGGCAAATTAAATAATAATAAGTCACCAGGACCAGATGGTATTCACCCAAGAGTTTTGAAGGAACTCAAATATAAAATTGCAGAACTATTAACTCTGGTATGTAACCTATCACTTAAATCAGCCTCTGTATCAGATGATTGGTAGAGAGCTAATATAATGCTAATTTTACAAAAAGGCTTCAGACAATCCTGGCAATTACACACTGGTAAGCCTATCTTCAGTGCCAGACAAATTGACTGAAACTATAATAAAGAACAGATTTATCAGACACATACCTGAACATGATATGTTGGGTAAGAGTCAACATGGTTTTTGTAAAGGGAAATCATACCTCACCAATCCATTAGAATTCTTTGAGAGGCTCAACACACATGTGGACAATGGTGATCCAGTGGCTATAGTGTACTTGGACTTTCAGAAAGCCTTTGACAAGGTCCCATACCAAAGATTCTTAAATAAAGTAAGCAGTCATAGTATAAGAGGGAAGGTCCTCTCATAGATCTGTATATGGTTAAAACATTGGAAATAAAGGATAGGAATAAATGGTCAGTTTTCACAGTGTATAGAGATAACTAATGGAGTCCCACAATGATCTGTACTGGGACCAGTGCTGTTCAGCATATTCATAAACGACCTGAAAAAGGAATAAACAGCGAAGTGTCAAAGTTTTCAGATGATACAAAATTAGTCAAGATAGTTAAGTCCAAAGATGAATGCAGAGGCTTGCAAAAAGAATGCCAAAAAACTGGGTTCTGTGACAAGAAAATGGCAGATGAAAGTGTTGATAAATGCAAAGTAATGCACATTGGAAAATGTAATCCCAATTATACATAAAAAATGATGGGGTCTAAATTAGCTGTTACCATTCAAGAAAGAGATCTTGGAGTCACCAACATCCACTCAATGTGCAGCAGCTGTCAAAAAAGCTAACAGAATTGAGGAAGAGATAGATAATAAGAATTATCATAATGCCACTATAGAAATCCATGGTATGCTCACATTGTGAATACTACATGTAGTTCTGGTCACTCCATCTCTAAAAAGATATATTAGCACTGGAAAAAGTATGAGAGGGATAACAAAATGATTGGGGTATGGAACAGCTTCCACATGAGGAGGGATTAAAAAGACTGGGATTGTTCATCTTTGAAAAGAGATGACTAAGATGGGGATACATAGAGATCTATAAAATCATGAATGGTGTAGAGAAAGTGAATAAAGAAGTGTTAGTCACCCTTTGATATAACACAAGAACCAGGAGTCACTCAGGCAGCAGGTTTAAAACAAACATACCGAAGTATTTTTTCACATATCACACAGTCAACCTTTGGAACTCATTGCCAGGGGATGTTGTGAAGGCCAAAGTATAACTGGGTTCAAAAGAGAATTAGATACATTCATAGATGACAGATGCATCAATGGCTATTAGCCAGGTTAGTCAGAGATGCAACCTCATGCTGTGGGTGTCCCTAAACCTCTGACTGTCAGAAACTGGGACTGGATAACAGGGGATGGATCACTAGATAATTGCCATGTCCTGTCATTCACTCTGAAGCAACTGACACTGGCCACTGTCAGAGGACAGGATTCTGTGTTAGATGTGTCACTGGTCTGACCCAGTATGGTCATTCTTATGTTCTTATGTAAGTAACGATAGCTACCATTTCAAATGGCATGATTCCTGCTTTAGGTCTCTGCTGCATGTCCTTCTCACAGAGGAACTCTTCTCCTATTTCCTGGCAGCTGAATGTGGTGCAGTTCACTGCCCGTCCTTGCTCACCAGTAATACATCAGGTGTGAGAACTGAGAAGGGTAACAATGGCATTGAGACGATTTCTGCGCATGTATTGAAATGTTCCTTTGAAAACAAGACACAAAACAAAACAACTCCCCCCCCCCCCACACACAATTGCTCATTCTGTGCTGTAAAACATGAGAGTTTTCCTAGTGTCATCTGTATGCACAGGTTCTGGATGGTGCTTACACCCAAAAGTAATCCCTATCTGACTGCAGATTAATACATTTCTTGCTCATAATAATTTTTCCCAATTCTACCTGCTGGCCTCTGCAATATGATGTCCTGAGTGTTAATTCTCAGACAACAGGTTAAACCCCACCCCCTGGGTGAGGTATACCACTTATTTGTGGGCCTGCCAGTCTTTCCCAGAGGGCTCATGTAAATACAGTCCCACTTAACACAGTGATTCCAGGATAACAGTGCCACCAAAGCTTATTGAGAGGAGCCTGGTTTTGGCTCCAGTTATCACAGAAACAAGAGCCAACTTCTTCAGAATGCGGCTAATGGAGTCCAGGAAAGGTCCCCATAGACTTTGAGCCCCTAGACTGCTCTAAACTCCACTGGGGCTGGCATATGTACAAAGTGGCTTCAGAATCAGAAAATGGCAATCAGACCTGAAGAGCCTCCTTGCACTCGGAAGCTAGGCTCAGCAGAGAGTCTGGCCCATAGAGTGCAATTCTCTAATAACTCAATCCCGTTCTTTAAAAAGTGCAGAACTGTGGATGCAAAACAGAGGTAGCCAAAATATATGATCACAGCTGTTTTAATTGAACAATGCTACACTTTGTCCAGAGTGTATAGAAGTAGCAAAGTACATGTTGGGGAAGTCTGGATCTAAGCAGACCTTTCCAAAGAAACCAGACCGTTAAATGACTCTTTTTACTCTCTGTTTCTATTCTTGATCACTCTATTCTTTTTTCATTCTCCAAAGGTTCTGCCAATGGTTTGGCCACCCAGCCTTTGTCAGAGCTACTGAAGTGTTGGCAGCCCCTGGAAGCAACAAAAAAGAACAGAGTTTTCAAGGCTAGAAATAGAAAGTATGGTAACTCATTTAGCTATTTGAGGTTTAACTGAAATGTTGTGTATCAGATTCAGACCATCTCCACCTTATTAACCCCTTGGTACATACTCAGGAGTCATGCATTTTTGTGCAGCACCTATTGACCTCCATGAAAATTGTATAGAGCTCTGAAACTTACAGTGTATGATCAGTGTGCCACACATGTGCCACTTTGACGGATGAATGTACATGGAGCAAATTGCAGGCAGAAAAAAGGGTTATAAAAGTAAAACAATTTCTTATACTCTTATTGAGTCTGCTACACTGCCTCGGACTATTGGGTCATATTTCTGCCAGCAGCAATAGCTAGCACCTGATTATTAATTATTATGTATATGAATATGCTTTTATACAAGGCAAACCCCCCCCCCACAGTCATGATGCAAGTAGTGAATTATGAACTGTGTAATGCTGTACAGTATTTGGTGTGGGAGTAAATTCCACCTTTACCTCTACAGGTGGCCAGTTTATGACCTAAAGCAGGAGATTTGATTACTTTTATAATTATCCTAGCTTGCATGACAGCTACAGGCAATGATAGCGGTCATAAAATTATCCAACCCATTTCAAAATCCAGCTCCAGTGTTTGTCTCTGTGACCTGCTACTTCTGTGAATTCCAGAGATTGCTGATACTATGGGTAAAGAAGGTCTATATGTCATTTTATTGCTTCTAAATGTATTGCTCACTAATTTCAGTGACTGCCCCCTTGATCCTATATTATGGGGTGGCGGGAAGAAATGGAGGGGCTGATTGGTTTTCATCACTTCAGATACCTAATACCTAACCTTTACAGGCGAGGTTAATTTTAGCCATTGCAAACTGTTGGACCCTTGATGTTCTTCAGTGCCTTCATGAATTTAAATGAAATTTAAACACATGCAGGGAATTACACCAGTATGTGTATTACAGAGAGGGAGAGATGAAAGCAAGCAGCCCCAAAATTCCCTGTGGGATGCCAGGTACTCCGTGGGACTAATTCAAAACCATGTCCCATTTTAATCAGCAGTAGGACTTGAACAAATATTTTCTTCTTTCAAGCTCAGCTGGGCTCTGTTATAGCCTATCTAGTTTTGAGCCTACAGAATCTGCAGACCTTATGGGATAAACCCACATGTTGAATTAAGAACAGGCTTGTCACAAACTGTGGATTTGGTTGTGACTGTGCCTAAAGTCCAGGTGAGTTTGAATCCAAGCTTTGGTTTGGACTCATCTCTAGTGGGAAATGATCCTCCGATTTGTCGGTTGCTGCTGTTTTGTGGGGGTTTTGTACACATTAACTTTGAGAATTGTATTCTATAACAGTAGTAGAGTTATTGGAAAGGAGTAGATGAGATTTTAGTGGGATATACAACAGTGTACATGGAGAGACACGAACATGAAGCATCTAGCAAGGATTTTACTGGTAACTTGTGAAGTAGGGAAAAGCCTTAAGCCAGACAGTGGAGGCAACTATCTTGGTAACACTGCAAGGGAGATCCAGACAGAAAAAACATCACCACTTCCATTGGGCCTGCTTCACAAGTTTCCAAAAATTGACATTCAATAACAAAAATGTGTGTTCTCATATGATCGAAATATGAGACTATGTAGCATTCAGGAATTAGCATAGAATATGCAGAGGTGAAGGCCTAATAGAAAGACAACTTAAAATGTCTTGACCCCAAACTTTTCCATCCAGGGACTCTTGGCTCAATGAAGCAGTCTTTCTATAATGCACACTTGCATATGTTTCCATACACTATTAGGATAAGACTTTCAAAAGCATTTAGCATTGGCCTAACTGCTCCATTCAAGTCAATTGGACTCATAGACTCATAGACTCATAGGTCAGAAGGGACCAATATGATCATCTAGTCTGACCTCCTGCACAAGGCAGGCCTCAAAACCCTACCCATACACATTTATAACAACCCCTAACCCATGACTGAGTTATTGAAATCCTCAAAATTGTGATTTGAAGACCTCAAGCTGCAGAGAATCCACCAGCAAGCGACCCATGCCCCACGCTGCAGAGGAAGGCGAAAAACCTCCAGGGCCTCTGCCAATCCGCCCTGGAGGAAAATTCCTTCCCGACCCCAAATATGGCGATCAGCTAAACCCTGAGCATGTGGGCAAGTCTCACCAGCCAGCACCCAAGAAAGAATTCTCTGCAGTAACTCAGTTCCCATCCCATCCAACATCCCCTCACAGACCATTGAGCAGACTTATCTGCCGATAATCCAAGATCAATTGCCCAAATTAAACTATCCCATCATAACATCCCCTCCATATACTTATCAAGCTTAGTCTTAAAGCCAGATAAGTCTTTTGCCCCCACTACTTCCCTCGGAAGGCTGTTCCAGAACTTCACTCCCCTAATGGTTAGAAACCTTCGTCTAATTTCAAGTCTAAACTTCCTAATATCCAGTTTGTACCCATTTGTCCTTGTGCCTACATTAGTACTAAGCTTAAATAATTCCTCTCCCTCCCTAACGTTAATCCCCCTGATATATTTATATAGAGCAAGCATATCCCCCCGGAGCCTTCTTTTGGCCAGGCTAAACAAGCCAAGCTCTTTGAGTCTCCTTTCATAAGGCAGATTTTCCATTCCTCGGATCATCCTAGTAGCCCGTCTCTGAACCTGTTCCAGTTTGAATTCATCCTTCTTAAACATGGGACACCAGAACTGCACACAATATTCCAGGTGGGGTCTCACCAGCGCCGTATATAACGGCACTAACACCTCCTTCTCCTTGCTGGAAATACCTCGCCTGATGCATCCTAAAACCGCATTTGCTTTTTTAACAGCCATATCACATTGGCGGCTCATAGTCATCCTGCTATCAACCAATACCCCAAGGTCCTTCTCCTCCTCCGTCGCTTCCAACTGATGCGTCCCCAACGTATATCTAAAATTCTTATTATTAATCTCTAAGTGCATGACCTTGCACTTTTCACTAATGGACAACAGAGTTATGTGAGATCTGGTTGCTTTTGAAAATCCCAGCTGAGACAGATACAGTAGAACCTCAGAATTATGAACACCAGAGTTACAAACTGACTAAATTACCACACACCTCATTTGGAACCGGAAGTATACAAACAGGCAGCAACAGGGACAAAAAAATAAAAAATTAAATATAGTACAGTACTGTGTTAAACGCAAACTACTAAAAAAATAAAGGGAAAGCAGCATTTTTCTTCTGCATCATAAAGATTCATAGCTGCATGAAGTCAATGTTCAGTTATAAACTTTTGAAAGAACAGCAATAATGTTTTGTTCAGAGTTATGAACAGTTCAGTGTTATGAACAACCTCCATTCCCGAGGTGTTTGTAATTCTGAGGTCCTACTGCAAGTGATTTTAGCATCACTGCAGCTGATAAAAGATCTGCTAATATGCCACTCCTTAAAGAACTGGCATGGTGAGTACCTCAGGCTGTGAGCTATCAACTATCATGAGTTAAGCAACATTAGTCCTGGTCAATAGTGGAAGAGGAAACATTAAGGGAACTTTCCTCTGTGAAACAGCTGTATAGTATTACTGTGGCTGCATTTCAGTGATGTGATATTCTTGTAGTTTGAAAAGTGCTTTGGGATCCTGGAGGGTATAAGGTGGTATATACAAATGTACAGTATATGATTAATCAGATTGCTTTTGTGCCCTCAAAATAAACTTCTTAACATTAATTACTTTTAATGTGGAATATTCTTTTGTAGAGCTTGCATGCCAAACTTTTTAGTAAGGGTCTTTAAGCTTCCTTCAGCATCGATTATTTATATTATTTTATTTTCCACTCTACATGCTGTAAAGCTACGATATATAATTTTGGTGCCTTGCTGAATTCACATTTTTTATTTGTTTATTTTTTTATGTAGGGATACCTATCAATCATGTTGTCAAAACAGCTTTGTTGTATTATCTGTCTAGCATTACCTGTCTTTAGAGATGTTTAAAGCTTCTCTGATGTGGAAACACTGATTTACACTCTGTCGTCCCAGACTGGACTTACTATAATTATCTATAACCTGGCCTTTTCAAAACTTTAATTAGGAGATTACAGATTGCTCAAAAGCCTGCTGCTAGACATTTTACTATTTCCAAATTCAGAGACATTACTTCCACTATATTGTATTGATCACAATGGCATTCTATGCAATAACCATGTTGATTTCAAAATTCTTACTTTGACATTTAAATTTCTTCATGACCTTTTCCCTTCCATTCTCCCCCTCTTTTGCTTGACTAAACTTTATATCCCTTTGTATTGTCTTAGGTGTGATATTTCTGAGTTGGAACAGAAATAAGCTAATAACAAGTGGGGATGCATCATGAAACTTTTACTTTATTAAGAGCCCACTGGAGATGTAGCTTTCCTGCTTACATGCACTACCCATTCTGCTCCCTGCATTCTAATACCTCACTGTAGCTTTACAGTCTCTCAGATGACTTTATAAAGTCTGGAATTAATTATATTGTTCAGTGGAATGAAGTCACAAATTCTGGAGTGGATTTTGTAGTTCAATGAACTAGCTGACATGTTACACTAGGGTCAACTGGCCACAGTTTATTTTATTAATACCACTAGCATATTAGGATTTGTCTGAGGCAGCTGCCTTAAAGGTGGTGCTACATGAAATATATGGTTTGAAGCATTACCTTTGACTATCTAGTTGTTGAGAAGGGGATGGACACTTAAGAACATCACAGTGATGAAGGAGGAAGTTTCAAAAGATCAAATAAATATCCAAGCTTTTGGATGCATTTTTGGAGCTATCGGGTTTTCCTATCTGAATAACTTCATTGTACACGTCTATAGATGGGATGGTGTATCCATAGGACTGGTTCAGCATAGCAGCAGCACACGCAGTTTTGCAATAACAAGTAAAGCTTCAGCGTTCACTTAAGATGTTTTTTTAGTACATATCCATTCAGTTCTTGGTGGACCTACAGTAATTCCAACAAACGTGCCTATGTGGGAATGTTACTCACCCTGTGCAGCAACTATGGGTGCTCGCTCTAGGTGTGCATGAGCCCCCTGCATGTCAGATTAGATATTTTAGGTAGCAGTGCCTGTTCAGACCACACATGCGCCCCATGGGCCCTGTGCTCTGCACCCTGGCTATACAGAGCTGTGTGGGTAAACCACCCTCAGTTACTTCTGTACTCCAGAGCTCCATGGTAAAGAATTCCAAAGCAGAGGAAAGAAGAACAGGTAGTGGAGCATCCACAGGGACACACATCTTGAAGAACCACAGTTACTGCACCACGTGAGTAACCTTCTCTTCTTCTTTGAGTAGTGTCCCTTTGGGTGCACCACTCTATGTGACTACTAATCAGTACCCTCTATGAAGGGGTGGGCCTTTGGAGTCAACTCCAAGGTGGAAGACAGTACAGTAAATCCAAACATTGCATCAGAAGGCATGATTAACAGCACAGTGTTCAGAAAAGGTCTGAATAAAGGTCCAGGTCATGGCTCTACATATTTCTGTGATGGGAACAGTCTTAAGAAAGGCTATTGAAGTAGAGAGGGATTTTGTGGAGTGAGTTAATGCTTTAGGAGGTTGAAGATTATGAGACTGATAGCAATAGGTCAGTGGTCCCCAACCTTTTTGTCTGGCGGGCACCAGATAAAGGACTGTGGCGGCGGTGGAACATCCACCAAAATGCCGCAGAAATTCGGGGGCAACGCCTCTCCATGACGCCACTTGTCAGCAGCAAACGGCGTCATCGAGAGGCATCGCCGCCTAAATGCCACAGAAATTCAGCGGCATTTTGGCAGATGCTCCACCTCTGGCCAGGACACGAGTGCATTTAGATGCCCCCGTGAGTGTCATAGGGCCCGCAGGCATCGTGTGGGGACCCCTGCAATAGGTAATACAAACAGATATCGATCTACAGAGGATTTGCTTGGAAGTTGGAGATCCTTTAGTTCTGTCTGCAATAGAAAGAAACAATCTGGGAGATTTTCCAAAGGGTTTTCTGTCTAGGTAAAAGGCTAATGCTTTTCTGACACCAAGTGTATGTAACACTGAACCTCCTTTATCTTGGTGCAATTTAGGGATGAACACTGGAAGGTGGATAGGTTTGTTAATGCAGAAGTCTGAGGATATCTTTGGTAAAAACTTGGTTTGCTATGTGACCTTAAAAGGAACTGTGAAGGAGTGATTTGCCATCAGAGCCCCTGCCTCTCCAACTCTTCAAGCAGAAATAATTGCTATGAGAAAAGGCTTTTATATAGCAAAGTGTAGAATGGAGCAGGTAGCCACAGTTTCAAAGTGTGTGTAGGGGAGGAGGGGCTTGTGAGGCATCTAAGCACCAAGTTGAGGACCCAAGCTGTGTAGGGCATCTGGCTTGTGGAAAGAGGTTCCCCAATCCCTTGAGAAACCTTATCGTCATAGGATGAACAAAAAAAATCCCCTACTGTATGATGGAAGGCCGTAATAACTGCTAAATTTACTCTAATGGATCTTTGAGACAATCCTGTCATTTTTAGCTCTAGGATGTAATCTAGTATATCTGATAATGGAGAGGATGTAGATGAAAGATGTCTTAGGTTGCACCAGTGATTGAATCTCATCCACTTTTATAGGTAGGTATTATGAGTTGAAAGTTTCCTGTTATGGAAGAGCACACTCTTTGCATCCTCTCTAACCCTGTGAGCCACTTATCAGCCATGCGTTGAGCTGAAGAACCTGCATCTGAAGAAGTGGTTTTTTTACCCACAAGAGTTTATGCCCAAATAAATCTGTTAGTCTTTAAAGTGCCACCAGATGCCTCATTGTTTTGTGGATACAAACTAACACGGAAACCCCTCCATTACTCAAGATTGTGGTAAAGGATTTGACTGGTATTATGAGAGAGAAGATGGGGGACTGTCTGGAAGGTGATTGACTGGCAGACAGCAAGCTTGGTAAGGTAAGGAAACCATGTTTGTCTTGGCCACGTTGGAACTAATAGAAAAATCCTGGCCTTGACTTTCCTTATCTTGAACAGCATCTTGGATATCAAGGGAGTTGGAGAAATGCATACAGCATGCTTGACAATGGTGAAAGGCACCCCACATGGAGTGGTGACCCAGTTCACCCTGGAATAAAAGTGTGAGCACTTCTTACATTTGGTTATAGCAAACAGGTCTATCTGTGGGATGTCCCAACATCAAAATATATGGCAGAGTGTAATGGGATCTGTCTTCCATTCATGAACTTGTGAGAAACGCCTCCTGAGGACATTGGCTGTGATGTTCCGCACACCCAGAAGGTAAGCTACTGAGATGTTGATCTGGTTTCCTATGCACCAATTCCAGAGCCTCACTGCTTTAGCGTAAAGGGAGGGTGATCTTGTTCCCTCTTGATGGTTGATGTAAAATATGCATGACATATTGTCTGTCATGATCCTCATGTATTTGCCCTGATTAGCGGAAGAAAATAGATAGAGGCATTTCTGACTGCTCTGAGTTCTAGCAAGTTGATGTGCAGAGTGGACTTGAGAGGTGATCCCTTTGCTTTAGCAGTGTAAACATCGAGACGAGCTCCCCATCCCAACAGGGATGCACCTGTTATTACTGACATTGGAGAGGATTGAGCAAAGGGGACCCCTGCACATACACTGTAAGGGACTTTTTCATGATCAAAGGCATCTAGAATAGTTTGTTCAACTTGGTGAATAAACAGTTTTGAGCGACTCTTGAGGGCAGCTCATGTAAAGTCTTTCATGGTTTATTGCAAAAAGTACTGGCTGCCATACATGCCAACAGCTGGAGATAATTTCCAGTTGATTTCTGGGGGCTGATTTGGACTGCAGAGACTAAGATGGCTAGGGCTGTGAACCTGTGCAAACAGAAGTATGCTTTGGCCACTATTGCACTGAGTAAGCTGCACTGGGGTTAACATGACCTTTTGAATGTTTACTTGTAGTCCTAGTCTGAGAAACAGGTTTATGGCCCTGTGAGTGGCCATCAAGGCTTCATTGCAGGAATATCCCTTGAGCCTACCATTGTCAAGGTATGTGAATATCAGAATTCCATGTCTCTGAAGATGGGAAGCCTCCATTGAGAAACTTTTGAGAACACTCTGGGCACAGATGAGAGAACGAATGGAAGCACCCTGTACTGAAAATGCTCTTGACCCAGAGTGAAGCATAGGTACCTTCTGTGGAAGGAGTGTATCGCTATATGAAAACAAGCAGCTTGTAAGTGGAAGGCCAAGAACCAGTTCCCTTTGTCCAATGATAGAATTATTGTTGCAAGAGTTTCCATCTTGAACTTCTGAATCTTTACAGATCTGTTGAGTAATCTTAGATCTAGAAAGGATCTTCATCCACCATTATTTTTTGGAACAAGGAAGTATCAGGATAAAATCCCTTCCCTCTGTGTTGTGCAGGAACTGGTTCTATAGCACCCATGTCTAGGAGGTTGTCTATTTCTTATCATAGAAGTGGTCATGAGAGTGGTCCATGAAGAGGGACGGGGAATGTAGATGGGATGGTGGAAGGCAGATAAAGTGGATGGAGTATTATTGAAACTATTGAAATGATCTCCAAAACCCACTTGTCCATGGTGATATGTCACCAATCCTGTTAAAAATTAGAAGGATAATTGCTGAAGCAAGGCAAACATGCAGATTTTGTAGCAGATGTGAGTGAGGACGGAAACCCAGCACGTTGGCCACCCCATGAAAATTGGTTTTTCAAAGTTGTAGGTTTTAAGGCCAGTGCCTGAGAAGTAGAGGGTCTCTTCTTCTCGAACGGTTGTCTCTTACACTGGGGTTCCTAATGGCAGGAAGCTGAGTGGGACTAAACTTTCTTTTTGTGAAGAGCTGAAAATTCCCAGAGAATGCAAGGTGGCCCTAGAATCTTTTAAGGTATGCAGAGACTCATCAGTTTTTACGAAAACAGCTTTGATCGTTAAAAAGGAAGGTCCTCAATGGTATTTTGGAATTCCCTGAGAGCTGAAGGCAGGAGGCTCTCTTCATGACTACCACCACGGACAGAGAACAAGCACCTGTATCAGTGGGGTCACCTGCAGTGATGTTCTTTCCAGCAGTTGACCTTCTGTGATGTTTGGCTAAAATTGTTCCTTCTGCACTGTTGGAAGATGCTCAATACATTAATTCAACTTTGCCTAATTAGTATAGTTGTATTTCACCATGAGGGCTTGGTGTTTGGTGATCCTAAATTATAGTTAAGATTAGCTGATGAATGTGACCTGTGGCCTAATAAGTCAAATCGCTTTGGGTCTTTACCATACAACGTCAATTTAGTGTGGGTTTCTCTTCCAAGTTTGTTCACAGCATCAACTACAAGGAAGTTGGTGGAGGGGTGCGAAAATAAAAATTTTGAGAGCTTAGATGGAACATAAAAATTTTTGTCCACCCTCCTGCATGTAGGCAGTATTGTGGCTAGGATATGCCAAATTATTTTTCAAGGTCTAGCAGAGCCTCATTAATAGGTAGTGTGATGCAGGCAGATGATGCTGTATGCAGGATGTCAAGTAATTTATGCTGTGTCTCCTTAACCTCCTTAAGTGGAATTAGTAGAGTCTGTTATCCTTTTAATAAGAGCCCGGGGTTGTTTAAAGTTGTCAGCCAGGGATGCTGGAGGAGGCATGATGGATTCATCAGGGAATGAGGAAGAGATATTAGTTGTGAGAGTGATTTTAGTGTCCATTCTTGCTTCCTGCGATTCAAAAGTTTCCTTCTCTGGATCAGGTACCCTAGAGAGAGGCTGGTAGAGATTCTCTGCCCTCCTCCTGACAAGAAACACTAGGGGCCCTGGAGAACTGTTGATGGTAAACCGCCCATGGGTCCCAGTAGGGTCAATGAGAAGTGCCTATGGCATAGGTGGGGGCACCCAAAGGTGTCCATAATAGGGGCATGTATCTTAAGGATGTCTCTCATGGGGATATTCTGACTCCCTAGAGGTCTTAGGAAAGAATGTCCCCAATGATGGAAGGGACAGCTCTGGACAGAAATGTGGAAAACTGATGAGAAATCCGTATCGTCTTCCTCCTCATTGTCACTTGGCAGGGGTAGGCACTAACAAGACAGGCAGAGACTCTGTCAGTACCAGGAGAACGTCTGAAGATCAAGAGGTCCTCAGTACTGGAAACAGGTCAGTGCTGAACAAACGAGATTCAGGAGTGTCTGCTATTTCCAAGTCCTGAGGGAATCAAAACTCTTGCAATACAATGAAGCAGTCTAGGCAGAACTAACTGTGGCAGAGGAAGCTGATGGTACCGAAAGTCTTATGCACTCCAATGAATGAATAGTTGCTGTTGGTCTGGCCTTCAGTGGTGCCAAAGTGCTGGGTATGGAGGGCCTAATAGACTCCATCACTACTGATTTAGAAGAGCTGGTCTTTTTCTCCCTGCTGCTCCAATCACCAGATGGCAATAATGTTCCAGAGCTGGAACCTTTGAGCCCTTGGGCTTGCTGGTGATCACAGTACTGGAGAAACATGAAGCCTCCTGGTTCAGAGATGGGTAGGTGCGACAGAAGGTATCTGAACCAAAGCCCATCTCTTTTGAGGTAGATTCTAACTAGAGGGCCTGAAGACCATTTCCTAGAGTCCTTTGAGAAGATTCCAGAGACTTCCTCTTTCATGATCTAGAGGAGTGCTATACCAAGGAGGTCAAAGTGGTTCACTTGCTCATTGTACTAGGGATCTCCATTGTACTAGGGATTTCCTGGCCAGGGTCAGAAACTGGTTGGAGCAAATTCTTCATCATGAGGTGATGTAGCTTAAGTTCCCAGTTCTTTCTAGCTCTTGATTTTAATGCCAAGCAGAAATTATACTTTTGGGGAATGTGTGAGTCCCCAAGACAATTACCACAGTGGGAGTGCCCATCACTGACCAGGATCACCTCATGGGACGAAAGGCAGTGTTTAAAACTGGGAGAACCAGGCATGCCCTCCCAGAATTTAAGTTCCACTAAGGGGAGGGAAAAAAGGGTGAAAGGACAATGGTCCTTACACACTATATAGATATAGTTAGATATAGATAATTTTTTTTTCATTTATGGAATTACTACAATTAACTAATACAAAGCTAATAGTAATTACTAACACTAACTAGTTATGTAAGTGAAATACAGGTGAGGTAAGCTCAACTCTGACACTGCTGACAAAGCAAGGTCATTGACAAGGAAATGACAGTGGTTCATCTACAGAGCTGTATACAGCCATGGGACTGCAGGAGGCACATGTGCAGGCCAAACAGGCACTGCTACCTAAAATCTCTGATCTGAGGCGCATGGGGCACGCACACACCTAGAATGGAACACCCAAAGGGCACTACTTGAAGAAGTTATTGTGGATATTTGTGTGATGTGAATGCCTCACTTCTATCAACTGGACCGAGACTCTCTAAGTCAGTGGTTCTCAAACTAGGGCCACTGCTTCTTCAGGGAAAGCCCCTGGCGGGCCGGGCCGGTTTGTTTACCTGCCGCATCTGCAGGTTTGGCCAACTGTGGCTCTCACTGGCCGCAGTTCATCGCTCCAGGCCAATGGGGGCTGCAGGAAGGATGGCTACCACATCCCTTGGCCTGCGTCGCTTCCTGCAGCCCACATTGGCCTGGAGCGGCGAACTGCGGCCAGTGGAAGCCGTAATCAGCCAAACCTGTGAACGCGGCAGATAAACAAACTGGCTCAGCCCGCCAGGGGCTTTCCCTGAAGAAGCAGTGGCCCTAATCTGAGAACCACTGCTCTAAATAGTCTCATACAGACCATTTCTCAGGCCACAGAACTTTCAGGACTTTCCGTTGAGCTGACCATGGTCTGAATTGAATGAGTAATGAATAATCGTGTTTCTCATCATCAGTACTGAGGTACTTTGCGTCAGTATTACAAGGCTGACCCCTCACTAGTCTTTCTGAGTGCATCCTATCTCCTGGTGAAATCCTGTGATGCTCCCACTCTGAAGCATCTTGTATGCCAACTGTGATTTCTCAGCAGATCTGACTGAGTTTGGCACCTGCAAACTTCTCCTTTGGGAGCTGTGGCCCATGGTTAATACAGTGAGCACACAACTTTCCTAAAATAAAGCACTGTTTAAACTTAAGAGTCAGCACAGTAAAGCATAAGAGAAAAGGTTTTTTAACACAGCAGTCTGCACATGTCTATTTTACTTAGGGTACGGCTATACTCAAAACTTCAAAGCGCTGCCGCGGAAGCGCTGCCACGGCAGTGCTTTGAAGTGTGAGTGTAGTCGCAGCGCCAGCACTGGGAGAGAGCTCTCCCAGCGCTGCACATACTCCACATCCTCATGGGGTTTAGCTTGCAGCGCTGGGAGCCGTGCTCCCAGCGCTGCAGCACTGTTTACACTGACGCTTTACAGTGCTGTATCTTGCAGCGCTCAGGGGGATGTTTTTTTCACACCCCTGAGCGAGAAAGTTGCAGCGCTGTAAAGTGCCAGTGTAGCCATGGCCTTAGGCTCACCATATCCTGGGAAGTGTAGGAAGGCTTAGGTTTAGGAAGGCTCCTGGGAAGTTTAGGAAGGCTTAAATGCTTCAGACCCCAAAGTGGGAGTCTATCTGTATCAGTCTGCTACTTCACATGGATCTCCCAGACAACTATCCCTCACTTCTGGGCAAAGAGAGAATTTGAACTGTTACAGCCCCTGTGATCTGATTGTTCCCAGCACTGGCAAAGCAGCTGTGTAATTTTGGCTGGAGCATGCGATTAGCATCTTCATAGCTAATAGCTCAGGTACTGTTTGTTAACTTCCTGACCTGTTTACTTGGAGGTATTTTATCTGAATCCATTGCACTGCCTTCCTGCTTGTTTCCTAACAGCCCTGCTATTAACTTAATCAACCCATGCATATAGCAAATTAACTCCATATAGTCAGACAGTAAATATTCCTATAACCCAATACAGGCATACAGCATTCATAAATTCATACAGATATGTCCTCCTCACTTTGTATCCCACCATCAATATTTCATTATTTATACAGGAGTAATAAGTGTACAAGACGCTTTACAGACACACAGAAGATACAGCTGCTATCCAAAATAGCTTACAACCAATGCTGGAAAATACATAGGCAATAAAAGGAAAGGAGAGACACAGGAAAGGATGTATTATCGAGTGTTATTGTTTGTATTGCAGTAGTACCTTGGAGCACCAGTCATGGACCAAGGGTCCTTTGTGCAAGATGTTGTACAAAAGAAAGAAGACAGTCCCTGCCCAGATATGATTCTTATTGGTTCAAGGTATTGTGATAAACTCAGGACAGACAGCTGCAAGGGGCAGGGGGTAGAAAACAGTTCGAGAAGGTTAAAAGGCCCCCATTCCCTATCAACTGAGAAGGGGTTACCAGAGAATCAATTAGGATCAGCTGAGAGGGAGTTACCTGAGGTCAGTTAGGATCAGCTGAGATGGAGTTACCTGAGGTCAATTAGGATCAGCTGATTCCAACTACCTGAGACCCTTTTAACACCTTCCCCCCTCAGCCCCTTGGGAGAAGAGGGGGAGAGAGAGAAGGAGTCATGCTCCCAGTAAGTTAGGAGCAGCGAGACAGTAAGCCTCACCAGAAGGGTAGGTTGCATTCCCTCCCATCAGGGAGAAAAACAAGCCCAAAAGACTGGTGGAGAGAAGGAACGGACTTCCCCTGTGCAACCAAGGGGGACTGTTTACCAAGTCTGTCTCACCAAGGCTAAAAGCAGTGGATGTTGGTGAGACCGAGAAGGTGCCTTGCCACATGTGAGGAGATATGCCTATATCGTCGTCCATCATCAACCACCCCGCCTATCTCGATGACATCATTATACATAGCCCAGACTGGGAGATGCACTTGGAGCAGGTGGAAGCAATCTTGGACACCCTGAGGAAGGCGGGGCTGACTGCAAATCCCTCCAAATGCACGACTGGGCTAGCACAAGCCAAATACCTCGGGTATATAGTGGGGAGGGGTGTGGTGAAGCCCCAGCTCAACAAGTTAGATGCAATACAGAATTCACCCTGACCAGTATGGAAGAAACAGGTCAGAGCATTCCTGGGACTAGTTGGTTACTATAGGCAGTTCATCCCCCACTTTGCTACCAGGGCATGACCATTAACAGACCCACAAAAGCCCAAGGCCCAGACACAGTAAGATGGACCAGCACATCCGAAGAGGCTTTTGCAGATCTGCAGACCGCCCTCTGCACCAACCCAGTGCTGGTAGCTCCAGACTTGGAAAAAGAGTTTATCTTGCAAACCGATGCCTCTGAGGTTAGGTTGGAAGTGGTTCTTTCACAAATGGTCGGAGAAAAACACTGACTCATGTTCCTCAGTAGGAAACGCCTGCCCAGAGAACGTAAATATGCCATAGCAGAGAAGGAATGCTTGGCAGTAAAGTGGGCCATTGAAAGCCTTTGCTACTACCTACTGAGATGGAGGTTTACCCTTGTCATGACCATGCCCCTCTGAAGTGGATTCACCAAAATAAAAAAAAGAAATGCAAGAGTAACAAGGTGATTCCTTTCGCTACAACTCTTCCACTTCAGAGTACAACATAGGTCTGGAATCAAGCATGGCAATGCTGATGGCCTGTCAAGGGTGCACTGTTTGCTGACCCAAGTAGCCCAGCCATGAAGTGTTGAGCAGCAGGGGGCGGGGGATACATGATAAACTCAGGACAGACAGCTGTAAGGGGCAGGGGCAGGTAGTAACCAGTCCCAGAAGGTTAAAAGGCCCTTCTTCCTATCAACTGAGAAGGGGCTACCAGAGAATCAATTAGGATCAGCTGAGACGGAGTCACCTGAAGTCAATTAGGATCAGCTGATTCTAACTAAGGGCTGCCTGAGACCTTTTTAAACCCTTCCCTGTTGGAGGAGAAGAGGGGGAGAAAGAGAGAAGAAGTCATGCTGCCAGTAGGTTAGGAGCAGCGAGACAGCAAGACTCACCAGAAGGGTAGGTTGTATGCGCTCCCATACGGGAGAAAAACAAGCCCAAAAGACTGGTGGAGAGAAGGAACGGACTTCTCCTATGCAACCAAGGGGGACTGTTTTACCCCAACCCTGTCTCATCAAGGCTAAAAGCAGTGGAGGCTGGTGAGACCGAGAAGGTGCCTTGCCACAGTATTTTGAAAGTTAATTTAAGGTACAATTATTCATTGCAAATAAATTAACTGATTAATTTAGCCTCCCTCTGCTGCTCTTCATGAACTTTTCACAAACTGATCCTGATTTCTGTAAAGGTATTTGTTTGCAATTATTCACTGAGTAGTTTGGACACACAATGATGAGCTCATAAAAACGATTCACTTTAGCTAATTCCAAGAGAACACTATTATTTGGACAGAGAACAGCCATCCCCCAAACCTGGTCACAAAAATATTTGCAGATATTGGATCTGAGTGATGGCAAGGCAATGACTTTAGCAGCAGCATGCTGTATGAACCAATTAGAGAGGGGAGATATGGAAAGTAGGTAACTTAATCAGCAGAAAGTTAAAATAATCAGGGCCCTGCTCCTGCAAAGATGCATGCATTGAAGTCAAATTAACTATTCACAGTGCAGAGGTAATATCTTTTATTGGATTAGCATCTGTTGGAAAGAGGGACAAGCTTTCAAACTTACACAGAGCTCTTCTTCAGGTCTGCTTGTCTCACTCACCAACAGAAGTCGCTCCAATAAAATATATTTCCTCATCCAACTTCTCTCTCTAATATCCTGGGACCAACATGACTACAACACTGCATATCCCAACGTGCAAAGTTAAGTATATGCATAAGTCTTTGCAGGATTTGGATCCAGATGAGAGATTATGAGAACAAGGACCAGAGAGGATATAGGGACAACTCAGGTTTGCAGAGAGAATAATATGAAGAAGTCAAAGAACAACAACAAGGACAAAGGACTGAATAGCATCAAAGCTCCTCTATTCCCCTTTAAGGTCAGGTCACACTAAGAAAAAAGGTATATTTAAAACACACATTAGCTAACACATGTTATTGAACGTGTTAAAATCCTAGTGTAGACAAGGTAAATTGTAATTAACATGTGTTAGCTGGTTGAAGTAACCTAGTGTTTACCTTGACCAGCTAACGTGTTAAAATTGGGGCTGTCAAGTGATTAAAAAAATTAATCAGAATTAATTGTGCTCTTAAACAATAATAGAATACCATTTGTTTAAATATTTTTGGATATTTTCTACATTTTCAAATATATTGATTTCAGTTACAACACAGAATACAAAGTGTACAGTGCTCACTTTATATTTATTATTGATTACAAATATTTTCACAGTAAAAAACAAAAAAAATAGTATTTTTCAATTCATATAATACAAGTACTGTAGTGCAATCTCTTTATCATGAAAGTTGAACTTACTAATGTAGAATTATGTACAAAAAATAACTGCATTCAAAAATAAAACAATGTAAAACTTTAGAGCCTACAAGTCCACTCAGTCCTACTTCAGGCAATGCCTCAGAATAACAAGTTTGGTTATAATTTGCAGGAGATAATTCTGCGGCTTCTTGTTTACAATGTCACCTGAACGTGAGAACAGGCGTTCACATGGCACTGTTGTAGCCAGCGTCACAAGTATTTATGTGCCAGATGCTCTAAAGATTCATACGTCCCTTCATGCTTCAATTACAATTCCAGAAGACGTGTCCATGCTGATTACAGGTTTTGCTTGATGATAATCCAAAGAAGAGCGGACGGACATATGTTCGTTTTCATCATCTGAGTCAGATGCCACCAGCAGAAGGTAGATTTTCTTTTTTTTTGATGGTTTCGATTCTGTAGTTTCTGCACTGGAGTATTGCTCTTTTAAGACTTCTGAAAGTGTGCTATCCCGATCAGATTTTGGAAGGCGCTTCCGATTCTTAAACCTTGGATCGAGTGCTGTAGCTATTTTTAGAAATCTCACATTGAAACCTTCTTTGTGTTTTGTCAAATCTGCTGTGAAAGTGTTCTTAAAATGAACATGTGCTGGGTCATCGTCCGAGATTGCTATAACATGAAATATATGGCAGAATGCAGGTAAAACAGAACAGAAGACATACAATTCTCCCCCAAGGAGTTCAGTCACAAATTTAATTAATGCACTATTTTTTTAATGAGCATCATCAGCCTGGAAGTATGTCCTGTGGAATGGTGGCAAAAGCATGAAGAGGCATAAAAATGTTTAGCATATCTGGCACATACCTTGCAACACCAGCTACAAAAGTGTCATGTGACCATCTGTTCTCACATTCAAGTGACATTGTAATAAGAAGCAGGCAGCAACATCTCCTGGAAATGTAAACAAGCTTGTTTGTCTTGATGATTGGCTAAACAAGAGGTAGGACTGAGTGTATTTGTAGGCTCTAAAGTAGTGGTCACCAGTCAGTCAATTGTGATCTCCAGTGGTGCAGCATGGCTGCCACTAAGGCAGACTCCCTACCTCGGCCCCAGGGTTGGGGGGCTGGGGTCTCCCACTGCATGCTGCTCCAGCCTGCAAGCACCGCCCCTGAAGCTGCATTGGGGGTGGTGTTTGCAGGCAGGAGCAGCTCGCGGAGCCACATGCCCCCTGCCCCCTCCCAGGGGATGCAGGGGCACGTTGGCCCCTTCTGGGAGCAGTGTGGAGCTAGGATAGGCAGAGAGTTTGCCTTAGCCTCACTGTGCCTGCCACACCTCACAGGAGCCACCGGAGGTAAGTGCTGCCCAGTGGGAGGCCACACCCCAACCCCCAGCCCTGAACCCCCTTCCAGAGCAAGCACCCCATACCCCCTCCTGTATCTCGAATCCCCTCCTGCACCCCAAGCCCCACCCTGAACCCCTCCCAGAGCCAGCACCCCAAACCCCTCCTGCACCTCAACCTCCAGTGCTGAGCCCCCTCCCAGAGTCAGCACCCCATATCCCCTTCTGCACCCCAAGCCGCAGCCCTGACTCCTCAGCCAGCACCAGTACCCTGTACCACCTCCTGCACCCCAACTCCCCGCCTGAGCCCTGATCCCAAACACAGCCAGCAGCCTGTACCCTCTCTTGCACCCCAACACTCTTCCCCAGCCCGGAGCACCCTCCTGCACCCAAACTCCCTCCAAGAGCTTGCACCCCTCACTCTCTCCTGCACATCAACCCCCTGCCCAGGCTCAGCCCAGAGCTCCCTCCCACATTGTGAACTTCTTGGCCCAGAGCCTGCACCCCCTCCAGAACCCCATCCCCGTGAAAGTCAGTGAGGGTGGGGGAGAGTGAACAATGAAAGGGGGGTGGAGTGGACAGGGCAGGGCTTTGGGGAACGGACAGGGCCTCAGATCCTGGGTTGCCCTTAGATTCAAAAAGTGATCTTGGGTGTAAAAAGGTTGGAGACTGCTGCTCTAAAGTATTACATTGTTTTGTTTTTGAGTGCGGTTATGTAACAAAACAAATAAATAAATAAATCTACATTTAAAAGTTACACTTTCATAGTAAAGAGAATGAACAACCGTACTTGTACATTTTTACAGTGCAAATATTTGTAATAAAAATATAATATAAAGTGAACACTGTACACTTTGTATTCTGTGTTGTAATAGAAATCAATATATTTGAAAATGGAGAAAAAATCCAAACATATTTAATAAATTTCAAGTGGCATTCTATTGTTTAACAGTGCGACTTATCACAATTAATTTTTTAAATCACGATTATTTTTTTTTTAGTTATTTGTGTGAGTTAATTGCGACTAAGCACAGCCTTAGTTAAAATTACAACTTGCCTCTTCAACACTAGGGTTTTAACAAGCATTAGCTAACATGCCTTTTTTTTCTTAGTGAAGGCAAGACCTCAGGGTCTGTGATATAAATAATAACTGTTCAGTGAAGCCTAAAATTGCACTTGATAACAGAGTTTTGCCAAGTTTCTTCTGTGTTGTTTTTTGTAGGTACACAAATATATAGAAATAATAAGTCAGAGATACCTTATTAAGCCCAACATATAGCACTTTCCTTTATAGAGCACAAATATATATCTATTTGGCATATGAAGACAGATGCACAATTACGGAAGTGATGTACTAGAGTGCACTGTTGATCAGACTAACTCTAACCTGTTGAAAATTATATTTCTCCTTTGTTAGCTCCAAACCATTCATCAAGTTGCATGGAAATTCAGTGAACATCTTTTTCTGAGGTGTCTTTAGGGAAAAGCATGCCTAGCATGTTTTTAAAATGGATGTATTTTGTTTTAATAAAATGTTTGTCTCGGTATACATAGACTGATATTCTCTGTCAAAATGTGTTATCTCTCCAGATAACTGCAACACTAGAGTATTATCTGACACATTTTTACAGACTATTTTGGCTTATTTTTGCCTACTTATTTTATTTATGGTTTGGGTTTTTGTTTGTTGTTGTTAGTTTCAGAGCTTAGTCTGATCTCTCTTTTCCTGTGTATTTTCTGCATGACTTCCTGGGTACATAAAGGGAGGCTGTCAAGGTTGGTAGTCCAAAATTTGACCTAAAATTCTCCCTCTTTATACTGTATATATTTTCAGAGTTCCTTTTAATTCTTTGTGGACCTGATTCAAAGTTAATTGAAGCCAGTGGAAAGACTCCTATTTACTTCAGTGGGCCGTGGATCTGAGAATGAAATTTGCTACACCTTCAGAAATCTCAAGTATTTGGACTCTATACACTTGGTGAGTGGACAGTGGGAATGGAAGGCTAATTTCATCCCACAACCCAGGCTCACAGTGCAGGAAAACTAATGGGCTGGAACTATATGTATATATGTATTGTTTATTTTTTGATACAAACACTTCAATGCTCTTTTCTTTTCAAGAAAATAAATCAGTATCAGTGTCTCAGAAGTGAGCTACCCCTAGAATAACAAAATGAATGCATGGTAGAAGGGAAAGATGACAGTAAGGAAGCAGAATTTGTTTCAGTGATTTAAGAATTATTAAAAATAATGAGAAAAGTAAGATCATTTTAAAATTCTGAAAAAATAACTAGCACCAGCATTATATTCTGCCAGCTTGAGATTTCCAATGCATGGGAATGGATTGGCTTTAAAGAGAAGCTTTCAATTGCATATAGATTTGAAATAGAAGCTGAAATAAACTCATGGCAAAAAATCTACCATTCTCTTGTACAGAAATGACAATTCCCAGAGTGTATTTTATATGTTGACTTCCACCCTCGGTATCACATATGCAGTCTGGTTGAGGGACATAATTTAATAAGAAGTGTCTTTCTGGTTATGGTGAAATTATCCCCCAAGTTAAAAGTTTAAGTGGTGCAAGGGGGCCTGCGTGGGCCCTTCATACCAGGGAGTGAATTTCGTTCCACTCACATAAAGCTGAAGTATTTGGATTCTGTAGAGGAAGAGTGCACGGAGGCTGGGAAGTGAATTTCATCCCTCAAACCAGGCTTGAGGGGCAGGACAGGTAATGTGCTGTATACAGAGCCATAGCTCCTCCACATTCATAGCACATGGTACTTGGGACACTGGATCTGCATGAATACAGACTGCACCCTTATTCATCCTCAGGGTATATGCTATTTCCACCACATGCAAACACTCCTGCATGCTCAGACAGTCGACCAGGCCCTGGCAGTCACTATGCAGGGCTCATGATATGAGGAGGGACTTCAGCAGGCCCTAGACACCAGAGGTGAACTTCACCTCAGTGAATAAAGATGAAAGCCAAAGTAAAGTTTCAGGATTCAGCTCTCGGGAGTCACAGGATCATGATGCCTTTATAGATCAAGCAATCCAGAGGATAAAAATAAAAATGAGGCCAATATAGAATAGAATTTGGTTTTATACAGCACCTTATTCACCCAAAGCATCTGAAAGTACCATATATACTCGGTCATAAGCTGATGTTTTTAGTAAAAAAGGAATGCATCAGAGAAGGGGGTCTACTTATGAACTGGTATAGGGAGGGAGAGGTGGGACACAACCCCTCCCCTCAACAGAGGGGGTAAGGAGAGGCAGCACAGCCAGCAGAGCCAGAAGGGAAGAGGTGGGGCCAGAGTCTCTCCGCTTCTGACCATGCTGCTCTCCTCGCAGCCACCGAAGCAGCTGCAGCTCCAGGACTGACAGGCTGTGGCCACGCTGCCCGGCCATGCCTGCTGAAGCACACTGCGGCCACACCACCTGGCCCGCCTGCTGGAGCACGGTTCAGCCATGCTGCTTGGCCCCGCCTGCTGGAGCAGGCTGTGGCCACACCACCCAGCCCACTATACCGCCCAGCCTGCCGGAGCAGCTCCAGCCAGGCTGGAGACATTCTCCCCGGCCCGCCCCAGCTAAGGTGGGAAGGGACAGGATGGGGAGATTATGGGGGTCCCAGGCTAGGGGTGGGGTCATGTGGGGGATGGTCACAGGGGTTAGTCCCCTGACCCTCAGTTTCTCCTCCCTTCCCCCCAAATTTCCCCACCAGTTGCTGTCCCGGCCCATCAGGGTAAGCAGCTGGCAGGCTGGGACACTTTGTTTACTTAGGTTTACCTCTGTGCCTGCAGATGCTTGAGGTAAACAAACCATCTCAGCCCGTCAGTGGCTTATCCTGGTGGTCCGGGAGCCAAAGTTTGCTGATCCCTGAATTATAAGGTCAGCTTATGAATGGATCAATTTTTTTTCCCATTGTTACTTATCCGTCATGGGGGGTTGGCTTATAAACGAACCTTCTTATGGTACTTTCTGAAAGTGACTACAGCAGTTAAATATGGATGGTGTAGTGGCTGTAAACATATCACTCAGTTGTGACTCCCATGCAGCCTTAACTATTAAGGCCTTTTGTCACTGAATGTTGGGCAGGGTATCAAAATGCTCTGTGCTCTGAGAACTGTCATGGATCTTTAACTTCCATGGGTTCAAGTCCTACAGGTCTTTTAGCTTTTGCCTAGACAGCCATTGGAGTTGTGCCTCAGAAGAGATGTGAAAGTGGAGACTTCACTTTCGTCTCTGATCTGAAGCCCTTTTGACAATCTTCCAGTACCATAGTGCAGTGTATGTAGGAGGTGTTAGGCCACGTTATCATGTAGAAATTAAACTCATGGTCTTCTGGCCCAGAGTAGAGATTGCTACAAGCTGAGCATTCAAATAATCCATAATTGGTACATATGTTTGTTAACAAATATCTATGATCTCAGACATTTTTGATTTACCATTTGGGTTGGAGTCCTTATAGTGACATATCTTGTGGGAGTGAACCCTTTACCCCATGCCCTTTTGACTGACTACCCAGAGGATGATTGATTTCAGACCCAATTCCTTCACTTAAGGTTGTTTCACTTTTCTGGGACAGTGTGCACATTTCTTAAATAAATTAAAACCGCAGGAGTTGGAAAGAAAGAGAGAGAGAGAGAAGGAGAAATCAGATTAAAACAAAAGGAACAGTGTGTATAACAATCTGAAGTTCATCTAGATACCACATATGTAGTTACAGGCAATAGCAATCTCTTACATTAATAGAGAATACACCCTCTTTTCACCACTTGTTCCTTTTCCCCTTGACCATTTTGACAAGCAGCATATTAGAGAGAGTCGCTTGCTGGTGTCCTCCCCCTTTTTCGGTCTCTGTCCTGCGTCCTTCTCATTATAGAGCACATTCGTTTTGATCATACATGTTCATTATATCAGGAATGCCCTACAAAGTCAAAGTGCCAAGTTCTGATCTCAGTCATGCCAGTGGAATCCATCTTAATCAGTTTAACTGGGTGCAAAGGACTCAGTTCTGTAAGCTCGTTACATGCAGAACCCCCCTTGTTATGTACCAATCCTTATTTAAATCATATCCCCATTGAGTTCAATGGGAGGTCCAAACATAGAGGGATTGCAAGATCAGGCCCACAATTTGATCAAAAGACATTTATGCTTATAAGCCATTGTGCAATGTTTTAAAGCTTATTCCAGTAATTCAATTGGGAAAAACTACTTTTTTGTGAATAAAAATGTGACAGAATCTACGGAAAATTCTCCTACTTAGAAGGATTTTCTAACTGCATCTTTGTTTTAAATATTCTCTTTCATTTACTATCTCTGCCTCCCAGATGTAGGCAACTAATGATGATTTAGCAATTTGGTTCCCAAATACATTGATTACAACAGTAGTAAGTACATGTATTCTCTTGCTTATATGATTGTGTGTATGTATGAACATTCAGAAATGAACTCCTTCTACGTTATGAAGACAACGGATCAGGCTGCACATTTTGTGAGAACTCAAGGCCCTGCTGACAGGCCAAATGGAGGTACTGTGGATTAGTAGTGTGTTCCATTCACTATGAACCTGAGAAACTTGCAGTGATCTGGATGGATCACTATATGGAAGTAAATGTCCTTTAACCCGAGGGCAGCATACCAGTTGCCCTGTTCTCGAGAAGGAATGATTGGAATGACTGGGCCACTGATTGAGTGTAACCTCCTGTTGCAGATGCTGAGTGGGTGTAATGACTTAGGGGGCAACACTGAAGTCACTTAGAATGTACACACTGGTGATAAAAAGGAAGCAATTCCAGTCCCAGTAGGCTCACAGGTATCAGAGTTTTATTCCTTGGCCAGCCTTTTTGATCCTGTATTCTTTTGTGTGATGCTTGGTGTCCCTGCCTCTCCTGCTCATTAGCTGCTGCCACCATGAAAGGAACTGGAGGCAGGTGAGAGTAGAGGTGTTAGCCTTACAAGGGACATACCTCTACTCCCACTCCTTTCTGCCCATATAGCCTTAGGTGGGAGGAAGAAGAGGTCTGCTACAATATTTTAACCAGTCCAGAATTGCTTCAGTGATCAGAAGACCACTCTGGAGGGTACCACAGATGTTAAAATGTCCACTAGCTTGTGGGATTTTTCATGGGCCTCCTCTGCTTGAATGTCCAAATCAGGTCACCCTCTTATGCAGTTCTTGGTGAGCCCATAATCATCTGCTGGTGGAGAATCACTCACCATTTTTACAGTCTCATCTGATGATGAGGAAGAAGAAACACCTGGACACTGAGGCAACGACTATTCTGCCTCTTGAGGTGGAGGAGTTGTACAAGTTGTACAAGTCCCAGTGGCAGGTATTGGAGAATATTGTGTGCAGTGCCAATGATCTTGGTGTATGCTCAAGGAAGTCAACTCAGATGGCCGAGATATTCTAGCAGGGGGAGGGACCCACCATGGTGTCCAGAAATGCCATTGGTATGGTGGTGGTGGGCCCCATGTTTTCACAGGCCATTGCCCCTTGCGAAGTGCCCACTACTGGGATTGCTGTGACTTTCATGGACCCTTTTGAATCTGATAAATATGACTCAGTCCTGTGATAATGGTGGAGTAGAACCTGTGGGAACAGGAAATAGGTAAGCTGAACCCAGACAAGGTGGTACCGAGGGATACTAACGATGGCTTGTCCCTGGAATGTACCAGCCGCCTAGGTATTACAAGTAGCAATGATACTGCATACTCTTACGGAGCTGGTGTAGGAACCACAGTCGCTGGTACAAGTTATAACACTTCCTGCACTGTCAGGAACACTAGTACCAAGAGGTTAAGCAATTCTCTGGCAGCAGCATATGCTTCCAGTGTCATTCGCACTGGAACTGTGTCTTGGATCTGATGTATAGGAACTTCCTTGACAGACCTAGAATAGGTTCCTGAATTGCTGAACCCACTCTTTGTAGCAGAGGAATGCTCTGGAGAACACTTACTTTCAAAGTCCCTGCCAGAGTTCTTGCTTCTAGCTGGCCTCAGTACTGAAGATCTTGCTGGATGATGTACCATGTTCTTAGTAGATCTGTGTCTCTTCTTCAGTGCTCTACACACAGAACGTGGTGCCAAAGACATCTAAGGAGGTGCACTCTGTACCACTGGTGCCACACTCAAGGTATGCTCTGAACCAGACGGCTCCAATGGAGGGTGAAGTGCTGCCTCCGTTATGGGACACTTAAGTATCACTGCTCTATCTTTTTTAGAGTGAGGCTTCTTAAAGCCTCTACAAATGTGACACTTGTCACTGATGTGTGACTCCCCCAAACATTTTAGGCAACTGGGGTGTGGATCACTAACTGGCATCAGTCTCACACATGACCCATGGGACTTGAACTCCAGGGAGAGAGACATGGCTCTAGCCCCAGTACTGAGAATCAAATTGGGTTCAAAACGGACCTAAAAAATGAAAACCTTACACTAACTCAGCGGTCTCCAACCTTTTCGTCTGGCGGGCGCCAGACGAAGCATTGTGGCGGCAGTCGAGCATCCACTGAAATGCCGCCGAATTTCGGTGGATGCTCGATCGTCGGCCAGGATGTGGGCGCATTTAGACGCCCCCACGGGTGCCATGGCACCCGCAGGCACCATATTGGGGACCGCTGCACTAACTATACATTATATTGAACTAAGCACTTAACAAGAAACAGACTATATACATAACGAGTGACAGAAATAAACTTGCAATAACAAGACTAGAAACATTCCAACAATCATCACTGGCTGTAAGAAGGTTCTAAGGGGGAATCAGGGCAGCTCTACTCTCCTGTAACAGCATGAAGTGATGCATGGCAACAGAGGGCACTCAAACTGCCTGGATGGGTTACCACTGAGGGAAAAGGTTCTCTGACAACTATGCACAAGGCATGCACACACCTACAGCAGAATGGACGTGCAATCACCTAAAAAAGAAAAGGCCACGATCACCAAATGGGTGGTGGTTCTTTCGTATGGAAATAGCAACATTTACAAGTTAATAGAAAGTTTTCAGATCCATTCAAGAGCTTCAAGAAATGCAGAATGTGCCATTGCCATATTGCCTGGAAATGAAAAGACTTGTTCACAGTGTGTTCAATGGTTTGGAGGCTTCTACATACACACTGTGGTGAATCCTTGTTTCTTCATTTGTGCATCAGGAGTGCACATGCTCCAAGTAACACCCTAATATGGTTGATGGTCATCCACTGTCTTTGGTGGTACAAAACCAGGCAGTTCAATAGCAGGATCATCTATGAGAAGTCTGTTTATATCAGATCCCGCCCATGGTATCCTTCAGGTGTCTTCTGGGTTGAAACTGGATGACAGAAAAGCTTCTCCAGCCGCCTAGAATAAACTGAAGGTCATTTACTGATCTGTCAGTCAAAATAGCAACCGAGTAAGGCAGTGGGACAGATCATGAGAATGGAACATGTGTTGCATCCTCAACTTTCACTCTATAGTTTATGATCAGATCTGGCACTTGTCCAGCCAAATGTCTGGGCCCAGGCAATAAGGAAATAGGTGCAACTCCCACTCCCATTTTCTTACTTTTGCTTGCTTTGGATCCACTATGGTTTGTGCTGCACCAAATTGTGGTAACTAGTTGGACTAAACCAGGGCTGAAGGTGCCATTTAGCCAGGGCTCAGCAATGGAGACAAAGTTGGGAGCCTCATTCAAAACTAGATCAAGGATGGTGCTGGCAGTATTTCTTAGTACAGGTGTATCACTTACACAAAACCACGCAATTTCTGAAATCACTGAACCAGGAAATATTATAGATTCATTAAAGAATACAAATCCAGAGAGGTGCTGATCACCTCTCAGGAGTTAGCCCACAGAATCTAGTTATCCAGCTGCAGATGACACATTTCTGAATGTTTCTAGCTTGTTAACTGAATTCTGCAGCTCTGTGTGGGTGTTGTACACTATACTAGCTAGATTAAGTTAGATTTATGAAAGTACTGGTTACTGTCTATGATCTTATATTTATATGATGCCTATCAACTTTACAATCTTAAACTGATATAATAAACCACACAAGGGTCATTTTTTCCATCACTGCAATACAGCCCACTCTGGGGATGAGATATACTAGTGACTATTGTAGAAGTAAGGAAAGAATTGACAAGGATTTGTAGGGGATTTCAATGCATGTCAGTCTGTTAGCAAGAGTCAGGCTAGCAGTTAACAAGAGTTAGGCCAGCTGTAATAATGCGAGACTTGTAGAAGCGAGGATGGTGTGAGGCGAGTGGAAAAGAACTGTGTGAAAAGTTGTCACGACCTTGCACTAATAACCAAATATGTAGACTGGCATCATCTAGAAGTAAGAAAAATAAGATAGCAGGATGGCCTATGTATAAACAAAATGCAGCTGTTGCTTATTATTGTCTGTATTATTGCTTGTCATTGTCTGTAACAAAGGTATAAATGCTTGTTGTAATTGTTTGCCTGTTGAGAGACCTGTCCAGGACTGGGGCGACTCTGTGTCCTAGGGCACTCCCTCCCTCTATTGCAATTGCTGGAGAAATAATAAAGTATTTGATTTTGCTGCGCACAAACAAAAAAGCAAGAACTGAGTTTTTCTCCAACACTATTTAGCCATACACAATGCCACCACACGCCAGACTAGGTTAATACTTCCTCATCCTATTGCAAAGCCTGTTAACAAGGATTCAATTTATTATCAATGGCGATGGTGCTTTATGTGATATGGACTTTTTCCACTAGGAAATAGACTGAAAACCCCCACACAGTTTCACAGAGGCCACCAAATGCCAATTAGATAGATATGGTTTATACTTACTATTAACGTGGGCTAAACCCAGACTTGTGAACAGCTCCATAGTTCATTACGAAACCACTACCCCATACCAAGTCAATTCCTGTGAAATATGCTTCTGTATATTGAACAAAAATCACTTGGGCAAGAAAAATATATTAAAGTGTGAGAAAAAGCAATAGGCACAAGGCAGAAGTAGAGCTGGTTTATTATACACGTACACAGAACGGTATCTATAAGGACTGAGTGTACCAGGCATGGAAATGGCATGTCTAGGACAACCAGTAATTTCATTTCTGCATTCTGAACTTAACTGTCATTCTGTAAAAAATTACTATGACTGCTGCTGTCTGAAAATGCTTTGAGCAAAAGTCTTAACATTCCAAATGATCCTGAAAATTTCATTTCTCTATGCTTTTTAAGTTGTTTAGTTCTGAATCAGCAGTCTAAAAGTGTGTTTAAACACTGCAGGTAACCATTTCCCATGGAACAAATACGGAGGAAATCAGGTTACAGTGAGGGCACCCAGCAGGACTCTTCTACTGTCTACTCAACGTCAGTGTAAACTGATTTTTTTAAGAAAGACACTCAGGGAGAAGAGAACACATTGAAGAAAACACGTTCTGCATGCAAGAAAGAGCAAAGAGATGGAACACAGGATACTATGAGATAATTATGCAGAGAGAAAAAACAGAGGAAACAGGACAGCAGAAGAATAACAATATTACAGCAGGTGGGAGTTGTACAAACTAGGCTGGCTTGCAGCAGCAGAAAGCAGATAATACATGAGCATTTTCACTCTTGCTCTCTTTAACTGCCTGCTCATAAGTTCCCGATGGTTTCTTCATCATGGTTTGTGTTACTAAAATTGCTGTTCACTAAGCATTAAGTTTTGAACTAAATTAGAAATGTGCCACACAAGAACTATAAAGAAGTTTACACATTGCATTAAAAAAAGAAAGCGAGTGTGTTAGGCTGCTCAGAAATAAATAAAAAAAGATTAAGGGACCCCAGAAAATTGAGAAAGATTTGCTGTAACAGACACACAGCTAGATCCTGAGAGATGCCATATACCTGCAAATCCCAGAAGCAAGTGGCTCAGCACCTCTCGGGATGTGGCCTTCAGTGAGCCGCATACTGGTTATGGGGAAACGATCTCTCTCTAGGTATGATCTCACAGCCGATCCACACAGTATGAAAGGGAAGAGACCAGTCGAGAAGGATTGCGGTGGGAGATGCATTTCTCTTGTATAACATCAAACAGTTAGTGCATCACTTCAATATTATTCAAATATTCTATAGCAATGCTCTAGCCAAATAGAACATGGACTATATCAAAAGGACTAGAATACATTAAGGATTTCTGCAGAGTGCTGTTATTGTTGACCTACAGTTTCATTATTTCATATTATTGTAGTACATATTCTCTGTTCCGCTCTGTCCTTTTATGTTGCACTAGCTACATACTGTGAAGACAATTGAAACAGTCCCTCAGAAATACCTGCTGGGTAAGTGAGTATCCTGGATGCCCTCACATCCCCTGGCATAGGGGGCAAGCTACAAGTACAGGACATCAGTAGGGTATTACTTAAAACTAACTTGGCCTATGTCCTGTGACTGAACTGAACAGAGCTCAGATAGAAAGGAAAATAGAGCTATTTTTTTTCTCGTCTAATTTCAAAACCACTTAAACATTGTGGGTTAGAAAGTTCAACTCAAACTGCTTTTGTGCTTTTCTTAGAGACTTTGAATTAAAGAGAAAAAATGAAAACTCTGTTGGGAAAAAATAAGGTGGAAAACTGAGCAGAAAGAGTGAAAACCACAGTGTGAGACTATACATATGGCGACACTGGCGCTGGAGGTGTAGTTTCCTGCTCAGGTAGATGTACATGCACTAGCTTTGATCAAGCTAGCATCCTAAAAATAGAAATGTATCCACGGCGCTGGGAAGGGCTAGCTGCCCCGAGTCCAATCCCACTCAGACCATGGCTACACTGGCACTTTACAGCACTGCAACTTTCGCGCTCAGGGGTGTGAAAAAAACATCCCCCTGAGTGCTGCAAGATACACCGCTGTAAAGTCTCAGTGTAAACAGTGCCGCAGCGCTGGAAGCGTGGCTCCCAGCGCTGCAAGCTACACCCATAGAGGATGTGCAATATGTGCAGCGCTGGGAGAGCTCTCTCCCAGCACTGGCGCTGTGACCACACTCGCACTTCAAAGCGCTGCCGCGGCACTGTTTACACTGTGCCGCAGCACTAGAGGAACTAGACAAAGGCAGCGCTTTGAAGTTGCAAGTGTAGCCATACCCTCAGGATCCTACATATTTATTTGTATGCCAGCCCACCCCACCGCCTGTGCTGCCACAGCACTTCTATTTTTAGCACACTAGCTCAATCAAAGCTAGCACGTGTATATCTATCTGAGCTGTAAATTGCACCTCCAGCTCTACCGTAAATGTACCTTGTGAAAAAAAAGCATAAATGGAGATAAATATATATATATATATATATCTCACACCTGATATATGTATCTGTCCCTACCACATAACACAGGCTTCCCTTTACCTAGAAGAACATGCTGTTAAACTGATTCATCCTTGAAACAAACACAAGGCTTCAATGATAGCCAAAAATATCTGCAGATTCAGCTTAGTTCTGTGAACCTCAAATATTGCTCAACGGGATCACAAGACCTGAAGAATAGTGCACTGTTCACATTCCCCCTCCCATTTTAAAGAAATAATATTTCAATGACAAGGTCTGAACTTTCATCTGTTTATCCTATTTCTGTATCTGCTGCTTCCCTCCTAAAACCTTTATTGCCAGAGTAGCAGCTCGAAGCCAAACGAAGGTTTGAGTATTGCACTGTGGTACATCACACGCCAAGAAAATGAAGCCCAATTTCAGGCTGCATGAGAGAGAAAGCTGTGATTTTGCTAGTGTGAGGCTGTTGCTTTGGAAGGAGTAGGAGGATTGTGAAGCAAGCCATCACTTGTCAGAATTCTGGGATTCTACTGTCAAGATCTCAAACACAAATAAGGGTGGCAAAAAATCAACCATACAACCCAAAACCTGGAAGACACTAGACAGCTGTGTAGGTACTGGAACTAGACAAAGGCCACAGCAACCACTCATTCCCATTCAAAAAAGTAAATAATATGAGGGGTGTTCTCTGCTGAGGTCACTGAGTGTAAAGGGAGTGGTCACAGGAAGCACTGCCACTTAGATAAATGATCACACACAAACCAACAATCATACTCTCACAGCTGTGTTTGGTTTCCCAGTTGCTCCTCTCTAAACTAACCCTGGCCAGGTTCTTTACTGTTCAGATAAAGCTGATGGTCTCATGAGAAAGAGTGTTCTTTCAAAAAGCCTAGCTGCAGCCGTATTCAGTTTTTAGAGATAACCACGGAGTTTACAAATGATACAATACAAGCTGCAGATTTCAAATGTTCTTGGTTTCACAGCTGAGGTAATAGGAAGCGGCTTGTCCTCAGCATTATTAGCTGGCACTGAAAAAGCAGTCAACAGAATTAGAAAAACCGATGATGTACTTAGGAAGAGCAAGTAAATTAGAGAAGCTCATGGATGATACATGGCTGGTGCTAGCCTTAGAAGAGCCAACAGTGAAAGGAAACACAATTCAGTAATTGTAAGGAGTGTGTATGTGTAACAAATAAAGCAGTAGGTATAATAAACAGATGAAGAAAATATGGTGGTAACCAAGGGATCATAGGAATTTGATTCTTTGAAGGGTAATTCAGAAAATGGAGTAATATACAACAATTTGGGGAACTAAATGAGGAAGCAAGGGAGAAAGAATTGGAACAGAGAGATAAGGAGGAATTTGTTAATGTGCTTGGTAGAGAGCCATTTCTTATAGAAGGGTCATGCTAATTAGATTCTGAAGCAAGGGTTAAGGATAAGTTAGATCAGAGGATTGCAGCTGAACCCGTTATAGTTTTGTATGCTGGAATAAGGGCGACAAGAGATAATTCAGAGACTGGCCCAAGATCTTAGGGAAAAAGAGTATGAAGTTGTATTTTCAGCTGTGCTACTAGTTTCATTATTGGTAGACATGAGAGATGCTCAAACAAGTATGAACAATTTGTTCACAGAATTTCATCCCCCCCCATTTTAAAATTATATACATCTGGAGGAAAATTTCCCTTACTTTCATTACTCATATCCCCTTGATGAACATTTTTAATAAATATTCCAGTCTACAAGAGCAAATTGTTACTGGAAATGTTTTTGTATGTAGGCAATAGTAAGGATTATACCAAAGACGTTGAGTATGCAAAAACTGAAGCCAAATCTTTCTTGTGAGATCATTTTCAAACCATTTAACTCAATTGTTGATCATGCTTACAGATACAGTGTTATTTTGCCAAAGGTCTGTTTGCATTCTCTTGACAATCTCATGTATTAACAGTGCAGTACAAGCCAAGACTCTTGCCAAGGGTCCTGGGGAATGCTGCTGTTTTAATTGTCCCAGCTCAAATGCTACTATGAGCATGGATTTATTTATTTATAATTTCGCCCATCTTCTCCTTCTTCATTTGTCATTCATTTCCACCTTCCAAGCCACAGGGAGGTTTTACTGGGAGCCCTTCCAAACACCCAAACATTTGCCCCCTCCCTCTGCAAAAATGTACCACAGGACCCTATGAAAACACTAAACAGAACATGATAAATTTATTTTTTGAAGTGTCTCCAAACCTTTCCTTTTAAAATAACCTAAATGTTTGCCCAGCAGTAAGAGAAATGAAAAACATACATGATGAATTTTACCTGTATGCACAGGGACCATTTATATCCAATTTAAGCCTTGTTTTAAAAACTTACCTGGATTTAAATGGTTTGCTGGTCTTGTGCTGATGTGCTGCAGTGGTGAATTTCAGCTATAAGAAATGACATGATGATGAAAAGTCAGTAAACTCTTGTCACTGAGTCGATTTTTTATATTTTTAGTAGACTGGGAATATTTTAGAGTGAAATCAGAATGATATGATGATCGTTAATTAAATTCCAACCAGACATCATAACAACAGATTATGGACTTAGAGTTACATTCTGCAGCTGGAAAAATAAATGAAATGCTTATTAGCTTGATAAGAGCTGTGCATATACTGTGTAGATGTACCGTGCTAAATTTGGTTCTTTAATGCAGAGTTTCTGAACATTTATTTATAGTTATAGAAGGAAGATTTTGAAGAAGTGACTTGCGTATATCTGAATATAAGAGGTTTGATATAGCCTGAGATAATGCAGTGGTGTGTCTACACAGCAAAAGCTGTGCACAGGCTGACCAGTCCATGCAAGCTTGAATTTTGGTGGCAGTGAAGACATTGCAGTGTGGGCTTCAAAACAGACTACCAAGTTAAGAATGTACTCAGGGTCTGTATTGGGCTTGTGCTACCCATGCTGAAGCCAGCACCACACTGTTTCCACAGCTACTATTACGCAGGCTAGCTGTATTCAAACTAGTTTGGGGCGGCTAGCCTATGCACAGCTTTTGCTGTGTAGATGTACCCTAATTCTTATGCCAGTGTAACGCCAGTTAAACCAATAGCTTTGTATTGGTATCAAGTGGAGTAACGGAGTGGTGAATCAGGCCCATAGCATCCACAATTAACACTGTGTTGAAATTTGCTAGATAGGACAAAGGGAAATGAAGAGATCAACAAGTTAAACATCTTTTTATATAGGTGCTGGAAAACTTACACTATATGGATATAGAATTTTAGGTAAATATACATATATTGCAGGAGAAGTGAGATATTTTTGGAATAACAAACAAGGTGAAGCTAGGAAATTGAATAGAAATTTGAAATTTCAAAATGCAGAGCTTGTTAAGTGATAGGTAAAATAAAGCTTAGTAAAACAGAGGTGTAGATTTTGTTGAGGAGTATTTTATGCTTCAGCAAGAAATGATATAAATATATTGGCAGACACAACATAAGCAATTTGTACAGAATACAGGCAAGTATATAGTAATGTATGACAGTTTGAGAAAGTATTTATACAGATGAGATGCCTATAAACATAGCAGAGCATTGATCATGGGCAGTTTTTAACTCTTTGGCACTAAACTGGGTTTTTCTGACAAATTGTGATAATGTATCTTGTGTTAGTGCTAATGGCAGGAGCCCCAGACCTGCTGGCTCCAAGAGATTAATTTCTGAGATATTGATTATGATAATAAATATGGAACAACTGAGTGTGAAAGTGGGTTATCCTAGAGATAATGCTGGGTTGATTTCTTACTTAGTGTGCCTCTTGGAGTCACAGATTTTTGCCTGGTCTGCCTCTCAGCTCCTTCTGGACCTCAGAACAAGTGTATATATTCTTAGGGTGACCAGACGTGCCGATATTTGCTCGTTTGTCCCGCGTCCCGACCGATGCTAGGTCAGGACGCGGGACAAACAAACAAAGTCTTCCCTCCACAGGCGGAGCCCAGAAGGGCTCACCCCCCGCCCCTCCACCTCTTCCTTCCCCCATTGGATCCCTCCCCAAATCCCCGCCTCTTTCCCAAGCGCTGGAGGGAGGCCTGGGAGACGCAGGGGAGCGCGGGGCCGGGGTGAGTGTGAGTCCGAGTCCGAGTCCGAGTCCGGCGTGGCCGACGAGCGCAGGCAGGACTCGGGCGGGGCGGTACCTGGAGGAGGAGCAGGGAGCCAGCCCACGGGGCCAGGCGGCGGCGGCTGTTTTCCCAACCTGGGCGGCGGGACTCGGGAGCAGAAGCGGCCGCTGGCCAAGCATGGGGCGCCCGGGGCGCAAACCACCCGAGCCCGGGCTTGCTGTGGTGACCCAGCGCGCACGCTGCGCCCAGCCCCCGGCCAGTCGCGTCTGGGCTAGCTGCCCAGCTGGTGCAGTCCTGCGGGCGGCCCCGTTCGTTCCCCTGCGGGACTGGGGGGCTGGGGCCTGCTGCCCCCACTCTGGGGCCGCCCGCGGGACTGCACCAGCTGGTGCGGAGGTGGGAGCTCCAGCGGGTTTTTTTTTGTTTTTTGCTCTGCTGTCGTTTTTTTCTTGTTTGTTTTTTTGCACCCGTCCCCACCCCCCGTCCCGATATTTCAGTTTTGACATCTGGTCACCCTATATATTCTTGATGTATAATGCAACACTAGCTCCTTTTTTCCCTGCCTGTCCCTCCTGGAAAAAAGCTATACCCCTCTATACTAATATTCCAGACATGAGGTTTATCCCACAAAGTTTCAGTGGTGCCAACCAAGTTATAATTTATCCTATGTACTAATACTTCCAGTTCTTCTTGTTTATTCCCCATACTCCTTGCATTTGTGTATAGACACCTAAGATGTTAGCAGATTCCCTCACTGTTATCCCACTTGTTGCTCTTCTGACCCTACTGTGATTTTCAATTACCTTCCCCTCTGTGCCCCAATGTTTAGCCCTCTGTTAAGGTCACCTTTTTATATACTTATCTGTGGGTGTTTTTTCACCTGCCCCCTTTGAACTTCGTTTAAATCTATTTTACAGGTTGTGAATCCAAGACCTGAAAACAAACCAAGAGGTTTAAGCCTTTTACAGTATCTACCAAGTTTTTCACTCAGTCTGGAAAGCTGCCAGTATGATTAAAGCTACAGTGAACTCAGCACCACTAGTAATGATTTCTTAACCCCCATGACACTAGACCAGAGTCCTCAGATGTTTTCAGTTACAGCCATCCAACCCTGTTATGGAACCCCCTGGACTAGATTATCTGATTTACATCTGTGCAGCTTCACTAAGAGTTGCCATTGTAAATCAGGGTAGAATTTGGCCTATGCAAGGTACTGTAGATACAAAATGGTACCCTGCTGCAATGCCTGAAAGCTGTTTGGGGGCCTGACCCTGTAAGGAGCTAAGAGTCTAATTCCTATTGACTTGAATAGAAGTGCAGGGCATTCAGCACTGTGAAGTATCAGGTCTGGGTTAGTGCCAACGGGCAGATTCTGCTTTCTTTGCACACTCAGAACTCCCCTTGACATCAGCACAAATTTTGCTTGTGCAATGAGCGCAGAAGAGGCCTACTATTACTGCATCCACATTGTTTCATTTATGGTAAGAAATAAAGAAATGTAAACATTATAGATCTTTAAGAAGTCAATTTATTTGGGTTTTCCCCTTTTTATAAAGTAACCTCTTTTTCCATTTCCACTAAATCTGCTCTGTGCTTTCTCTGCTAAAAAAAAGTTTGTTTGATTGTTTCAAAGAATGCCAATAATCACAAATCACTACCCACAACACATCCTGTAGTAAGCCCTTGTGTATGTAACTGCATTGCCTTTGCCAACATTTTAGATAGTTTCATGCTATTCTTGCTGTTTCTCATGTCACAGAGGTTAGTTCTCCTGTGAATGTGTATGAAACAGCTAGTAAAAAGTAACTATTGTCTGAATCCAAGTACACAAAATATTCCCAAGCGACCAGCATTTTTCTTCTGGTAAGCTGAGAGACTTGATTGTGTAATTTACTGAATGCAGCCATTAATAACAACAAGACCTGATATTGTTCGAGTACATATCTCCTTAGAGCACTGTCTGCAAATTGTCCCAAAATTGCAAGATCAGGGAAAAAACAACTAAATAACAGTTTTAAAGTTTTAAAGAGGCAGTTTTAAAAGGAAAAGTACTGCACCACCCAACTGAGCTGAACTTTCCATCTCTCTCTTGTTTTTATGCATGACTCTCCCAAGGAGAGTGATATAAATACAGATGTAACTTTAGAAAGAACAGTCAAATGATAGAGCAAGTGATTTCCCTTTGTTCTACATCTGTTAATACGTGAGATCAAAACTGTAGAGACAAAAAGCATTTGAGGTAGCTACTTTCGGAGTAGCTGTGTACAGTACAGATAGAAAGGCCCAATCCTATAATTCCTCCTGACTGAGAGCTCCTGGATCTCGTCCTGTATTTATACTGATTTTTAGCTAAAAAAGGTTTCAGTGCTCATCAGTGTTCCTTAGCCATTGGAGAATCCCTAATTCATGGATTGCTCCAAAGCCAGTCTAAAATAAGCAGATGCAATGCCCATGGAAGGCTGTGGGCCAAATCCAGTGATGACAAACGGTGGGGTAAAGTTTCATACCAGGTAGAAAGTGATTACAAAAAGGGGGTTAGTGGCAGAGTAGTTTAACTTAGACTAATTTGGATTTCAGTGAGTGTGCAAATGTAGATGGGAATTAAATGAATCTTGCCCTGTACCTCATGTGGCCACAGGCACCAGAGAAAAGTGGGTGTAAATCATTTAGCATTCTGCTCTAGTAGGGTTTTACACCCTCTTTGCACTGTGTAAATGACCATGTGAGGTGCAATGTATTGTGAATCTGGTCCATTTCCACCACCACAGAGGAAGGAATTTATATGTGCACCAGTGTGGAGGTCAGCGCAAAGACAGAGGATGAGCAGTTTATGCCTCCCCATTACTGAAACCACTGAGGACCAGTTCAATCCCTGGCTCTGACTCAGACACACCTGCAGGATGCCCAAGGCCCCTGTGTGCCTTGCTGCAGCCAAATAATGACCAAGGCCATAGATGCATCTCAGACTATCTTCCTGTCACCCATTGTGTGTCCCAAAATGTATCTCTCAGCTGGCATGGCAGCTCCAGAAGAGGAGCACTAGAGGTATTCTCTGAGTGGACTGTGTGGCTGCTTTGCGGTCTCTTTGCACTGGGTCTTCTGGTACAAAACTGCTGCAGAGGAACTGCAAATCAGGCTGTGAGGGGCTGGGGGGAGTGTATGTAGACAGAGCAAGACAAACCTCCTAACACTGCCCTGGCAACTAGTTACTTCAAAGCACTAGCACTGTGGTTCTCAAACTTTTGTACTGGTGACCCCTTTCACATAGCAAGCCTCTGTGTGTGACCCCCTCTTACAAATTAAAAACACCTTTTTACATATTTAACACCACTATAAATGCTGGAGGCAAAGCGGGGTTTGGGGTGGAGACCGACAGCTCGTGACCCCCCATGCAATAACCTCGCGACCCCCTGAGGGGTTCCAACCCCCAGTTTGAGAACCCCTGCACTAGCACATAATTATGATACTGCTCATAGCAGAATGCAGGCAGATGAGAATTTCTCAGGCTGTAACATTCTCCATGAGTACTTTCGATCCACCTTATAGTCCATTCGTCCAGCCCATACTTCTTTAACTTGCCACCAAAAATACTGTGGGAGAGCATATCAAAAGCTTTGCTAAAGTCACGGAATAACACACCCACTGCTTTCCCCTCATCCACAGACCTAGTTATGTCCTCATAGAACGCAATTAGTTAGTCAGGCATGATTTGCCCTTGGTGAATCCATGCTGACTGTTCCTGATCACTTTCCTCTCTTCTAAGCAGGGCCGGCTCCAGGCCCCAGCACGCCAAGCGCGTGCTTGGGGTGGCAAGCCACGGGGGGACGCTCTGCCGGCATTGTGAGGGCGGCAGGCAGGCTGCCTTCGGTGGCTTGCCTGTGGGAGGTCTGCCGAAGCCGCGGGACCAACGGACCCTCCGCAGACAAACTGCCGAAGGAAGCCTGCCTGCTGTGCTTGGGGCCGCAAAATCCCTAGAGCTGCCCCTGCCTCTAAGTGCTTCAAAACTGATTCCTTGAGGACCTGCTCCATGATTTTTCCAGGGACTGAGGTGAGGCTGACTGGCCTGTAGTTCCCCGGATCCTTCTTCTTCCCTTTTTAAAAGATAGGCACTACATTAGCCTTTTTCTAGTCATCCGGAACCTCCCCCGATCACCATGAGTTTTCAAAGATAATGGCCAATGGCTCTGCAATCACATCCACCAACTCCTTTAGCAACCTCGGATGCAGCACATGCAGCCCCATGGATTTGTGCTCATCCAGCTTTTCTAAATAGTCCTGAACCACTTCTTTCTCCACAGAGGGCTGTGCAGCAGTCTGGGAAGTGTGACCTTGTTCTGTGGAAGTAGAGGCATACAAATATTGAGTAGTTGCCTCCCTCATTCAGTAAGGGGCCCACACTTTCCTTGATTTTCTTCTTGTTGCTAACATACCTGAAGAAACCCTTCTTGTTACTCTTAACATCTCTTGCTAGTTCAATTCCAAGTGTGATTTGGCCTTCCTGATTTCACTCCTGCATGCCTGAGCAATATTTTTATACTCCTCCCTGGTCATTTATCCAATCTTCCACTTCTTGTAAGAGTCTTTTTTTGTGTTTAAGATCAGCAAGGATTTCACTGTTAAGCCAAGCTGGTCGCCTGCCATATTTACTGTTCTTTCTACACATTGGGATGGTTTGTTCCTGCAATCTCAATAAGGATTCTTTAAAATACAGCCAGCTCTCCTGGACTCCTTTGCCCCTCATGTTATTCTCCCAGGGGATCCTGCCCATCAGTTCCCCAAAGGAGTCAAAGTCTGCTTTTCTGAAGTCCAGGGTCTGTGTACTGCTGCTCTCTTTTCTTTCTTGTGTCAGGATCCTGAACTTGACCATCTCATGGTCACTGCTTCCCAGGTTCCCATCCACTTTTGCTTCCTCTACTAATTCTTCCTGGTTTGTGAGCAGCAGGTCAAGAAGACCTCTGCCCCTAGTTGGTTCCTCCAGCACTTGCACCAGGAAATTATCCCTTACACACTTCCACAATACAAAGTAATAGGATCTTGGTTTGTCCCATTTAGAGAGAAAAGACAGCTGCAAGGATCATATCAGAGGTTTGGGATGGATCCAGTCTCTAACTACAGGTAGGTTTAAATAAGCTATTTAATTATGAATTTAATTAGTGCTGAGCAAATAATGCAGAAAATTCCCTACAAATTTTCATTTGAATGACATTTACTTCAGCTATGTTTATGCCCATATCTATGCAACTGATTCCTGTGTGATAAAATTTTACTATCATGAATGTTTGAGGAAAGTGAATGTTAAGCTTGTATGGATGAAGATGTGCAGAAAGCACTTTTTAAATTCCTTTCCCACAGGCATTCACGTAGGCAATCTGATGTTATATTATAGTCATCCTACCAGGCAACAGAAACAGTTCTATATGTGACTTCTTATCTGACCATTTGCAACATAGAGCAGCTGAAAAGTTGCATTTTTGAGTTAACAGCAAATCATCAATTCATGAAAAATATTGTTAAGTAATTTTATATAGTAAACAAAGGGGAATTTAATCTGCTGACTGGACAGTTCACAACCAGAAAGAGAGGCAAAATCTGTTTAATAGATTATTTGTTCTAAACTATTTGCACAGCTCTAATTTCCACATTTATACTAGGAACAAAGAAGAATTTGGCTCAGAAGTTTTAAAACATCTATTTTAATTATAGCTGAGATGGTCTGGATATCTGATGCTATAAGTGGCACAATATAGACCCCAAGATATCTGTTAAATATACAGTGGCTATGTCTACACAAGGGAAGAAGGTGCTCTTTTCAATCCAATTAGCTCAGTCAAATTGGATTAACATGTCTGGAAACTGCTCTTGCAACCTGAGTAGACAGTTTAATGCTTTTTCAGTTGCGTTAGTTGGTTGTGGTGTAGTCTAGGTGCTAAGGAGGGTTTTCAGTTAAGATAAGGACTTGTCTACATGGGGAAATTACAGTGGTATAAGATAGGGTGTCTTTGAACTGCTATGATTATACAAGTATGACTCTCTGTGTGGACATATTTTTTACAGTGTAGTTTATGTCACTTTGGAAGGGATTTAAGCTGAACCAAAAAAGCCACTCATATTAGAAGAGGAGTCAGTGGTTTAACTATATTGGTATAATTATACTGGTATAACTGATCAAGCTTTCCTTCATAGAAAAGCCATGACTCTGAAAAATGCACCTTCCCCCTTTGTACAGACATGGCCAGTGTATTTGTTTTATGGTGGGATAAAAGTTACATTTCTATGGGATTCTTCTATATAACTGGTGTGACAAAGTTCCTCCTCTGCCTTGGTGGGTCCTCCGCTTATAGGCGAATTGGCTTGCCTCAGAGGTTCACGGCAGCCCTTAGTTCATGCTAGTGGCTTAAACCTGCCATCCACTCAGCTAATCTCGTCAATGGCCAGCATGGGGCAAATGGAGAACAATCCCCACAGTCTTTGTGTCCCACCTAGTGAGTCAGGAACAGGTCAGATCCCTTTCCAATTTAGATCATCCCTTCTGTTGTTTCTCACAGACCAGGTCAATTCCTCCTGTGTCTGTCTGGGAGTTGGGAGGAACCCGGACCCACCCTCTACACCAGGTTCCAGCTCAGGGCCCTGTGGATGGCAGCTGTCCAGCAGCACACCTTCTCACTCCCTGCTCCCTGCACACACCCCTACTAACTGATGGGAGGTCCTTGTTAAACCAGGTGTCCTGAATAGCCTGCCTGCCATAATTGATTCTAGAATGTTCTTAATTGGGTCTAGCAGGTTCCTGATTGCTCTAGGGCAGCCCCTGCTCTGGTCACTCAGGAAACAGAAAATTGTTCATCCAGTGGCCAGTATATTTGCCTTCTACCAGACTCCTGTACCCCACTGGGTCTGTCACACTGGGTTTTCTTTTATCACCCCTTTACCTTCACCCTACACATGCAACTGGAGCTTGCTTGTGCAATGTTCAGAGGAGCAAGAGTAAGCCTCTTCCGTAACTATTAGCTGTTGTTTATTGTCTTGCACCAGTACCACTAACATCCCCTGAGGCCCTGTATTTGCCATATATTGCTTGCAGTAGTACTAATGCACCCAGAACATTTTGCAGAGGGAAAAAGCACTAAAAGGCTTCCTGGAGTGCACCCATGGCCTCTGTAGGGAAGTAAGGGGAGTCAGGTATGTGAGATCTAGGGTTCTGAATTGAGGTGGAACTGGAGTTGGGAGGCAATTCAGTTTGGCAAGAGAGGTTAAGACCCAGATGGTTAAGAGTATTTGGAGGGCTAATGGGGTATGATTATTCTTCACAATCTGATCACTGCTTGATTATTTTCTCTCTTTGATTTTTACATCTAGTGAAGTGGCTTCTGAAACTATGGCATCTGTGTCTATGGAAGAGTGGATCTCAATGTTATTACTCTACCTCAGCAACAGTGTTCATTCCTCCGGTATTGTCCTCCTGTGGCTCTTTAAAATTAACCAGATTAGACCATTTCCAAAGTGACATAAGCTAAACTGAGAAAAGGCAGTCCCTTGAGAATAAGAGGGAGCACACCGAGCATTATATAGGTATAACTATAGCAGTAAAACTATAGTGGTGTAATTATGCCTGTGAATTTCCTCATGTAGTCAAGGTCTAATTTTTTTTCTGAGTGACATTCCCCTAAACTCACTCTATGATCCATTTACTTCAAGAGAGAAGTAACTTTTGATTGCACAATCAAAGTATATGTAAGCTAAAACACAAACTCTATGCCAAAAGGAGGAGGAAGGGTGGGAATACATTTTTGTTTGCCCTCCACTGCCAGAATAGTTTTGCAACAATGCCTCTTATTATTGCATTGCAGAGAGTGTTTAGGGAGAAAAAAGAAGAAACTGAGCGCGCGCGCACACACACACACTCTCTCTCTCTCTCTCTCTCTCTCAGAAAGAGATCTGGAATCCATCATTTTGTCCCTAATTGACAGCTAGTTAAAGCCAAATACTCTCTGATCCAGTTACATTTGTAGTTTTTGGATGTCTTTATTGGCCTAAGACCTATAAACACCATCCGGTAATAATTAGAAGCATGTGAACTGGATGAAATTCTGTTTGCGATTAACTTTCAGAAACCTATATTCAGCCAGGATAATGACTCAGAGCTTACTAATGGTCTAGCGGCTTGTTCATGTATTCCACAGCATAAAGTTAGAGAATTACACCCTTTCTTAAGTAGGTGAGGCATTCCACATTAAACAGACAATGGTCTCTGGGTTTTAGCAGGCATGAAGGAAAAAAGGCAGAGGAACGACATAGGACTGCAATATATAAAGCCAAAAAATGTACAGGTGATGAAATATTCCTGTTCAGCAGAATCTGTGGCCCAAAAGTCAAAATCTACATTAACACAGAATGTATATGAACAAGGTCAAATTGGCTCTCAGACAATGGAAAGAAATAGGGGCAGGGTACAAAGCCATGTGATTGTCCGGGTGGATTCTGGCTGACAGCCAAAAGACCCTGTCCTCCACATGCCTCTCACTGCTCCAATGAGAGACTCTAAGATGTTACTCGCATCATTCACCCTGATGGGGACTGACCTCTTCAGAGAAGGACACAATGGGTAGACAAGACTCTTTGGCATATGGGCATCCACCACCTGGCCCTTAAAAACTGAAGAAATTGCTTCCCATATCTAGTATTTTCAAGGTGAGTGAAAGATTACTTATAATTTTATCTGTCCTTTAAAAAAAAAATCCTCACAATAAGCCCCACATCAGGAATACTGTGCATAGCCTGAATCCCATTGTTGTGATACATTCATATAACATCCTGGCAAAGATCATCTCTGTGCTCCTGACCACAGCTTTGGAACACCTGAAGCAAAGTTGACCCATGCAGATTCCATCCCAGATTTTACGCATGAACCACAGGGAGCATTTTAGTTCAAATAGTCTTATTTCCTTTTAGAAATCACAAAGAGAAACATATTACAACAGCAGCCAAGCTGGGTGCATTTATTAAAGCTGCATATCATTTACCCTGAACATACAGTCTCTGAATAAAATTCAGCTGTCATTAATATATGCTTGCAACAATCTGGCGAAACTCCACTGGAGTCCTCAAGTGGGGGTACATTTTGAGGTCTTTGCTTGTGCAAAACAGCTAGGGAAGTCAGAATTTGGCCCTTGGGTAAGTGTGGACTTACACTGGTATAAATGATTTCAGCATGTGCACTGGCAGAACTGAGAGGAGAGAGTTTGGCCCTTTGTATGAAAGATCCTACTTGGCTGAGAACAGCAGGGGAGACTGCTCCTGTTGTCTGTCAGCATGTCCATAAGAAACAGAGGCACTGGACTGAAGCATCACACTGCTCCTCCATGTGCTATGTGCACATACCCACTAGCGCCAGGCCCAGTTAGTGAGAAAGGGAAATTCCCCTGGTAGGGTGACCAGACACCAAGTGTGAAAAATTGGGATGGGATGGGGGGGTAAGACGAAGCCCCAAATATTGGGACTGTCCCTATAAAATCGGGACATCTGGTCACCCTATCCCCTGATGATTTATTTTTGTCCTGGTAAAACTGAAACCAAACCATGGACATAAAAACTGAATTTCTCCGATAATCAGTCCACATTCTGTTCTGGTCAATTTAAGTATTTTGAGTAGAGAAATGGCTGAGAAATAGAGGTTGAACAATCGTTGACAGCCTACATTTTGCAGGATTTGCTCACATCCCTCACCGTTAGGGTGGGATTTTCATAAGCTTTCAGCATTAGACTAACTCTGCTCTTCCTGAAATCCATGGTAAAACTTCCACTGACTTCGACGGGAGCAGAATTAAAGTAACACTGAGCACTTTTGAAAATTCTACCCATTGATTCCATCCAGACTGCGGTACTGAGCAGCCAGATGACTGGTGAATGACAGGAAGCAGAGCTTCCCTGACTTTATGTACCATGGGGGAAGGGAAAACATGGTCTCTTCCTTTATGAGGACAGCCAGGAAGAGAATACTGAATGAGGGCTAAATTCCTCAGTAAAACTGGAGTAAATCAAGAGTTATCCCACAGAAGTGAACAGAGTTACTCTGATATAACAGAGTATATCCTGGCCCCGAGCATGAGCTCCTGTCATAAACAGATGGTTAAGAGTTAATGTTTCTTTTACCTGTAAAGGGTTAAGAAGCTCAGTAAACCTGGCTGACAGCTGANTTCCCCATATTGTGCCTGCTAAGGGACTTCAGTCCTGGAGTTGTACTATGCTTTATGGAATTGCCACGGAAGAAAGGAGAGGGGCCCAGGGGCCCTGATGTCGTGGATATTAAAAGAATGAGTTTTGTAAAAGTTGTGAGTGTTGTGTATGTCAGGACATGGAGAGAGTCTGTCTACTCCTCAACACTGACTGCTGCGAGGATGAGGTGAGGCAAGGTGACTTCTTCAACTCAGAGGCCTCTGCTCTGTCCTGGGCCAAGAATACTCTTTTGGAGCTGTCAAAGTTTTTTCCCCCACTTTGAACTTTAGCATACAAATGTGGGGGACCTGCATGGACCCTTCTAAGCCTAATTACTAGCTTAAATCTGGTACGCTGCCACCAGCCAGAATTCTGTGTCTGGCACACTTCTGTTCTCCCAAAACCTTCCCTGGGGAATCCAAGACCCAAACCCCCTGGGTCTTAAAACAAGGAGATATTAACTACCCTCTATTTTCTCCCCCCAGAAAAGCAGCAGAGAATCCTGTGGCACCTTATAGACTAACAGACGTTTTGGATCATGAGCTTTCGTGGGTGAATACCCACTTCGTCAGATGAATGCATTCATCTGACGAAGTGGGTATTCACCCACGAAAGCTCATGATCCAAAACGTCTGTTAGTCTATAAGGTGCCACAGGATTCTCTGCTGCTTTTCTGGGGGGAGAAAATAGAGGGTAGTTAATATCTCCTTGTTTTAAGACCCAGGGGGTTTGGGTCTTGGATTCCCCAGGGAAGGTTTTGGGAGAACAGAAGTGTGCCAGACACAGAATTCTGGCTGGTGGCAGCGTACCAGATTTAAGCTAGTAATTAGGCTTAGAAGGGTCCATGCAGGTCCCCCACATTTGTATGCTAAAGTTCAAAGTGGGGGAAAAAACTTTGACAGCTCCAAAAGAGTATTCTTGGCCCAGGACAGAGCAGAGGCCTCTGAGTTGAAGAAGTCACCTTGCCTCACCTCATCCTCGCAGCAGTCAGTGTTGAGGAGTAGACAGACTCTCTCCATGTCCTGACATACACAACACTCACAACTTTTACAAAACTCATTCTTTTAATATCCACGACATCAGGGCCCCTGGGCCCCTCTCCTTTCTTCCGTGGCAATTCCATAAAGCATAGTACAACTCCAGGACTGAAGTCCCTTAGCAGGCACAATATGGGGAAGAACTGGTGGCCAGGATACTTTGTGTGGGGGAAGGGGAGAGGTGTGGTGACATTCTCTCTACATCAACCCCCTGTTCCTGTGTGGCTGGTGTGTTGCTCATCTGTTCCTTTCCAAGTGGGAACCCAACCTTCTTCAAGGTCAGTTAACCAGACTGTGCACAGACTGTTTATGTCGGAGTATCCCTGAGTACCACATAACTGAGCCAGAGAAACTGGGGGTTAGTTATTAAGTGTAGCAGCTGGTAGATGTTTAGTTTAAGTTTATAGTAATCTGTATAACGTATGCATTTGCTTACAATTGACCAGCCCAGATGTGATACAGTAAAGAGATTGTATGCTATACAAACACCCATTGATTTCCAGGGGGCGCTTACGCAAAGTGAGTTGAATTATATTAACTAACATTCTATCAGCTGTAAAGCAGGCTAACCCCTGGTGCTGCTGTAATTGCCCCCATGGGGATCAGCAGCAGGGTTGTACCCAGCACCATCAGACAGCACTGCAGCACAACCTTCTGCAACTTGAGCTCAAAGAGTCACTCCATTAGCTTGTAGGAGTAATAGACTGTAATCCTCTAGTGAACCAATCACTGGAAGAGAACACAATTCAGACCCTCCCTGCATGTTATATAGTCTGAACAGATTATTTATTCTGCCTTCCAAGAGAAATAAAACCATATTATGACGACAGTTGAGGATGAGGAGGGGTAAAAAATGGCTCTGATTTGCAGAATGGATGGGAAAGCAGTGAACTCCTTAATTAAAAGTGAGGGTAGAATACTCTGGTTCCTGGGGGCTGGCACTCTCACTAAACTAAACTGAGAAGAAAACATATCCAAAATGGAAGTATCACAGTGTGAGGCAGCATGGTCCAGTGAACAGGACACTGGCATAGGAGTCCAGAGACTTGGATTTTCTTCCTGGTTATACAATAATAAGAGTGGATTGTTTTGCAAATGTTTATTTTCAAGCTTCTAATTACAGTGGCTGAGTTCTCTGTCCTAAGAAACAAGCTGAATGGCAGACATTCCAATAGATCTTACCAGCTGCCATTTGCTTGTCCCTTTGTTTGTTGTAGACAGAACCCCAGGGGAAGCAGAGGTTCTAATCTAGCAGATGAGGGTTTGGACTGTGCATCAAGAAGTCTGTCTTACAGAGAGAGCTGCTAATACTCTTCTCAGCCCTTTCAGTGATGCAATGTTGCAATGTGTCCTCATTCTGGAAAGCTGCTCTTTTAGCTGAAAAAATACCCTTACACATGGGTCAGTTAATAGAAGTAATTAAATATATCTCACAACTAAATGCTTTCCCTAAGTGGGCACTATATTTCATCTTGTCATCTTTCCTGGCCCAGTTAGAAGTGGAAATAAAACACAGCACAGAACAGGGGAAAATCCGCAAAACCTTTGATGAATCTGGAGGAATATTACTATGGTATATTCAGATTGGACTTAAGCCCGTAAGCGTGAATTAAATCACAGTTAAGGTTTAAACTCTGTTTTAGATCATCCCCATGTCCTAACACTGCCAGGGTTTTAACACAATGGAGTGGGGCACTGGAGAAAGCAGGTTACATATCACCTCTTGTTTGCTGCATTACTTGGATTTGTCTAATTACAGACTTTCTGCCTTCACTCTAAACACCCTCAGTTTTCTGGGTTTAAGTCACAGTCCTTAATGTTGTTTAAAAGTAGTTTTTTTTGGTCTGAATTACCATTTTATGGTAGTATTAAACTTGGATTTTGACATGTTAACAGCACTGGGTTATCACATGACAATTCTGCTATTAATATGCATAACCACTGTATTTAGTATATTTCCCCAAAAGGAATTATTTATTCATCCACTGGAGCTATTATAGTCGATCAGGTAAATATATGCAATATTTGGTTTGAGTACTAATTTTGAAAATGCACAGTATTTACCCATTTTAGCTGCCTACTGTGTATATCCATATTGAGACTTTTTTTGAAAGTGCACAAGCGACTGTAAGAGAGTCATCGACTGCCTGCCACACATGCACAGTAAATCTATCCCTTATTAAAGTCCCTGCTCTAATAAAATAAATAATAATGGTTCATTTACACTTCTACAGCACCTATTGGCTGAGACAGTCAGGTGTATTTCCCTGAACCTTAGTCTGTCCCTCTGCTTCCCCATCAGTAACAGAGATAATACTATCTATCTACCTCACTGGGGAGTTCTGAAGATTCAATCCATTAACCTCTGACTGTGCCTATGTGCCCTATGTTAGGGGTTCTCAACCTTTTCCTTTCTGAGCCCTTCCCCCCACCAGTGTCACAACAACTGTTCTTCTGCATATAAAAGCCGGGGCTGGCATTAGGGGGTAGCAAGCAGGGCAACTGCCTGGGGCCAACACCACAGGGGTCCCCACAAAGCTAAGTTGCTCAGGTTTTGGCTTCAGCCCCAGGTGGCAGGGCTGGGAGCCCTGGGCTTCAGCCCCACACTGCAAGGCTTCCGCTTTCTGTCTTGGGCCCCAGCAACTCTAACACTGGCCCTGCTTGGCGGCCCCTCTGAAACCTGCTTGTGGCCCCCTAGGGGGCCCCAGACCCCTGGTTAAGAACCACTGCCCTATGTTACAAATGGGGATAATACTACCTATCGACCTCACTGGGGAATTTTGACTATCCAGTGTGTTAAGTAAAGTGCTTTTAGATTCTCAGATGAAAAGCAGTGGAGAAGGGCAAAATATAATTACCAAGAAGATATTTCAGGTTAACGCCACAGGAACGATTTACCTAAGTTAGCCTTACAACAAATCAGTGACAGAGGTGTGTGATGGTGCTGCCTGTGGGAGCCACCTGAGGTCACTCAATTAGGGTGAACTGCAAACAAAATGGGACAGACAACCCCCCAATACTTAGATTTACCAAGCCAGCCAAAACAACTTCTATATTACCATACAGGTTACTCAGAAGTCCAAACAACGCAGTTCCGTTAAAGTACCCAGCCTCAGGCCTCCATCCAGACACACCTGTCAGATATGATGATGATAACTGAAAATCTTATTTCATCATATAAAAGAAAAGGTTCTTCCAGTCCCAAAGGATCAGCCACATACTCAAGTCCAATTATAACTTAGATCTTACCCAAAATACACGCTTATGGCCAATTCTTATCAACTAAGCTAAAATTTATTAAAAAGGAAAAGAGAGAGTTGGTTAAAAGATCAATATGCACACAGACTTGAACTTAATTCTTGAGGCTCAGATACACAGCAGAGGTGAACTTGTAGTTGCCAAAAATCCTTTTAGAAATAGTCCATAGATTATAGTCCAATGTCCATATTCAGCGTGACTCCAGTCAGTGACTGGGGATCTCAGTCCTTATGGCTTAAGGTTTCCCCTTCTTGAAACCCAAAGCAGATCTGAGATGAAGTAGGATCGTGTCCCAGGGTTCTCACACATTTCCAGCAGCCTTTTGGCTTGAGAAAACAATAGGCTTAACTTTTCTTCTCCTAAACATCCTGCCAATTAACACAGGGTAATTTATCCATTAAAACAGTTCAGATACCGGTTACCACAACCTTCAAAGATACATATAAACAATCATACTATTTCACTCAAGTATCATCATAAATGTTAATATTCCTTTTTTGATCTTTGAATTAAAACTATAGCAATAGACAAGACTTGTTTGCTTACATCAGGAGACCTGAGCAAACATCTACTCTTCTACCTCTAAGAATGCAGACTTGCATTTCAAAGCTCTATTCATTTACATATCTTCCTAACCAGTCCTTAAGGTTCAGCCATAGGTCAGGTCAGTCTGTGAGTTAATTAACTCTTTCTGGCCCTGTCACCTTTCAATGAGATATTATATTACATTCATAATGTCACAAGGTGGGCTTTTAAAAGCCAGATATACACAACGCAGAATCCAGCCACTGATCTAATCTAACTTGGACCCTGTAACATTCTGAGTTTCAAAGGAACAGAGTAAAGTACTGTGATTCAGTCCATCCTAGAAGGCAGATGATCTGGAGTTTAAGGAAATCCTAATAATTTGTATCTTTTTGGTCAAGCTTGCACATTGGGAAAGATGGGATAACTTGGATGCTGGGGTGGAATGAACAGTTTATTAACAATCATAGCTCATAGTCAGTATGAGACTGCAGACAGCCCTAACATATGCTATCTGACACAAAGCCTCCCAGAAGAAACGAAGAAGAGTGACTGCTTCAGGGATGTGGTTAACTCCAGGCTGAGAGTTTAGAGGCATAAAAGAAACAAATTAGTAATTATATCTCAGCTATTTTGCAAAGGCATCAGTAGGCACATGAGATTCTGGTAAGAAATTCCTGTTCAGAATAGCTTCATTACTGCATGCATTTATAATGTGCCCATCACCATGATGTCTGGTTGCACCTTTTGAGTTTAGATTAGGAGCAAACAGCATATTCTCAAGAACAAGGATTTAAAATACTCTGTGACCCCCAGTGGCAGCAGCCAAACTAATTGCCCTAAGAGGACCAGAGATACAGCATACAAGGGATTCTGAAATATCCATTAGCAGAAAACTGGAGGTTTATCGTACATCATGGTCTAAGATTGTAGTTTTTTAACAAATTTTTAAGCAGGTCGTAATATGGTTGAATTCTGCCCCCCTCCATTGCCAGTTCACACATATGATTCCTAATGTCATGCATGTGCTGTGCTATGGGTGGGTCTTTAACATGATTGTTAGGCTGTGCCAGGCTTTTAACACATTTCTTCTGTTGCTATGGATGCATTTGTGTGACCTGGCTGTATCTGTGTGACTGAGATAAGCCAGTTGTGTCCCTGCTATTCAAGGGCGATGACATATCAATGTGCATTGTGCCAGATAAAAAAGGACCCACAGCCCTCCTCTGATAACAGCAGTAAAGTAGCAGGGGATAGCTGCCCAGATTTTCCCAGAATGCACTGACACAAATTTAGCTGTGCTACATATTTATTGTGAGCTGGTCAGCAAGGCCAACACATGGATGTGCTGGGAAAAATGGTATGTGCCCATGCCAATCACGTTAAGTGTTACTGTGTCAGATAAGTATATCAGCAGGGGTGGCTCCAGGCCCCAGCACACCAAGCGCGTGCTTGGGGCAGCATGCTGCGGGGGGCGCTCTGCCGGTCGCCGGGAGGGCGGTAGGCAGGGTGCCTTCAGCGGCTTGCCTGCGGAGGGTTCTCTGGTCTCGCGGCTCTGGTGGACCTCCCACAGGCATGCCTGCGGAGGGTCCACCGGAGCCGCGGGACCAGCGACCGGCAGAGCACCCTCTGCGGCATGTTGTCGTGGTTGGGGCGGCGAAATGTCTAGAGCCGCCCCTGTGTGTCAGAGCCTACTTACACTGAACATGGTTCTAGCTGTAATGTAGGCAAAGCTTTAAAATAGCTAGGCTCAGACACACATCAGGCAGGAGTAAGTTCCGGAGGCAAGGGCCTGCCACTGAGCATGTCCTGCCCCTCAGCAACAACTTCATTATCTCATCCTCACTGGACTATTTCAAGCATTCAACATGTTATCCATAACAGCACAGTTCACACAGAATCAGTGGAGGAGGGAGAAAAGAGGGTTAGAAAGAACTTTCAGCTTAAGGGAGTGAAAAAGCAGGCTGTCCTGAGCTCTTCATCTACTCCCCTACATTTAATAAGAGCAAAACCATTTATCTTCCCTCACATAAATTGAGCAGATACTGTCTCTCTCCTCAGGGCACTGAGACCCACAAGGGAAGGCTAGATTAGGCCTGTAGGACTGATGCAACCTCATGTGATGCATTACTTCATGGAGCAGTAAGTTAGCAACATGTTTTGTCTCAAAATATTTTCTATACGGTTTGTCTCACACAAACACCACAGAAAACAAGTAACTGCAGAGAGATTTGTGCTGATATTTCTGTGCTGTCGCCTCTTTAGAGGTAAGCACTGTGTCAGACATTTCATAAATGGGACCCCTTCCTGCAAATATGCACTATGGCTGAATGTTAAGGATTGACAGGATATTGGCAAAAGGGATAATACAGCACAGGACAAGATGTGCAACAGCATTTAATATATAGAAACAGATCCTTTTTATTTGAATGCTAGTTAAGTTCCTTTATTTTTTTCTTTGCCACCTCACTGCTTGCTATCATTCCTCATTTGGAGGACAGCCCTGTACTAGTTTCCAAACAGAGAGCATATTGTTCTACATGTTCTATGGTTCCTGAATCACACTAATTTGTATTATTACATTTTTAATTTAGTGATTGATATGTTGGCTTTGAAAACTGACTGTCAGAATAATTCATATAGCAATAAAAAAGTGCATGGCAGTTTTATTAATGCACCCTTAAAGAATGATGAAACCTTCAGCCTTGCTCTAATGAATTCTGGTGAAACATTTACGAATGATGCTCTTCATATGTGTCTGTTCCTCAGTTGGTGAAGGAGAAGAAAAATCAGCCCCTCCCTGCCCCCCCCAAAAAAGCACCCAAATCTCAAATGATAAACTGGAAGCATTTTCTAAACTAATCCTCAGCTCTTAAGTTCTCATACGAGAAATGTCAGCTTCAAACTTCCACTCCCCTCCCACCCCATGACCACATAGTGCATGATCTGTAAGGTATTTTCTTCCTTTTTAACACACACAGGCAGAGTTACTTCAGGTTTTCTACATTCAAAGAGCAACATTTCTGCCTGGCTCCTAATACTGTAAGAGCAATATGTATGGACACAGAACCTAAACTCTAAGCCCTAATTCAGGCACATTCCAGTTGTCTTCAATGGGTGTTTTTCCTAAGAAAGAAATTTTGCCTCTACTCCACATTCATGAGCACCACAGAGCCCATAAAACAGTGGAAATAGCATAGTTCATCTGAAAGGGAGATTTTCAGGACCCACGTGCAAGTAATGCACATATTCTGTTCTCTGCAGAATAAAGCGCCATGAGACCCCCTGCATGAGGTATCCAAGGAGCTTTTGTGGGAGGAGCACGTACGGGCCAGGGAGAGTCAAGGAATGAGGTGGGTTATGTTTGCCACTGTGTAGGACTTTCTGTCATTCCTTGCCATGAAGGAATATATAGCACAGTGCTGAGGCTGCAGCTATGGCCACCCCACAGCTGCTGTGCTAAATATGGGATGAAGAATGAAACCCCTGGATCTCCCCAGTGCTCACCTGACATATTATGTCCAGGCACCATGGTTTGGACAGTACACCTCTTTCCCAAGAATGGCCTCTAATTTAATGAGACATTAACCATTTTGCGCAAAATTCTCCAAAACAAAATTTGTGCATTTCTCACCGCTATTGCTGACTAACTCAGCTGGGACATTCTGGGCTCTGAGGGTAACCTGCTATGCGGTCCTGAGGAAGTCACTTTACTTTCTGTCTTAGTGTCTCCACCTATATAATGGAGATAATATTCACAAACTCAATGTCTCAAAATGTAGAGCTGGACTGAAATCAAAATTTTCATCCTGTGGTAAATTCAGATATGTCAATATTTGTTTTTGTCCTGAAAAACTGACATATCAAATTTTGTCACAGAACAAAAAGTGCTAAAAAACTTTGGTACAGAAACCTGAAATGTTTCATTTCAGCATTTTCAATCAAAACAAAACATTTAGACATTATCAGACCAAAAAGGTTTTTTTTTGGTTTGTTGAACTGACTTTGTTTCAAGTCAGATCAACATGACAATGCATTTCCAATTGTGGTGCATTGCTTTACAGGAGTTGTAGCCTGGAATGCATGATGCCCCCATTCTCTCCTGTGGCCCATGCATACTGGCTGGACTACATCTCCCAGGATGGACCTGCAGCCATTAATTATTATGATGATTTATTTGTATTACTGTAGCACCTAGAAGCCTTAGTTATAGGCCAGAACTCCATTCTACAACGTGCTCTATATGATTCCCATGATGCATGTAAAAGGGTTTGACCGGGGCTCGTACCTCCCCGGGGCGGCAGGGAACCACACCACCTCGCTATGTCCATTCAGTTGGGTCGGGGAACTAGTCAGGCCGTGGAGTCTCATGCTATGGCAGAGATAGAGGCACAAAAAAGGCACAACTGGCGGGCAGTAGCGAGTTCCATGCTCCCGTCCTCAGACAGGAGCTGAGCAGCTGCTATCTGGGTCAGGGTGGGGAGCAAAGAGTCAGTGGCTCAGGCCCTCAGGCAGGGGCTGAGCAAACAATTAAGCAATAGGCCCAGGCCCTGGTTCTGAAGGGCCTGGGAGAGGGGGAGACTGCCACCCACAAGTTGGGTGCCAGGGGGGATGCTGGCCCACCCACTCCACTGGGTAGGGTGACCAGACAGCAAATGAGAAGAATCGGGATGGGGGGGTGGGGTAATAGGAGCCTATATAAGAAAAAATCAAAAATTGGGACTGTCCCTATAAAATCGGGACATCTGGTCACCCTACCACTGCGTCCCAGCCCAGGGCCTTAGCAGCAGCAGAAGACCCGCTGCTGCGTCAGTGGGGATCCTGGCTGCAACATACTGACATAGGCTCTGGCAGTGCTGCAGCCAGACTAGTGTCGGCTGACCTGGGCTACTTCCTGACTGCCCCTCTAGAGGTACCTGCGTCCGGATGATGTCCTCCAAGGGGTCAAGCACCATGGGTTCCTCAGGGTAACTGGCGAGCGGTAGGTTTGATACCTTCTCTGGGTAACTTGCAAGGGGCAGGCTTGACTGCTTCTCTGGGTTCTGGTCAGCATCAGGCATCGGCTGATCTGGTCTGGCCAGTCCTCGGGTGGGCCGCTGATTGCCGAGGTCTCCCAGCTGGGAGCTAGGCCACAGACGTCTGGTGTCTCCAGCAGCTGCGTCTCTAATGAGCTCTGGGGTTGGGCTTTTATACTTCCTTTCCTGAGCCTTGACCTCTGTGGGGCAGCTGCCGGGTTCACTGGCTCCTCCCACTTTGGTGTCTGGACAGGCTCGTCCCTCCCTGGGGCGGTGGGGAACCTGACTGCCTCGCTACACTCCACCCTTAAATCTGGCTCCGCTCGTCAGGGCCAGACCCTTCCATACCTCCCAGGCAGGACAGAAAATCTGCATTCGTGTGTTCATTCCCTCTCCTATGGCGAAAGCATAGGGTTGTAGTGCCAGGTACCAGCACATTATCCTCATATTATTATCTTTCATTCTGGCCAGCCACTGGAGTGAGGCATGGTCAGTGACCAGTGTGAATGGGGCTCTGAGGATGTAATAAATGTGAGGCATCAGAAGCCCACTTTACCACAAGGGCGTCCTTCTTTACTACCACATATTTCTTCTCCTGTGGGAATAATTTCCGGATAATGTGTGTGTTCTTCTCCATCCACCTCCTGGGACAAGACAGCCCCAAATCCTACTTCCGAGGCATCTGTCTGGACGATGAACTCCCAGTCGAAATCTGGGCTATATAGGACTAGTTCGCGGCAGAGACTCTCTTTGAGTGTCTGAAAAGCGTCTTCGCACTCCCGGGTCCAAATTACCCGCTGGGGGCTGTCCTTGGTCAAAAGCCCAGTCAAGGGGGCTGCGAACAATGTGAATCGCGGAATAAACTGCCAGTAGTAGCCGGCAAGTCCCAGGAACTGGTGCACTTGGTGCTTCGTTGTGGACAGTGGGCAGGTCACCAGGGCCTGAACTTTTCCCACAAAGGGCTTCACTTGTCCTCTCCCGATGGTATACCCAAGATAGGTAGTCTCTTGCCATCCAATGTGGCATTTTTTTGGATTAGACGTCAACTCCGCTGCCCGCAGCTACCTCCAGGCCGCAGCTACCCACTGTAGGTGGTCCTTCCAATGGTGGCTGTAAACAACCACATCATGCTGCATAGTCTCAGTGGGGTTGGAGGAGGCGGTCCATCAGCCATTGAAATGTTGCTGGGGCCCCATGGAGGCCAAATAGCATCTGAGTAAACCGATATAGGCCCATGGCGGTGGCAAATTCAGTCTTCTCCTTGGAGGCGGGTCAAGAGGGATCTGCCAGTATCCTTTGCTCAGATCAAGGGTGGCGATGAAGCGGGCCTCTCCTAACTGGCCTAGCAGTTCATCTACCTGGGGCATCGGATATGCATCCAATTTTGAAATGGCATTGATGCGTCAGAAGTTGATGCAGAATCATTGCGTGCCATCGGGCTTGGGTACCAGCACTACCGGGCTGCGCCATTTGCTCTGCGATGGTTCGATGACTCCTGAGTCCATCATGGCCTGTACTTCCTCTTCAATGACTTATCGCATGTGGTGAAGCAAAGGCATGATCGATTCCCAGATCACCATCTCAGGCTCTGTCTGAATGGTATGCTGAACTAGGGTCATGTATCCCAGTTGAACAGTGAAGGTTCAACCTGCAGGAGGCACTGGGTCTGCTTGCATTGCTCTTTAGTAAGTGCCTCCCCGAGCTGGGGTCCCGCGGGGTCCTCTGTTAGGGGCACATGGGGGCCCAGTTCAGGCTCTGGCAGATAAGGGTTAATTAACAGACCTTCTCGCTCCTGCCAGAGTTTTAGGAGATTGACATGATACCATTGAGTTTTCTTGCACTGGTCGGGCTGGTTGATCTCATAAGTGACAGGCCCAACCTTTCAGGCCACCTCATAAGGCTCTTGCCAATGGGCCAGCAGCTTTGACTTGCTTAAGGGCAGGAGGAATAGAACCCGATCATTGGGTTGGAAGTCGCAGCTCCGTGCTTCCTTGTTTTAGGTCTGGGCCTGAGCTTCTTGTGTGGCCTACAAATTTTCCTGAGCCAGGTCCCTGGCCTGAATGAGGCCCTGGGTTGGCGATGGGGCTTGCTCCCAGGTTTCACGCATTAGGTCTAGCAGCCCCCGTGGGCAGTGATCATATAGCAGCTCAAAGGGAGAAAACTTTGTAGAGGACTGTGGCACCTCCTGGATCGCCAGGAGCAGGGACGGGAGTAGCTGGTCCCATTGGCAGCATCGTTCTGGGGGGAACTTGTGAAACGTCCTTCAGGGTACAGTTAAACCATTCAACCAAGCTATTGGTTTGTGGATGGTAGATCGAGGTGCACAATTGCTTGATCCCCAGGAGCTAACACACCTGTTGCAGCAGTTGGGAAGTAAAATTGGTACCCTGGTCTGTGCGAATCTCCAGGGGCAGGCCTACATGAGCGAAGACCTTCACGAGCTCACTCGTGATGGTTCAGGAAGTGATGCTCTGGAGTGGTACTGCCTCTGGGAAATGGGTAGCATAATCTATCATGATCAATACATACTGAACCCCGGTGATGCTTTTTGGGAGGGGGCCCACCAGGTCCATGGCCACGCGCTCAAATGGCGTTTCAGTTGTGGGCATGGGGACCAGCGCGGCTTTGGGTGTCTGCAGGGGGGCAGCTAGCTGGCATTCTGGACAGGACTTACAGTAGTTCCTCACATCCTGATACATGCCGGGCCAGAAGAAGCATGTCAGTATCCGGGCTAGAGTCTTCTCATGGCCCAAGTGTCCAGCCGCAGGGATGTTGTGGGCGAGTTTTATTACCACTCGCCGGTGACATCAGGGCACGAGTAGTTGTCCCATCATACCTGATAGAGATGATCCTGACACAGCTCAAAGTGTGGCCACTGCATTGCCCGGTGCGGGTCAATTACGGCCCCATCGACCGTGACCAGATGCTCGTAAGTGTGACTGAGGGTGGAGTTTACCTTTTGGTCACAGCAAAAGTTGGTGTGAAACAAGGGTTCAGCAGCAGCTCCTGGAGGGAAGTCCTCACGTTCTTCTTCCTGTCCGTTGGGGTCTGGTGCCTCCCTCACTTCTGACTGGGTCTCAGAGAGGCCTCTTTCAGTATTGCGGTGATTGTGGGACTCTCCTCAGTGTTTGAGCGGAGGACTTCTGGGAAGTCTGGCCAATCCCACCCGAGGATCATCAGGTACGCAAGTCAAGGGGTCAGGCCAACCACCATTGGCTGCATGACCGGATCGAACCACAAAATCCTCCATGGGGCCCGGAACCCCAACCCCGACCTGTTGAGGTCCTGGTTCAACAAGCCCGGCACCTTGACCAGTTACCCGAGAGACCAACTGAAGTCCTCCCAGGGGCCCGGCGGGAACACTGCCCCATCCTGGGTGCTTGGACCTCAGACCCTGTTTTTCCTGTGGGAAATATGGCCATTTATGGTGGGACTGAACCAAGATGGATTGCAGCTTCGGCCAGGTCTGCACGGGAGAAGCCCACAGGCCGCCAAGATTACGGTGCCAATGGTTGTTGGGGATTGCCCAACCTTGGCCCTAATTGATTCAGGCTCCAGCCAGATGCTGGTTTGTCAAAGCCTAGGCCTCATGGCCGACCCATGCCTGGGGACGATCCATCTACAGTGCATTCATGGTGACATACAACCCTACCCCAGTGCCCAAGTCCGGCTGACTATGGATGGGGTAGGAGAACAATTTATCACCTTTGTGTACTTGAAAACTGTTATCATGACCCCCCTTCAGTATTTTCTCTAGACTAAACCAACCCAATTTTTTTTTCAATCTTCCTCATAAGTCAAGTTTTCTAGACCTTTAATCATGCCTTTTGCTCTCCTCTGGACTTTCTCCAATTTGTCCACATCTTTCCCAAAGTAGGGTGCACAGAATTAGGCAAAGAACTCCAGCTGAGGTCTTATCAGTGCTGGGTATAGTGGAAGTATTACTTCTCCTGTCTTGCTTACAACACCTTTGCTAATAGATCCCAGAATGTTTGCTTTTTTTGTAACAGTATTACACTGTTGACTCATATGTAGTTTGTGATCCACTATAACTTCCAGATCCTTTTCTGCAGCATTGCTTCTTAGGGCTGGTCTACACTGGGGGGTAGGGGTGGGGGTGAGGGAAGGGGGAATTGATCTAAGATACGCAACTTCAGCTACTCTATTCACATAGCTGAAGTCAAAGTATCTTAATTTGACTTACCTGGCCATCCTCACGGCAGTGAGTTGACTGCCGCGGCTTCCCCGTCGATGCTGCTTACTCCTCCTGCCGGGGTGGAGTATGGGCATCGATTTCTGGATCAATTTATCGCATCCAGACGAGACACGATAAATCGATCCCCGATAGATCGATTACTACCTGCCAATCCGGCAGGTAGTATAGACGTACCCTTAGGCAGCCATTATCGATTTTGTATTTGTGTTATTGATTATTCCTTCTTAAGTATAGTATTTTGCATTTGTCGTTATTGAATTTCATCCTACTTATTTCAGACCATTTCTCCAGTTTGTCAAGATCATTTTGAATTCTAATCCTGTCCTCCAAAGTTCTTGCAGCCCCTCCAAACTTGGTATTGTCTGTAAACTTGATAAATATACTCTTTATGCCAGTGGTTTTCAACCTGTGGTCCACGGACCTTGGGGGTCCGCAGACCATGTCTAAGGGGTCCACGAAAAGTTGTAATTACCATAGAACAGTAGTTTTCAACTTGTGCAGTGTGGACTGCTGGGGGTCCACAGATTATGTCTAAGATTTTCAAAGGGGCCCAGACCTCCATTTGAAATTTTTTAGGGGCCTGAAATGAAAAAAGGTTGTAAACTACTGCTCTGTGCCATTATCCAAATTATTTATGAAGATATTAAATAGAATCGTACCCAGTACACATCCTTGCGGTCCACAAGTCTTTGAATCCAAAAGTCTTGGAAAACTCAACATCCCATGTATTATTTTTAAACAAACAAACATTATGGACACCAAAGCTACATCTACACCTGTAGCTTCAGGTGTAGCTTCAGGTGTGATTCCCAGCTCAAGTAAACATACTCATAACTTTTATTAAGCTTGTGTGCTAAAAATAGTAGTATGGCCTGTGGTGAGCAGTGACATGGGCTACCCTCTCTGAGTACAAACCCACCTGGATCCTGTGAGAAGGGAGACCAACACCTACAAAATCTCCACCAAGCATTCTCACAACTACAATATCCGCACGAGGAAATAAGGAAACAGATCAACAGAGCCAGATGTGTACCCAGAAGCCTCCTACTGCAAGAGAAACCCAAGACAGAAACCAACAGGACTCCACTGGCCATCACATACAGCCCCCAGCTAAAACCCCTCCAACGCATCATCAGGGATCTACAACCCATCCTGGACAATGATCCCACAC
>NC_133776.1:68031667-68144911 GCF_003597395.2 Chelonoidis abingdonii
AAATTTCCACTACATGCATCTGACGAAGTGGTATTCACCCATGAAAGCTCATGCTCCAAAACGTCTGTTAGTCTATAAGGTGCCACAGGATTCTCTGCTGCTTTTAGAGATCCAGACTAACACGGCTACCCCTCTGATACTTAGCCCATATTGCCACTCACCTCTACCGATGCTACCATAGCTACACTACTATTTTTAGCACTCTAGCTCAATGAGAGCAAATGCAGGCATGTCTACTTGAGCTGGGAATCACATCTCTAGCTTCACGTGTAGATGTAGTCTAACAATTGTCTGACTCATTTAATGACAAGTAGAGAGTGATGTTCTCATTCTGTTGTTCCTGGCCACCAAAAGAGAGGAAAACTGAACTGAGGCATTAAATTAAATCATCCAGTGATTACATTAAAGAAAATGATGGTCTTGTTATGGAAACCACTAAAACAAAAATTGCTATGTAAATACAACCACATCATTATAATAGCGAAAAAAGAACCCAATGTAACATTAGTATGTTATGCAACTTAAGAAATAAACATTTTACTGCTTTCCTTGGCTATGTTTGCAAATTGCTTTAAATACAAAGGAAAAAAAATGAGAGTAATGTAAACTAAAAAGAAAGATAGGCATTTTCAAAAGTGACTATTGATTTAGTGTTACCAACATGAGACATTGTAAGGAGGCCTGACTTTCAGAGGGTGGGCCCAGCACTTACGGAAAATCTGACCTGTTTAAGGTGCCTCAGGTTGAGCACCCAAAATCATTAGCCATGTTTGAAAATTTACAACAGGAGGCATTAAATTAATGACAAAACTGCCACTGACTTCAATGAGAGAAGGATTTGGCCCTGAAAATGGGAAAGTGATTTCACAGGAAGATAATAAAACAGATGCTGGGACCACACTTTAGCCAAAGATAACCAGTTTCAATGCAAACAAAAACCACTGAAATTTCTCCAAAATAATAACTAATTCCAGAAAGCCTTACATATTCTGGCCCAGATCCCCAGCTGTGGATAAAGAGTGATAAGAAGAGCTCTGAAAAATGGGGTTCAACAATGACATTAAGATACATTTGTGTTCCCCTAGTTTGCTCGCATTTACACTAGCTGTCAATGACTATTCTGGCTCTTCACTACTGGAGGACCCCGCTACAATAAGATAAGTCTATCATGGATAGCTCTGTAGGCTTTTTGGCTCTACTACTGCAGAGGATGAAATCCAGAAAAGCTATTTTGCTCCTTTTAAGACTGTGCAAATATACATGAAGAAAAAAAGGCCATATATCTATATGTAAAAGCATGCCATGTAGAGTAGGGATCAGATCCTACAAGATGATGAATTCCTCCTGATATTACTAGGACTTATGGGGATTGGCTACTTTGCAGGATAAGGGCTCCTTGTGCAAAATTTCAGTGGAAAATCTACACTGCATTTTCTCAAAATTATTTAGCATAGGTTATCTGTATAATTGTGATATGTCATTTTAATCACAGATTCATAGAAATGTAGGGCTAGAAATGACCTCAAGCGGTCATCTAGTCCAGCTCCCTGCACTGAGGCAGATCATCCCTGACAAGGTATTTTTCCAACCTGTTCTTAAAAATCTCCAGTGATTAGGACTGCACAACCTCCCTTGGAAGCCTATTCCAGTGCCTTATAGTTAGACATTTTTTCCTGAGATCTAACCTAAACCTCCCTTGCTGCAGATTAAGACCACTACTTCTTGTCCTACCTTCAGAGGACCTGGAGAACAATTGCTCAAAGTCCTCTTTATAACAGCCCTTAACATAGTTGAGGACTGTTATCATGTCCCCCCTCAGTCATCTTTTCTCAAGACTAAAGTTCACCAGTTTTAACCTTTCTTCATAGGTTGAGTTTTCTAAATCTTTTACCATGTTTGCTGCTTTCCTCTGGACTTTCTCCAATTTATCTACAGCTTTCCTAAAGTATGGGGCCCATCATAATGCATCACAATTGCAGAAATACTTGGCTTAAATGCATTGTACTCCTGCCAGCTTAGAAGCATGGGAGGCAAGTGGGGCAGTCGGTGAGGTCTTGCTGGCTCTTACAGACTTCTGGAGACATTTCAGGTAGGGAGCTGTACACAACTGCAATAAGGACCTGATCCAAAGCCCAGTGCAGTCAACTGAAAGATTCCCATTGACCTCAGTGGGACTTGGAGCAGGCCCTAAGGCTTTGCAAATGTGGTACAAATTCACATAGAACAATGCCCATTTTTCAGGGGATAGCACTATAACACCAAGCTGAGTGACCTTTGAGAGTCACACATCCACCTGCAGGGTGGATGAATAGCTGTCATGAAAAATATATGGGAATGCCACTTGACACAAACCACTAGAAATTATTCTTATATTTGTACATTTTCCTTTTTATATTGCAGTGTATTAGACTTGGTATTTCTACTTTAGTGCAATGAAGAAGAGGTACAATAGGTGCCACAGCTTTATCACCACGCAGAAATTTCAGCTGGAAATTAGGTGGTTTTTAACCATTAAAAGTTGTGAGCTTCTAAAACAGCTTTCCAGTAGGAGTAGTGAGGGAAAGAAACCGAACCTGTTTTAAGATGGCACTTGATAATTATATGATGGGGATTATATGATGTGGTTGCATGCGATGGCAACGGACTGGAGTTGATGACTCAGGAGGTCCTTTTCAGTCTGATACTTTTATGTAGGAACTTTAGACTTATCTCAGTATCCAAAAGTTCAGAGATAGGCTCAAAATCCTGACTGGGGTCTTTGGGCAATACCATACATATAAATAATCAAATAATGATCATTCTTATAGGTAATACTTGTAGCAGAACAGTAGTCTCAGCAATTAGCTCAGTAACTCATCACAACACTTTTAGAGCCAACATTTTTTAACTTAAAAACCACTGTCAAGCTTATGGGCCCTTAAAAGGCGCTTGACTGAGAGCCCTGTATTAATACATTTTAATGCAGGGTACAGTATAAGTGGTGCCAGTGTAAACTTCTCCATATCTCACCGCTTCTAGGGGTGAGAGATTGGCCCACTCACTCTCCTATTTTGACTGTCAATTAGTACCAGTTAAATTGGTAGTTTTGTGGAAGGGACACATCTGCTAGCAACTGGACTGACAACTCATTGCATACAGGGTCAAACAGCTATCAAGTAACTTAATTTATGTGACGGACATGATTTCAAATAGCATTCTAGAAGTGAAACGTTCCATATTGCATACCAGTCCTCTTGACCAGCCACTTACCCAGAAATGGTGTGTTTCTTTCCCAACCCTTACGTCTCATATATAGGACTCAACCTGGCTGCAAACCAGCACCACATCCACTTATTTGATCTGTACTGAAGAAAAAATTGAGCCTGATTCTCCTTTCACTTAAATCAGTTCCACACCAGCCTGACTCTATTGACTTGAAAGGCAGTTCATCCTAATTTACACCAATGAAACAAGTGTTTCAGCCTGAAATGCCTTTGTAGATGTAGTTTGATGCAGATACAAAAAGAGAAGAACTCTAGGATTTGTACAGTCTAAACACATTAAGCGCACCTTCCCTCTGCGTCCAGTGCTTTCTCTCCAATAACCAGTGTGAAGGAGAACGAAAGAGGAAGAATCAAACCTGATATATTTGGGTTCATTTTTAATTCTAGTGGAATTTATCTACTCCCCGCAAAAGAGGCAAGTCGTGTCATATCATGTCATCCACAGTGTATGTATCTTATCTTCATACAGCAATTCTTTTCTTCAAGCAGACAAAGGACTAAGGAAAAAGAACTAGACAGATCCAGCACTACAATTATTTTTCTCTATGTGCTCCAGTAGAATTAAGATGAATACAGAGCTACTGTGGCATGCCAAAGATACATTTTGGTAGTGGCAAACACTGTCACATTTCAGGAAACATGCTAAACTTTGCTGTTTTTCAGCCGAAGCGCAGATACAACAATAAAACAAATATGAGAATAGAAATGGATGTACAACCCTGAAAGTATGAGAGACTCTCAGGAAATTTCATGCCTTTGAGGAGCACAAACAAAAGAGAAAAAACAGTTCCAAATATCTAGGATTGTTTTGCAACACCATGAAGCTGAATTGTTTTAACAATAACAGGATCTGTATACCTCAGGAGCCTCTCTGGGCCTATGCTTTTCAGCTTGTAAAACTTTTTGTGAACATGCAAGTTTAAGGCTGTCAAGTCCCCCCGCCACCATCCCCACACCCGCTTTTCAAAGATTGCATGGGTGGATTTACAGTGACAAGTTATAATGGGGAGTATCATTTTGTAAACTTGGGAAAGCTGCAAGGGGGAATAAATCAAGAGGGAGATTTTCTTTTTGTTACATTTACTTTTGTGGTATGGGGCATGGGGGAACAGAATAAATAAAATCATACAAACAAGGCTGAACTAGAAGAACATGAAATACGAATATCTCTTTCTTCTGCAGAATTCTCACTCCACCTACAGCTTTTTCTTTCAGGAAAAACAGTCTTCTAAAAACCTAAGAATATTTCTGGTTTTTCCTAGTTCAGTTAACTGACATTATTATGAAAAGTGAGAAATAACTGTTAAAATAATAAACAAAACCAGCTAAATCCCCTACAGCCAAACCTGTTCTATACAGGGACTTTACTGTTACTATGCCAGGCGAACAGAATAAATAATTTTAAAAAATAATTAAAAATGTTGATAATTAACAGTCCCAAAGCACAGTACACTCTCCAGATAACAACAGGCTTCTTTTTTTTCCAAAGTGCAATTCCCAATGTCCAAGGCAAGAAAGACTAGAAATTCAAAGCACAGGACATTTATTGTATTTGATAGGAGAACAGGCCTGAGCATGGCAAATCCCATAGTCAAACAGAGCTCTGTGGAATCATCAAAATGCTACAGCAACACTTAATTCTGAAAAGTGACTTTGCAGAAATGACACCATCTTATGAACAGACTTACTCCCTCTGTATATTCAGAGACAAAGCCATATCTGCTTAGTTTAGAGACACAAGTAAGTGTTCTACTTTTTGTTCCTCTTACCTCTGAAAAGACAATACATTTAGGGCAGAGGGAACTGGACTCCTCTCATCAACAGAATAATTAACTAAGATATGGAGCGGGTGGAAGTTCTCCATGAACATTTTTATCATTTTCAACCAGCTCATGATTCAATGTCGGGCCAAAATCTGCTGACGTGACATATGCAACCCTAATGTCGTCAAGGCACAATCAAATGCAGCCACGTCTGGGGTGGTATATGGTAACTGTTTTGCACCAATATCACCATACAGTAATGTTTAGGAAGGAAAGTGATTACTTCTCTAATTGAAACTTCAGGGGAATTTGGTAGGTAAAATATAATCAGGGGATTTGGCCATGATTATGGGGTTAATATTGCAACTGTTTTTAAAAGTTCATGGGATCTTTTGGTGCTAAAAGTCAATTCAGGCAACAGGAATGGCTGGTGCTCAACACAGCTTGGGCTCAGGTCTGTAAGGCCAGATGTTTAAGTGCTCAGAACCCACAGCTGGGTCTGGATTTTCAAAAAAATCAGGTTCTAGCAACTCCCTAGGCAAGATTTTCAAAGGAGTTATGCACCCAACATGCACAACTCTTTTGAAAATCTTACTTCTCCACTGTGGATGTGTCAGGGCCTTCTAAAGAGTCCAGCCTCCTTTACCTCAGTGGTCAAGTGGACCTTGATTTTACATCTGATTCTTACATAGCTCCTTATTCCTCCCTCATTCAGGGCAGAAATCTCAATGGAAGTGGAAGTTTAGCTTACATAAAAATTTAAGATCTGGACCATGGAGGTTAAGTTATTCTACAATAATTGATTTATGGCAATTTCATAGCTTGGCTTGCTACCTTTTAGAAGCCTGCTACATTTCAACACAGAGGCAAGAAAATACAGATCACCACAGAATCTGGGACTTCATTATTGCCTCTTGTTTTTTTAAACTAGTAATCTCAGAAATATTCAAAAAGGTGTATGTATATCCAATGAAAAAGCTTTTGCTTTAGTGCAGCATCAGTGCTTACTGGAGCTTTAATGCCTGGACTCAGGCATTCAGCTAGACTCTGTGCAGCACTGAAGCAGAAGACTTTTCCACGTGAGATGACTGATGAGAAAGAATTTTTTAAAAAAATCTGATCAGTGCAATAAATATTCACTATAAATAATCTCAGTGGTCCTCTCTTTATTCAGCATTTCAGCAGATTTTCTTGGTTTTCACTTGATTCTTCTTTTATTTCTTTTTAACCAGTTTTTAAAGCCTGAAGATTTCCAGGGCCCTATTATATCTTTTTTAGTGAACACTTACTAGATCCCTTAGGAGTCTCAATTTTTCCTCCTCTCCTCCAAACCTCCATTACAGGCACTACATTCCCACCCAAGATTTCAACAGCACTGTCAATTGCAACTGTCTGTGCTGTTTCCTAACTGACCAGAGAGGTGGCTTTTCAGCAACCTTCCTCCCAGGAACTAAGCATGCTGTCTCTGAATCATTTACAACAGCAGTGACCTGAGTCACCAGAGAAACTGGATCATGGGAATCAAAGTGAGATCTCTCTCATGGCAGTGCAGGGCACTGTGACAAGTCTGGCTGTTAAGAGTTAAATTCTCTCTTCTTACACCAATTTCTTCCCATATTTCAGTGGGGCAGCACGGTGATGGGTGTACATGAAAGTAGAATGTGTTCCTTTGTAATTTTTATATAACTAAGCATTTGAAGCCCAGCAGTTATGAGAAGATGATTCTAAGTCACAGCCCACTTTTACTTGTGACTGAATCAACATAAATTTTAAAGAGAAACTACTGGTGAGCCTAAATGATCTGGGAATGTATTGTAGCAAGCAATCTTTGAGAAGGAGCAAATAACTCTTTGTAAACAGCAAGGCTGTCCCAAGGAGAAGACCAAACTGGGAACTGCCATGAATTACTGAAATCTCTGGCCCACTTGCCTCATGTATGTCTCAGTCTGGACTGCACTGATGCCCTGTAATGCTCTTAACAGAAAGGAACCTTCTTCCCAACGCACATTCTTCACCAACATAGGTCATACACGTATCTTGGCCACTGTAATAAGACATCCATTCCAATTCAGGGGGCATACATCAGGGGAGAAACAGATTTCCTTGATATGTCAGGCACATTCCATTAAAATCCTGCTGCATGCTTATGTATAATAAAAGCAGTCTAACTGTAATAGCCAGCACTAGTAGGAGTCCTTTTTAAATGATTGCTTTAAAAAGAAATGCTGTTGATTGCCTGTCTCTGTTTTTTTAATATGTACACAACATAAATGGAGAGTATTTGGATTGGTAGAGAAGCCAAAGTGCCCCAAGTTTTCAAATCCAGAAAAGCATTTGGGGTTTTTATTCCTTTCCTGACAAATCTATTGAAGCAAGTATTATCCAAAAATGGCTCCAATTCACGCTCATGTAGATGGGGTGCTATGCAAAGTGAATCAGAAGGGAGTTCCCAGTTCACTGCACAAGCACATGCCAGCCAGCATTCCAGCTCTTACTGTATTTGTAGCTATTCTGTATTTCCAAAGGACATTATACTAGGCCTTGCAGGCAGCCAAAGGGCAAATCATGTGTCCAGTCCAGTCCAAATCTGAGCAAAGCAGGTAGGAAAGGCTTTTAATTAGATTTAGTTTGACTGTTCACCAAAGTCATAGACTCCTCCCTTCTCAGCACTCTTGCAGCAGTAGGTTGAGGTGAAGGTAAAGAAGTAGATTCATAAATATGTGGTTGCTAATATTAGCTGACACCAGAATCACCATCAACACATCATCCTCCCAGTTGCATGCTCCCACATTCAAACTAATTAACATCATCTGCTACTATTGGCTCTGGAAATAGAAGCTATCAACGTCCTCATCCACTCAGCAGTCTGGAGTGGGTGTGGGAGAGGAGATGGAGTCCCAAGAGCAGGTGGCTATGGGTGCTGATATACAAGTATTATTACTTAATGCTCATATAATGCTTTCCATACATAGCTTGCAAGTCATTTCACTAATGGGAGTAAATGCTATTATTGCCAGTTTACAGATGGGGAAAGTGAGGCACAGCTGGGAAGGGGTTTGCCTGATGCCACACAGCAGTTCAGGGGCAGAGCCTTGAATGGGGAGATGAGTGGGCTGCAGTAGGTGCTGATACATAATGTACATAAAATTGTTTATTTTAGTTTGCCTCCCTCTCTCTTTGCTCTTTGTATGGCACTTGTCTTGTGAATTCTCTGGGGCAGAGCATGCTTTCCTGTGTGTATGTACAGCAGCTTGTACAAAATAGCCCCGACACTGACTAGGCCTCTAATGCAACTGCAATACCAATCTTAAATAATAATACTGCATCCTCTTGTACAGTTTGAGCGTTTAGAGGAGCCACCAAGTCCAGGTTTATGTTCTCCAAATCCTCACTGTTAATGTTCTGGTTTTGCAATCTCAAACTAAACCAGGGTGCTTGGCATCTACACTGTATCCAAAGCATCATGATTTGCTGCTTTCCTTCCCCAGAAAATGTACTTAGGCCCCATTATCACTTTAATAACACCCCATCCTCCCAATTCAGGCTGCTGGTCCAAACAGGACCATTAGAGATTTGTCCATCAGACACTTAAAATTAGTATTGTCCTGAACTTGTCACTACCAACTCCTTCCTTCTCCCTGCCCTCCTCCCCCCAGTTAACCATGCTAAACAAGCTCCCTAGAGCTCAGATGCTTCGTCATTTGCCCATGGGTTTCCTCTTCATCGGAGCCTCAATGCTTCTATTAGGTTTAATGAAAAGAGACAAGAGAGGGAATGATGAGGGATACCCTCAAACTGCAATTTAGAATGACATTCAGTAAGGGATTCTTGACCATGAGATGGAGGAATCAGGATTGAGAAATAAAACAATTCTTTATTTTCTCCTTCCTGGACCTCTAGAAAGAAGAAAAATCCATTATTTTTAATGTATAAAATTCCCAACAACAAAGAAAGTTGCAAAGCAACAACACAATAACAATGTATATATAGTACATACTATAGGAGAGACATCCTAAGTCTGTTAACAAAACTTGATCAGCAACCAACATGCTTTCATGGAAGGGGTTAATAACGAGACAATATAATCTAATGGTAGCACTTGGATAGCTTGTCATGTCAATAAGGTCTCATTGAACTGAACTGAAATACAGTCGACTGAGGAAGGCTCTGGGAGCTAGGAACTCATATGTTGTAACCTTGGCTCTGAAATCCATCTATTCAAGTTCTTATAATGGTGCCCATCAGTGCACTAACTGAGTGTCTGCTCACCGACAGGCCTCAGGCAAATCATCTCACCTCCCCCTGTGTCCATTTTCCCCTCCGTAAAATAAGAACAGCAATATTACACTGAGGCTAGGAGGCAGTTGTGAGAATGAAGGTTTGCACAGGATTGCAAAGATTCATGAGCTAGATCCTCGGCTGGTGGAAATCAGCATAGCTCCAGTACATGTCAGATTCTCAACTGTGCTGATTTACAGCAGCTGAAGATCTGGCCCATGAAATGACATACAAAGGGCTTGGCTACACTCGAAACTTCAAAGCGCTGCCATGGCAGCGCGCCAGTGCTGGGAGAGAGCTCTCCCAGCGCTGCACGTACTCCACATCCTCATGGGGATTAGCTTGCAGCGCTGGGAGCCGTGCTCCCAGCGCTGCGGCACTGTTTACACTGGCGCTTTACAGCACTGTATCTTGCAGCGCTCAGGGGGGTGTTTTTTTCACACCCCTGAGCAAGAAAGTTGCAGCGCTGTAAAGCGCCAGTGTAGCCAAGGCCAAAGTGTTGAGTATTATTATGGAGTAGCCACCCTTAAAAACTGCCAGCTTTGCCACAGAAAACTGGACACACTTAGCTCAGTATTTGCAGCATTCTCTATACATATTATAGGGAATATTGTGAATGCGGAGATAAAATTACGATAAAAAACAATTAACACATTTCTTAGAGTCACCATTTTAGGAAGTATTCTTGCAACTCACTTAGCAAAATACGTATTTCTGAGTATGGCATAAAGCTTATTTGGCCTAATTCTGCTCAGTGATCTACTGGTGTAAATCTAGTGTAAAGAAGAGTAAACCCTGTAATCCCCATTAGCACATCACTATTCAGGCACTATCTAGAACTGCAGTGCCCCTAGGTTGGCCTGTGTGAGAACTGGTAGCAGGCATAGATATGCTGTGTCTGTTTTTGACACTTTCACTAGACAGACCTATTTCAAGAACAGGAAGACTTGTTTTTAAGTTAATTGCCAAAGGGGAAATAATGTGATTATCAGCAAGTAACTGTTCTTGTGTTTGGCACATACATTATACCATCACTGAAATCTGATAGGATGAAGGATTTTGGCACCCTGAAAAAAACAGTAGTGATAGAACTGAACAATAGCTTTTCTCTTCTCCTTCCACTGAATAAAATACTAAGACTGAAACCAGGAGCTTTAGTAGCACCAAGAAAAATTACCAGTAATATGCTTCCAGCAGGTGGTGCCATCAATTTGTAGGCAAAACAATTTTGACCAGTTATGGGATAGGGTGGGATGTGTGGATGATTCAGAACTGGAGTGGGTGGCATTTATGAGGATTTTCTCATGATCTCTGAGCATGCTGTGGAAGCAGTTTATTGGTGCCAGTGAACTCATTCTCTCTGTGTGCACAGCTGTGGGTAAATCAGAAAGCTATTCCACTCCCTCTAATAAATAATCCTCCTGTGCTACAGGCTCAGGGCTTGAGCAACTCAGAACGCCCCTGCCCCATCAAGGAAAAAGAAAAATCAGGACTGCCAACAAATGCACATCAAACTGCAGTGTGCCAGCTACAAACAGCTGTATGAATTCCACTTCTTATGAGGCTTCATCACATACCACATGCCAGTTACTGTAATTAGAGTGAGTTAGTAGGAAAACTGACTATAGAGTTAGGAAACACACAGTAATATGTATAAATAAAATATATTGCTTTCCAGTGCTCTTGTCTCTTCTAATTCCTGTTTTCTCTCTCCACAGAACAACAGTGGTACTGAATTCTGATGAAGCAATGCTTGGTTCAACCTCAGGCATTTTGTGAGGGGGTAGCAGTTAATTGATGCTAAAGTGCAGCACTTAACAGCATTGACTTTCTTGGCAGGGAGATGGCTGACTAAATAGCCAAGTTTGGGGTAATTGACAGTTTTTAACCAAAGATTTACTAGCATGTTTTATTTGGCTTTTCCTCATTACTGCTCCGATTCTGCAAAGCACATGCTTAACTCTAAGCCACTGTGAAGTCCACTGAAATCAGTTGGACTACTCGCTTACATGCTTTACTAAATCAGGATCTAGAAAACTTCTGTTTCTCCTGTGAAATCAACAGCTATGGACAGGTCTGGACTGGGAAGAAATATAGTAATGAATGGTGGTAACAGTCATTCATGGCAGTCTTGTCTGTAATATGAAGCAGCAGCAGTTTTACTGTATCATGTGACATAACAGACACTGTAATTCATATACTAGTTTATTTTTGCACTCTTGAACTATGCACAGTTCCAGAAAGTTACTGAACTAGAAAGAGAAAAATATTAATCCAACATTTCCGTCTCTCACTTCCTAGATCCAGCAAAGAAATCAGAGTTTATAAAGGTCTATAAACTTTTAAAGCTTCTATTTTCTGATGCAATTGGGGGGGGGGGGGGTTTGGATCCCTAGCAATGAACCAGGGATTTGCTGAATTATTTTTATGTACAGTAGATGAAGGTTTGACAGAACTCATGAGATAAAGCAAGATGGACAGTGTGCCTAGATCTTTCATGCCTACAACTGTCAAACTTATTAGAGTATGTTATTTTTAGTAAAATTACAATTTGGAGTTGGCATGTTGATTCAACAGGATTGGAGCCTGCTTCAACGGCAGTGAACATACTTTGATTTATTGGTCTCTTATTCAGGTCAGGAATTGTAACCTCAAGAGCAGTCAGTTCATTGGTTTTAGCTTTCTGGACAGGAGGTAAACATAGCCTTTAGAATTAGAATGGTTTTAGTTCAGGGAAAGGAGAAAATCACAGACAAGGAGCTCACAATGCTGAAATAGGTATTCACTAATTAGCAATAACTACTGCTGTAACAGACAACACAATAAAGAATCACAGTCCTCTTATTTCTACTGTGCATACTTAATGGAACTGAAATCTGTAGCTAGAGTGCACCCTCAAGTATAAAAGTACCTTAAGAGCACATAAAAGGAAGGAATGAAAGATGAGATGAGAAATTTGAAGAGTAAACCATCTTTTATCTAAATGGCTACTCTTTGAATTAGGCCATTGTCAGTGGAATTCAAACCCCCCAAACAAGCCCAGAACTGCCTGAATTTCAGTCTGAAAATAGTTATAAAATTTTGAAGCCAGAGTTAACATCTATCACCACACACAGCCCCGTGTTTCAAATGTTACTTCTGCCATCTCTGGATTTTGATCAATGATTTACCAGTGTTTTAAGCATAAGGGGCACCTACTGTATCCAAGGAAAGAAAATAGATATATAAATTTATAAAGCTGAGGAATGTACCAGGTAGTCAATTGGAAATCTCAAAAATGGCCTCTAAATACCACTTTTTCAACATTAACTAGAGGAAGGAGGTTGGGAATGGACTGTATTTTGTTACACAAGAATACTAAGGCACTTCAGCATCCAGCACTACCAGCAGAATCAACCTTGTTGAAAGCTGCCCTAGAGAGCTGTGCAAAAAAAGGAAACTTTTTAGATTTTTTTCTCCTTGTGAACTATAATAATTTGGTGATGATTAGTGAGACAAGCAGAGCTGAAAAGAATGTGATGATGTCGCTGCCAGCCAGCCTTTCTGCCTGCTATTCCTTTCAGTCTGACAATGGCTTAGCTTTCAAACCCTAACATTCTGCCAGAACCGGCTCCGTAAAACAAACAAAAAACCCAACCAAACAAAAAAGGGGAATCTTCAAAAAAAAAACAAAAGATTCCCAATGAAAATGTAATAAAACACTGAAAACCCCCACCCTTCTCCTGCTTTTAAGTGCAAACAATTAAGGGCCATTTTGAGCACAGTAGCCAGGGGGAATGACAGAAATCAAACATTTTCAATTCCAGATTAAGTAACATTACTAGAAGACAAACACAAAGAATAAAAAGGATTGGTTCTGCATTGATGAACCATAAGGGACAGAAACCAGTGCTGGCATAACATTTTCATTAACTACAGCAAAAGCAAAACGTACATATCAATGGTACGCATCCTTTTCTTGCCTAGGGCTCTGATTAAGTTCCCAAAAAACTTCTCTATGCGCTACAGGTTTTAATGTACCACCACATATTTTTCTGCTATCATTGAACATGCCAGAAGTGGCAGGAAATATATCTGCAGAACTCAAAATCTAGAGTATGGATTGAAGAGATAGAGTTCTCTCACACATTGGCTATTAAAGTGGCTGTGATTAGGGATTTTTTCTGTTTAATTATGGCTCTGAAAGAACAACTTCAGTTTTGATATAGAATCTATGTATGACACATAGATGCTTGGATGACCCAAAATGGCCTTTTGTGGCTGGAAGTAGCCACTGGAGACTTGCATAGGGAACTCATCGACTATGTAAAGCTGGCAGAGATGGGGTGGTCACCTTCCATAGCATATGCTCTCTACTTCTGGGGTAGGGTGTATGTAAACAAGAGAGAGGGGGCATGAACTGGATGGAGCCAGCTTGCCCTCCATTGACCAATGGGATCTTACACCAGCTGAGTAAGTTATAGCTGCTCCTTATATATCCTCATTATAGGGAAATACTGTTCTTGCCACATATACTCAGAGTGATAAATGCCGAGTTTTTAATGGTGCCCTGCTTGGGTGTACATTTGCATAACTACCTACCTATATTCATTGCTTATAACTGGAGGATAAAATCTCTCTCTGAGCTGAAATTTGTCTCAGCCTGGAAGAAAACGTTTCTCCGCCTAGTTGAAAAACTGGTTTCTTCCCTGGGTATGGTGGGGCACAAGTATAACCGAGGGCAGAATTTGTCCATAAACCTTTATGAACAGAAGAATGAAACCAGCTTCACATTCTCCGACAATAGATTTTAGCAGGTCTCACCAGCAAGGTCACTTTCTCACAAAATGAGCCACATAAGAAACTTCAATGTTAATTTAAAAATCCTGGGGCTGCTCTTTCTCCCACTGAAGTTAACATGAACTTTACCACTGGCTCCAAAGACAAAATGGTTGGGTCCTTTATTTTCAAATACAGTTTGCAACTGATAACGCTGATTTCTTACCTTGTGAATTTTTCAGGCACTAGGGCTGCTTTCTTTATAATACTGTAGCTTTAGTAAAATAAGGCTAGTTGTTAGTGTGATGTGTGAAACACTCAGTTTCAAACTACAAACACAAAATCGTCATTTATAGAACATGTGATATTGCCCAGCACCTGCACAAATAATTCAATCAGTGCAGGTGCACCTCTGGCCAACCCAAAGCCAAAATCTTCTTTATTGCATCCAGAGATTTTTAGTGGTCCAAGAAAGACTTTGAGAGTATTTGACTTCTAGGCACACCCTACACACACTCGCACTTCTGTGTCCTGTTAGAATTGACAACAGAGGAACAAACTGCATCGAAAGCTTTCTGATCTCTTCCCGCAGGGCATTATCAGCACAGCTGCCAATTTTGATGCTGTGTGTCCATACACAGATGGCCAGGCTGGAGGAGAGAAAGCATGCATATTTCTTGTTCTCTGCTCTCCTGTATATTCTAGGAGGTTGGCTGTGATGCTCTAACAGCTGCAGCTTTGCCAGCATCTAGCTATGTATTGACTATTCTTTCAGAAGATGAAACAGTAGGAAAAATTGAGAAGATTTGCATATTTGGGGACCTTCCAACATTCAGGTAAAAAAAACAACAACAAAAAAGACTGAATGTTCAAATCTGTTAATTGCACTTGTGATTGCATCCTTTATTTATCTGACATTTCTGCAAATCAATTAAGTAAACCAGTCTATGTGTTAAGGCAGGTGAGAAAGTTTAGTATTAATTTAGGCTTTTAGGGCCAAGCTTTGTTTTCAGTCAGACTGCTGTAAAGCTGGAGTAAATTGATTGAAGCCATTGGACTTACAGTGGTGTAAACTGGAGCAAAAACTATCTCTCTGTCTGTTCTTTACAGTTTACAATTCAACATAAAGTTCAAACCTCTGACTGAATTTTCAGACAGAATTAAAGCTGCATACCTGCACTATGCTTAGCACAAAGAAAACGTGCTGGAGTAATTGTAGTATTTGACTTCTGTAAAACTCCTTTCCTCCCAAACCAAACATACTACACAGTACCACTAAAATGCAGCCACTGCTAAGAGGAAAACTGACGGTCAACTGGTCCACACCACAATAATGTGGAAAAAGTGTACTTATTCAGCAGTAGTTAGGTTCCTATGTTGTGCCCATCACTGTGGTACCAGAGCACAGCACCAGGACATTTAAAGTGCCCTGAGATCTTTTATGTCCAGAAAGTGCAGACAGATGTTGAAGGTTCCAGCCAAAAGACTCCCACGCAGTAATGTGTAAGTGAGGGAATGGTCCCGCTATTGTGAGGAACTTTCCTGGCTTCTGCACTACCCCGGTGAAGTGGGCTGGCGAAAGGATCTGAGTCCTCGCTCCCACTTCCTTTACCCAGAGGTCACCCTGCCCTTGAGGACTCCCTTTCCACTCTCCTGTCTGGCAGAGTCCTTGGAACCCCAACAAGGCTGGGCCTAGGATTCCTGGGCGGGCTCAACCCCCGACCCTGCTGTGGTCACCCAGGGCAGGGGCTAGGGTGTCCCCACTCCGGGGTACCCTCTCTGCACTGCGCACCTCCCTGACCCACTGATCCCATCATACAATCTAAAGCAAATACAAGTTATTTAATTCATAATTAATTTTAAAAAAAGAATAAGGAAAACTGGGAAAGGTTAAAGGAAAACACGTCACCCCGCTCTGTGGCAGCGACCATCACAAACAGTGTCTTGGACATCAGGGCACTTCACAGTCTGTTTCTTGTAGGTCCCAGGCCTCCTTCTCAGGCCCTGGCAGTGCTGCAGGGACGCTGCGGGTTGGGCACTTGCTCTGGCGGTGGCCACACACTTTCAGGCTCTGGGTGGCAGGACACTTCTCCCCAGCGTCATCCCTGCTCTGTCAGGGTTATGATCCCCCTCCAAGTCTGGGCTGCAGAGCCTCTTGGCTGAGGTGTCTCCCTGTGCTCTCCCCAGCTGCTCACCGCACCCAGCTCTGGACTGCTCCAGCCCTAGTTCCACACTGCCTCAGCACTGTTGCTGCTGCTACTCTGCCTTCAGCTCTCTGGGCTGCTTCTCTGGCCTCCCTGGCTCCAGTTGCTACAGCTCCACTCCCAAGGCAGGGCTGCTCTGCAGGCTGCTTCTGTGACTCTGCTTTGAGCTTTCACCTGCTTCCTGGGCTGCCTGTCTGGACCCTCTGGCTCTGGTTGCTGCAGCTCCCCTCCCAGGGCAGGTCTGCTCTCTCTGGGCTGTGCTCTGGCTTTTTGGGCTGCGGCTCTGCTCCTAGCAGCTTAGCTTGGGCCCCTACTCCATCTGACCCAGGCAATTCCAGCTCACACAGAGGACGAGACCCACCCTGGCCTTCTGTCCCCTTGATTAGCCTGACTGACCTGGCTGACCTGGAGCATTGGCCTCTCGCCATTGTTCCTGGGGACTGTCAGTCTCAGGGTCCTGATTTGTCATCGATCCCTCCCCTCTTAGTGCTGGGAGCTAGCAACCAAAACACCCCCACTGAATGTTAGTAAGGGGATAACAGTCCCCGTACAAATGCATAGTTCTAAATGTAAGTCTCAGAAGGATAAAGGGCTGAGCTAACCAAACTGTGCTTGAACATGTGACCCAAAGCAATCTTCATAGTTCAGTACTGATGCTTAGACCATCCACTACAAGAGCCATCCCTAATGTCTAGAAACAAATTTTTACTAAATACCACCTAACCCAACCAAACTTTCTGAAGGTGCTGAAATGTTTAGGTATTTGGTTTCCTCTTTATTTTACATTTTTACACTTCTCCCCTGCCAAGATCTGCCTGGGAACAGAACAAAAAGAACTAAAATACCATGAGAAAGGCAATATTTCCAGAGGAATCAGAAGCCGGAAGCATTAACAGACTCTCTCAGGAGATCAACATCATGAGACTTTCAGGAAACTTCTAAACACTCTGGAGGCTTAGACAGACTTAAGGGAAGTATCTAAATCAAAGCCAAATGTTGAATCTTTTGGAGTCCCATCTATCATGAGAATTAGTCACTATATTATGTATAGTTTAATTCCTGTTTCTCATTTCCACTGATGGCCTCTAGGACCTGTGCAAAATCCCTAACTCTGGGATTTCTCATGCAAGCACTTTGAATACAAAACGGATATAAGGAGAATATTTAAATTATCTTCAGAATGAGACTAATTAATATTGCCAGCAAAACTGCAACTCATCCTGGAAACAGCAAAATTCTGCACTCTCTCGTCTCTAATTATGATACACTACATGAGATCTGCAACTTATTGACTTGTAAAGACCTTCAGTCTAAATAAAATACAAGCTTCAACACCTTCTCTGGGAAGAGTAAGGGAGTGCTCTGTGATTTCCATACCCTACCTTTTCCTTTCAGCAATTCCTCAACTGTAGATGGACTAATGGACACCAAACAAACCCATGTGGTTTTGGGTGAAAATCCGGTGAAACTCCATAGTTTTGCCGGGGTTTGACACCAAACCAGGAAGAATCACATTATTATTATCTGTACTTCAGAAGAACCTAGAGACCCCACTCAGGGGTTAGGGCTCCATTGCACTATACACTGTACACATACAAAGTCCCTGCCCCAAAGAGCTTTCACTATGAGTTAATGCATTCATCAAACCTACAAACTCCATGCAAACTGCAAGTACAAATCCCTGTCACCCCCAATGAAGGTTACACTAGGGATAGGAAAACTTATTTATCTATGTTAAAACCCATTTGCACATAATTGTTTTCAAAGTTTTTCTTGCACTCAAGAAGTTTGTGTTCTGGTTAATAGACACTGTTGGGAGGGGCGTAGGTGAGAGAACAGAAAATATACCCCAGCTACTTTCTGAATGCATAGCAGGAGATAATCAGCAATGACTCCATGGTATCAATTAGCCAGCACTGATTTTTTTTTTTTTTTTTTTAGTAGCTTCCACTGTATATAAAAGTCAGCCAAATATGCTAGCCTAGCTTTGGTCTGTATGGGTCCTCTCTTTCAAAACAAGTATGCAGAGTAACCTCTTTCGACAGAAAAATGTTTTTTTTTTTTTTTTTTAATTGAGTAACCTTTTGGGGTGTGGGGGAGAGACAGGGAAACATTACAGGAGAAAATAGTTTGTGAACTCCAGCCAAGGCTGTAAACGTCCAAAACAGTTCAGAGGACACATTTCCCTTTCAGGCCCAAGCCTTGCAAAGCCTTCAGTTTCCAAAGTTTCACTGCCCTTAATTTGCATGAATCTTTCTTCCACACAGACCAACTTACTGACTAGCTCTAACAGTCAGACTATGGTACACACAGTTTTATTATTAATGCAACAACCCCTGCAAATGGATTTTATTTTTTTAAATTTCCAGCGTTGCCCATTTCATTACGAACCTATCTGAGCCATTTCTAATGAAGTGAGCATTGCTTAAAAGAAAGTAAAGGAAGAAATATTTGCAGTGGTAGTTGATGTGTTTTAGCTGCTCTGTGCTGTAAATACATTGTAAATAATTTGTAAGGTATTCAGACATTCCTGTACACTATCTGTAGCAGGCTTATAAATATAAGATCAGAGCTTTATAAATCACTGATAGCCAACCCTTAAAATAAAGCGGTACCACAGCCTTCTATGCTAAATGCAGTCCTTGCAGACCTTTTCATCTGCAGAGGCAGAGTGTTTGGTGAATTCATGGAATAAGGAGTTTAATGTGGGAAAAGCCTATGACCTCTTCTCACTAGGGACCAGTCTATCCTCAAACTCACCACATTAGGAGAATCTAATTCCAACAGTAGTCTCTCAGTATTGTTGAAATATGTTATTTTCTCTGGAAAACGGTGCTGCTGGCCAGGCTCCCAGCTCTGAAGGTAGTGCTGCCACCATCAGCAGTGCAGAAGTAAGAGTGGCAATACCATGCCCACTGAAGGACTCTACCCCCTACTCTTTTTTTCTATCATTTCCCTGCCCCTCCTCTTTCCCCCCTTCCCCAGCTTTGTGCACTGAGAAGCTGTCCTGCTCGCCCCACCATGGTTATGGCCCTGTAGTTGCATCAAATTGTCAAAAAAAATCACAGGCATCACATAATAGTGGACAGGTTTCAGAGTGGTAGCCATGTTTATCATTCCAGCAATTTTTTCTTAAACAAATAGGTCTACTGTGGCTTTTCCAAATTACTGCTATTAATGAAGGTCCAATATTACTTTTCTGTGATTTTCCATGTCTTGTCTGCAACTCAGCCACAATTATGTGAAGATCATCCTGTGGTTCAGGTAGCGTATTAATGATCACATATTAGTTTTTTCCCAGGACTCCTTCATTCAGTGCACAGGATGGACACTGCTCACTGAAAGGTAGCTATTCAATATTTCTTTTTATCCTCATCATTGAGTGTGTGGCCCCATGCATTATTTACTATACACCAGTCAGACCCTGCACTGAATGCAGAATTAACTTTCTCATGGGCTTTTCTATGTTGCTTTCACTGTAGTATCTGAGTTCTTAATGTTTATTTTCTTGACAAAACCTCTCTGGAGTGATTTGATATTATCATCCCAATTTTACACTGGAGAATGAAGGAAGAGAGAGATTAATGTCAAAAGTGTCAACTAATTTTGGGTTCCCCATCTGAGAAGTTTAGAGCCTGATTTTTTCAGAATATGAAGCATTTTATAGTGCTCCTGGGACATGCCAACTAGGTGCAGCCAGGACGGTGGAACCTTCAGGTAAGCAGTGCCCATTAAAGTGCTCAACTCCCACTCACACTTCTGCCCCCAGCATTAGAGCACATTTTGAGGGCATGGCCATAAAGGGGGCAAGGTACCCATTGCGGCCTCACTTCCTTCCACCACTGAAGCAGAATACCAAGTAACACTGAAATTAGGGCTCTGCAGGTATGGGGAAGGCAGGCAGGGACTGCAAATATGCAGAGTCCATCTCAGGGAATTCCAGTTACAGGTAAGTAACCTTCATTTCTTCTTCAAGCATCCTCTGCATACTCTGTCTTGAGATAGCTTGGCAAGCAGTACCATAAATTGGAAGGAGGGAGCAGAGTCCTAATTAAACAATGACTGGAGCACCACTCTGCCACACTGTATATCAGACCTGGATGCCAGATCCAGTGCATCATGTTCTGTAAAAAAGTGTGAGCTGAACTCCACAGAGAAGCAACAGCCTTGCATATTTCAGTAAGGAGAATATGTTTACAGTATGCTACAGATGAAGCAACTTTTCTAGTAGAATGGGCTGCAAGAGGAACAGGAGGAGAGTATGTGTTATGGACTGGATATAGGCAGTCTGGCCTAGTAGTTGGAGCAGGAGTCATATCTAATGGGCAGAGCAGGGGTCCAGGTTGGGGAACAAAGCCAAGAATTGGAGTCAGGGATCAAGCCAGAGTCAGAACGAGGAGTCAAAGCTAAGGGTCAGAGCCAAGGTCAGATCCAAAATGCCAGAGCCAAGGGTCAAACCAGAGTCAGGGTCAGGACTGGCAGCAAGGTGTAAGGGCAGGAATTGGAGGAGAGGATCAAGTACAGAATAGGAGCATAACAGAAACATACATGAAACCGGGTGTCAGGCAGGAGGCAAGCAGGAATCAGGTTTAGATGCATGAGACAGGCACAGGCAGGGTCCAATGAAGCCACAACAGAAAATCAACTTGCGGCTCAGACAAACTTCCTGTGCCTCCTTCTGACTTAAATAGCATGGTTGGACCAACCAGTGGAGCCAGACGATCCCCCAATCAGTGCTCCTGTGGGTAGAGCCTTGGCTGAGGTTACAGTCATACTAGCTTCTCAGCCTTAGCTTTTAGCAGACATTGGGTGGAGGCCAGGATGTAGCAACTATCTGGGGACTTCTAGCTGTAGGTTCAAGACCTCGCACATCACAAAATGACACTCTTCAATAGAGAGTCTAACCTATATAAACAGGGACTGTGCTGACATAACCTGACTTCTAAATAATAGCATGTAAATATTTTTGATTTCTGTCCATATAATACAAGAGTGTTCCCTTTACATCTAAGGAACGTAACCTAGATTTCCCTTTGAGGTTTTGGGAAAAATAAAGATAAATTAATAAATACTTTTATTTGCATGAAACACTGAAATCATTTAAAGAAGGCATTTAGGGTGTGGTTTAAGAACCTTGTCTTTATGAAAAGTACCATGCAGGGATGAGTGGGTGTTCATCATCAATACATGGAGTGCACTAACGCTAGGTGTATTATGAAAGTTGTCTTCAAAGAAAGATGAAACAGTAGAGGTTCAAATGGGAGAAGACATAAATTGCATTAGAATTAAATTCAAATTCCATGGAGAAATTGGATCCTATACTAAGGAATGGAGATTTCATAAGCCCTCTTTAAAAGGTTTTCAACAATTTGTGCAAGAAAATGGATTTTCCATTAACATGAGTATTGCTGATAAGTGGACTCTGATGGAGGAGAGAGACAAGCCCATTGTTTTAAGTGTAACAACTATTCTAACAAATTGTATAGGACTGACATTGGGTCAACATTCTTAACAGTTGCCCAAATAAATCTTTTCCATTTAAAGTTTTAACTTTTTCTTATAGATGGGGCTGAGCATTACTTAGAATTTGCTACACCTCAAGGGAGCACAATTTTTCTAAATATGTCAAAGTCCTATTGCCCAAGCTGTCAGATGTAATGATGGAAGGTCTGGGTGAAAAATGCTCCCTTTCTATTGGGACAGTAAGTCCTTTGATAATGGGAGCATCTTGTATTTGCCATTGGATAAATGGGGTAACTCGGTGTATCTCTGTTGCTTTGGCCTTGCTGAAGAAACTAAAATCATCTTATTTAGAACTTTGAGGATTAGAGGCAATGGTGGAAAATGCATACATCAAACCTGTTCCTCAATCTAGGAGGACTGTGTTTGTGATTGACTCTCTGAGCCCACTCTTGAGCAAAAATGAGGATATTACATATTGAATCTGGTGGTGAATAGATTTATGTCTGGAAATCCCTAATGGTTGGAAATGATTTGAATCACTGAGTCCTTTAGAGACCACTTGTGCGTCTTTGAGGAATATCTTCTCAGACAATCTGCAACCACACTGTGTTCTCCTGTGACATGTAAGGTAATCGGGTTAAAGCTGTATTGGATACACAAGTCCCAAAGTTTTACTACCTTGTGACACAGTTGAGACAATCAAGCTTCTCCCTTTTTGCTCAAAGAATATCCTCCAGACATGTTGTCCATTACCATTCTGTATCTGTGGAAGAAGCATTTTGAGAGCCAGACGGATCACCCTCAGTACTAATATGTTTATGTATAATAAGGATTCTCTGTAGTTCCAAAGACCTCAAATGAAAACGTTGTGGAGACTGCTCCCCAGTTTATCTTAGACACATCTATGGTTATTATTAACAGAGGAGGAGGAGGGTTGAACAATATGCCTTTGAAGACATTCTGTGGTTTCAGTCACCACAGTAGAGAAAGAAAAATTTTCCTTGTGATGGTGACTATTTTTAGCATACTGTCCAAACTAGGTTTGAAGTTCTTTAATAGCCAGTTTTGAAGTAGTCTCATTCTTAGCCTGGCATATGGAGTCATGGTGTGAATGCCTTAAGGCCTAATAACATCAGAAAATATATTACTCTCTAAGAGGGGTATTGTCCTAAACTAGCACACTATACACTATTCTAAAACAAACGATACAAACTTCTACCAGTGACTAATCTACAATGGCAGTTATCAAGCTATGGATCTAAGATCTGGAGAGATTCACATCCTATCACTACTGCAATTGGAAGGGACTGAGGCAGCAATGGCTGCCATGCCCACTTTATGTCCATGCCCTCATGTGCTTGAATGCTGGGAGTGGAAAGGTGCTCTAAAGACACTGCTACTAGAAAGTCTCACTATTCTGGCTGCACCCGGTTGGTTGTGAAAATGCAGAGTACATTTGAAGAACACACAACTAATAACCATCCATGAAAAGTTTGGTTTAAGTTACTTGCCCAGCATCACACAAATTCTGTTGCAGAGGCAGGGATAGAATCCCATAGTCAGGGACCCAGAGCTGAACTAGATCCAGCTCACTGCCCTGAGATGATTCAGCTAATGAACCTGGCCTACTGCCTGTCTGAAGACTCCAGCAGGCACATTCTTATACCCTGCAGCAGTCTCAAGTCCTGGCTGCTCAATAGCATTCCATTTCTGCTGCTGTGTTTCTGGTCCTGTTCCTGCTCCTCTCTCAGCTATTTCTGTGCTCCTGATGCTTTCTCTTGTCTCCGGCTCCTTGTTCTTGGCTCCTATTCTTGGTTTCTTTCCCCTGGCTCCTGTTTCCTGCACCTGGCTCCTGTCTCAGTTCTGGCTGATACTCTAGCTCTGACCCTTGGCTCCTGATTCCTGGCCAAACTCACTCCCTGGATTTGGTAACTCAGCTCCTGATTAGGCTTTGACCACTAGGCCTGGTTATCTCTGCTCCAACCATCAGGCCAGCTTCCCACCCTGACCATTAGGCAAGACTTCTCTTGGCTAGTCCCTTAACACCAATTCTCCAGGGTGATATCTGACTACCTTACCAGTGACACCGTACTTTCTCTTCCTACAATTCCCTGCCTCATTCAGTACACAGCTTCCAACTTCTGCAACAAATGGGTCCTGTTATTAGATGTTTGGCTGCCTGTGTGTGTTTTCCCTGTGTGCCAGCTGGCACAGCAGACCTCGAGCAAATCGCCCAATGACTACAAGGTCTGTTAAGGTACAAAGGCACCAGGCCAGGTTTATTGTGGACAAAACATGGTAATAGCACCTGGCAGACTCTACGAGGATACTAAGACATACATGCCCGTGACAATGGATGCAGTTTACTGAATGGCGGGAGTTTCCATTTCCCCCTCGGCTATACAAAGACACTCCCTTTGACATATATCTTTATACCCTGATACAAACAAGTTACATACTGCCTATGATATAGTTACTGCCCCCTGATGTGGCTAGTTACATGTTGGGTCGATTAAAACATTTTTATTACGTACTGTCATCCTGACCTTATCTTTTAGGAGGGGTCAGCATGTTCCTGTTATTCTTGAAGAATGTTTTTGTATCATGCTTGATATTGGGATGTTTTGGTACCACTTGATATTGGGATGTGTTTGCGTGAGTACTTAGTGCTAAGCACTTCTTAGGAATGTGTATTTCTGTAATATTAGCCCTGTTCTTGCCAGGTTTTGTGAGCAGGTCCTGCCTCATACCACGCCTCTGATACAATAGCTTATGTTTCAGGCTCTCTTCTTACTACAGGTCCTACAGATAACAGTCTCCTTCACTACACAGTCCTAGTTTATTCACGGAGTATCATCCCTCCTGTACACTGAATGAGGAAGTGGGTCCTTTGGAAAAAACAATATGTGATAATTTAATTAAAGACCATCTTAATGAATATGCACAAGGAGGCTGAATTAGGGTTGGGCAGCTCATTGCCCCCCATCTCCTTGCCCATCCAGTCCCAGTTCCTGCTCTTCTGACTTTTTGTCTGATCTGTTCTCCACCCTCATTTGCCTTCTATCATGTGCATGTTCCTCATCCCGTCCCCAGCTCCCAGTCCACTTTCTCTGACTTCTTGTCTAATCTCAGTGTCCCTCCTCCAAACCCACTTCTTTGTCTGAGCCTCTTTGCCTAGCCAGTCCCAGGCCCCATGCACCTGGCTCCTCATCAGATCTTTCTCCATTTTCACTCCCACTCCTACATCCATCCTCTACCCCCATACTCCTACTGCCAGTCGTCTTGCTCAGCCAGTCTCAGTCTTTTTCCCCAGATCCTAGTTCCATCTCTTTGTGCAAACAATCCCAATCTTCCTGCCACCCTCTAGTCCCAGCCTTCCTTCCCAGGCTCTTTTTTCCAATTTACTCGCCCTGGCCCAGGTTCTGCCTCTTGTCTTCTCTGCATTCAAATCAGGCATTTTTATCCTTCAGGCTGCCAGCGCCCAGCAGGGGGCCACTGAGATCACAAGAGACCCAGACCCAGAACAACCTGGAGCAGTTGGGAATTTCAATTGCAGTACGGCTCAGCCCCTTGCAAACCCTGCTTGCTCAGTGCAGATGGAATCTTTAAGGAATTAGGTTGTGAAGTTCTATCAAGTCTCTAGTGAGCATGTGCAAACTGCTTACAACTTGGCCAAAATTGGATAGATTTCCACAGGGGCAGCAAAAAGCACAACATTGACACAAAGGCCACCCTCAGCCAAATTTCAAGTCCCTTCTTCAAAGCATGGGGGATACTACAGCTTCTCAAAGAAAAGGTTGCCAGAAATGAATATGTATAGTTCCCTTGCCTTGTACTTGAAACCAGTCCAACATTCTGGCTGAAATGTTTCACAAAAACTTGAGCCTGAGGCAGACACCCTCCAAGGAAAATATCAGAGCAAATGGTTAAAGTGTGGCAAAGTTATAAGCAACTGAAAACAGGATCTTATATAATAGGAACATTGGGCAACCTTAATAATAGGTAGTGCTACTCATCCTGCCTCTAATATCTGTCCATCTAGTCTTCTACATGGAGCTGTTAACAAGAGCTTTCACAGCTATTTACTGCACAGAAGAGGACTATTGAGACTCGGGAATAATGGGTTCAAATTAGAGCTTCTATAGAGGAGTGTTCTCTACAGGGGCGGCTCTACACATTTTGCCGCCCCAAGCACAGCGTCATGCCGCGGGGGGCGCTCTGCCACTCGCCGGTCCCGCGGCTCCGGTAGACCTCCCACAGGCATGCGGGAGGTCCACCAAAGCCACGGGACCAGTGGACCCTCCACAGGCATGCCGCCGAAGGCACCCTGCCTGCCGCCCTCCTGGCGACCGGCAGAGTGCCCCCCAGCGGCATGGCGTCCCAAGCATGCACTTGGTGTGCTGAGGCCTGGAACCGCCCCTGGTTCTCTAGTGGTTACAGACCTTACTGTCCTTTCTCCTAGAGCCTCTCCCTGTCCCCTTCCTCTCTGCCCTCTTCTGCTGCTATCCCTATTGACTCAACCCATCCTCCCCTCCCCCGCTAAATTCTGCATCTGTCGCTCCTGTAGTATTCACTAGTATGCCTCTTTCCCTCTGTCCTTCTCCCCAGCTTCTGTCCATGGGTCCCCCTACTGTTCCTATCCTCTCTGCTCAGTGGCTCCGACTCCTCCCCCATATCTCTTGTTCCTAAGCCCCCACCCTGTGTTCTGCCCATGTCTGCTCCTGCTCCGACTCCCCTTACCCCAGCTCTTACCCCTACTCCCACTTCCCTCCCCAGCTCCTATCACACCAACTCCTGATCCTATTTCCTCCCACACCTTAATTCTTGCCCTGTTTGCATTCAAATCATGCAGCTTTCTCCTTCTCCATGCTGCCAGGGCAACTGCTGCAGGAGCACTGAAAGCACAAGCCAGACTGAGAACAGCACTGCAGGGGCTCCCAGCAGCAGGGAGGAGCAAGTGCAGGGAAAGTCCTACTCAGTCTCTGGAACCCCCAGAATGGAGTACGCTCAGTCGCTCTGTGGGGATGATGTGCAATGAAGTGATTGTTCCCATTTCATTTTTTTCTTCTTTCCCTTGGATAAGAAGGGAAACATTTTTTTAAAAGTATGAAGTAAGACTGTCTCTCACTATTCACATTTTAAAAATCTTTTTAGATGCTTTTCTCCACTTATGTAGCAAAAAAGGTGGGGGGGAAGAATACCCCCAAAAGATGAATGCAAAAAAGTAAATTTCAAACTTATAAAATGATTTATTTATTTTTGCTAGAATAAATTTAATCAAAAAATTACAGCCATCCCGCCTTGATATAGTCCTACTCTCTTCTCCTGCCTGAGAAGCCAAGAACATAGCCTCTGAAGTATTCCCAAACTCCTCCGTGTTAGGAAGGTAAGGAACCAAGCACAGTATATAGACTTGGATTCCTCAGGGCCAGCTCCAATATAGTACTCTTGACAGCTAGCCTGGTTCACAGAAATAGCTGAAAATAGTCCTCCAGAATATAAAAAATACAGATAACGAAAAGTGAACATGAGAAGTTATAAACAACTGTTATTAAAGAATAGCAAAAAAGGTTAAACAATCTCTAATATTTGCTAGGCCAAGGGTTTTTGAAATAGCTCACGAAAGACCGATTGTTTAATCTTCTGTGCTGAATCCTCACTGCCCCGCTCTGCACACAATTTGCCTAAGGGTATGGCTACACTTGGAAATGTGCAGCGCTGGGAGTTACAGCTGTGGTCGTACAGCTGTGTAGGAACAGCGCTGCAGTGTGGCCACACTGACAGCTACCAGCGCTGCAGTGTGGCCACATTTGCAGCATTTGCAGCGCTGTTGGGAGTGGTGCATTGTGGGCAGCTATCCCAGCGTTCAAGTGGCTGCAACGTGCTTTTCAAAAGAGGGGGGTGGGGTGGAGTGTGACAGGGAGCGTGGGGGAGACAGAGAGAGTGGATTTTTGGAGCAGACACTGTGACAGCTCCCTGCCTTGCAAGTTCTGGCCATTTCCCCCACCCCTCTCTCAATCACTCTTAAATGCAAAAAGGCTTCAGACCAGATAAGCAGCTTCTCCGACGGACTCCCTCCCCTCCCCCCCGCCGTGCAAGCAAACAACTGTGAACATTCCAAAGCCTCGGCTCGGCTCGCTCGCTGGAGCAAAGAGCAGCTGTGTTTGGTAGCTCCGGGGAGTACCTTCCGGTTTGTTGTAGACAGGAATTCTGGGATACCTCTTAATACCCTGGAGGCCAATAACAGCGCTGGTGAGTGTCCACACCTGATGAGCAGCGCTGCATCACCAGCGCTGGATTCGCTACACCCGTAGCAGACCAGGAGTACAGCCAGCGCTGCAGCCAGGGAGTTGCAGCGCTGGCTGAGCTTTGTAAGTGTGGACACCGAGTAAGTTGCAGCGCTGGCTGAGCTTTGTAAGTGTGGACACCGAGTAAGCTGCAGCGCTGTAACCCCCTCACCAGCGCTGCAACTTGCAAGTGTAGCCAAGCCCTTAGTGTACTGCTTAGCAACACATGCTAATATACTGCTAGCTGATACTAGGAACTCAGTCACGCAGAATCTCTAGGCAGAGAAATGATTATAACTTCATGTGGTGTGACTGTGTCTTTGCTTTGTCCCTCCTGCTAAGGGAGAGAGAGCTCTCCTTAAAATTCATGAGTGTGTGTCATTTGTCCTAAGGGTGTAACTGGGGAGAATGGAAACAGGATCCAGCAATATGGACCTCCCTAGCAAAACATTTCTGTGGACAGTAAAGATTCCATAATGCAACAAATTTGTCTAGCCTTTCAAATAGCTCTGTATTATTTTCATATATATACATTTAAAAAACAGAGGAGCTCATCAGCTTTATGGCCCAGGTAAAGCTATGCAGAACATTTAAGATGGCTGAATTATTGAATGTAGCGGCAGCACATCAAAATTCCACAAGCAAAATTGCCATTAAATAGTTTCATTACAATAGAGAGCATCTAATTTTGCTGTCCCCATTGAAGAGCAGAATAAATACACAACCTTTCAGCTTCTGCCTCTGATTGATGAAGTCTGTAACATGAAACAGCACTTAGCACATATATACTGTAGAATTGTTCAAAGTGCTTCAGAAACAGTCAATCAATACAATACTCCTTGGAAGTGTTTAGTAAATATGATTACCTCAATTTTACAGAAGAGGAAACTGAGGCACAAAGTGGTGCCAAGAACTACATTTTCAAAAGCTGGAAGGCACACAAGTATCCAAAGCATGGAGATCAGATTGGATTTTCAACTGGAGTGGCAATGTGTAAAATCTGTGCAAGCATGGAATGGGTGAGGCAAATGGGCTGGGTCTTTTTGGTATCACCTGGGGAGAAGGTTCAATGAGCTATTGTTGGTATTGTAAGGAACCCATTCAGGCTGACAAGCATATGTAGACTAGTCTTAGGTCAGGCAGATGTAAACCTGATGCCCAGGATGTTGTGTCCCATCTGGTTCCCATTAACCAAAGGGCAAGCCATTGTAGTTCAAAAGTCAATAACAGAGGAACATTGATATATAAATTATTTATTTAAATTGCTTATGGCTACTCATCAATATGGTGTCTAAAGCATGAAGATTCACTCTATTTATGGCCACTAGCTGAGCTAGCCATGACTGTCCTTCACTTTGGCTGTGTCCTTTGGCCAGACAGATTGTCCTTTATACACACAAAGATGCCCCTCTCCACTTTTTCTGGATCTCCACAGTCAAGTAATTGCGAGCCATTTACTGACTTCCACATTCTCTCCTTCTGAGGGCATTTGTGTCCTGGAAGCAGCCCCCAGAGGCCTCATGTCTGAGTTTACCTGTGTTGTCACGCAATTAAGCTTTGTTTTAGAGCTGCTACCCACAGGACTTCTTGAACTAGCACCATCATCACCAGCAGCACAAGAAGTCACCCGCACAAGTATGGCCATCACAGGATGTTGCAGCAGCCAGTCAAACTTTGTACAGGTTACTTTTTGCACATATTAATGTGTATCTTATTAGCAATAACAGATGTAATAGCATAGGGCGCACCTGCATAGCTCTGGCTGGCCAGATTCATTGACACCCAAATTTTGAAAGTTTGCGTATCAAGTGGTTATGCTGCTGCATGGGTCTACCTCCTCAGCCCCCACATACAGGCATGGAGCCTATAGGCAAATTAAGATCTGACTGCCTAGTAAAGAATGTCCTCTCTCACAGGGGACAAACAGCTTAGTTTGCCCCAAAATTATTCCCAGTACCCTCCCTAGAAATATTACAACACACTTTGCTTTAGCCTATATAAGTGCATATCCTCCAACTGGCCCTCTCTCCTCTCCTGCTAAAGGAAATGGTAGCAAGTGAGTCTGACACTCACTGTGCAATGAAAAAAACAGGGGGCTGGAACAATACATAGAATATCATTTCTATCTTAACAGAGCAGTGATGGCCTTTCAACAGAAGTGCCATTTTACTATTTCACTGTTCTGCTCTGTGTTTCTGAGCATGTGAGTTACCATGGGAAAAGAGAGTTAGATCAGTTCAGAGATTGGGATCCGAAAAATGGGTTCCAGCAAGAGCAGAAATAGCATACCACACTCCTTCCCATTGACTACAGCAGTCAGTTGGGATGACCTTAAAATGGCACTTGTGATCACCAAAGTTGAGAAGCTTTTGAGCCACAGGTATTTATTGCTATTTGATGGGGAGGGGGAGGACACAAAAATATCAAATCTATTCTTGTTAAAGAACCACTATGTTATCAGGCACCAATGGCCTATTCCATGCGTTGCTCATTACAGGGAATTTCCAGCGGCCATGGCATGAGTTTCAACAGGTTTTCCCAAGTCCAATTTGATGTTGTCAGGAAGGCAAATTTGGCATCTAAAATGAGTATGGCTGCCCAAACACTTTAGCCTGACACAGCTCTGTTCAAATTTGAGCTGGCTTTGGCACAAAAAGTATATATCTGAAAACAGACTCCATCGTCCTGTGTACAGAGAAGAGTACATGCCTATAGAGCTCCACCACATCTGTACAGCTGATGCTCTGGAAACTTGGATCTCAAATTCATTACCAAAAAGCACAGTGGGAGATGGTGCCAGAGATAGAATTAAAATTTAGGCAATTAGCTTGGAATTATCAGTGAGTCATTTCTGATTTTGTTAAGTGAGTATAAAAATAGTTTAATCATTTGCTTTTCCTATCTTAGGCCATGGATGTAATGTCTTCATTCTGTTACTTCAACATCTACTTATTCTATTGACATGAAGTTTATGTTTCAAGGCAAGTTTATGGCTCTAAAGCCTAGTTACCCTATTTGTTTTGTTTTTTTTTAACAGTGAAGCCCACAAGAAAAGAAATCTTTACTACTGAATATTATAGAATATGGCAGAAGTGGCTGGCTACTAGTATTTTACTTAGGCTATGTTTACACTAGAGACCTTACAGCCATTTACTGCTGAGAGGGGAGGCAAAAGGGGCAGGGATGTACCAGTAAGTCTTTGGAGTTACTTTCACCCCTGCGTGTAGCAGCTCTGTGCTCACAGGAGACAGCTCTCCCTTTGGCATAATTAAACCACTCCCAACAACTGGCGGTAGTTATGTTGGCGGGAGAGCATCTCCCACTGACAGCACTGTCCACACATGTGCTCCTGTCAGTGAAACTTATGTCAGTCAGGAGTGTGCTTTTTCACAACCTTGACCAACGAAAGTGCTACCGTAGACATAACCATGATTATTTACATTTGTATTAATCATTTATTAGAGGGTTGGATTTTTTTGGTCTCTGAATTGACATTCAAAATACACCTCTACCTCGATACAACGCTGTCCTCNGGCAGAGGGGGAAGCAAGGATACCACAGTAACGCTGCAGCCCCAGTTTAGCCCAGGGAAGGGAGGGGAGCAAAGCACGGGGGTAGATGTCGCTGCAGCAGCAGCAGCGGGCACCGCACCACCGGTGTCGGCAGCCCTTGCCGTTAGCTGCTCACACTTGCCTTCCTTCGGTTTATTCCCACCTTGCAAATCTTCCCTTTCCGCCACCCGACGAACTGGTAAGAAACTTCAGTCGCTCCCGGGGAGCCGCTGAGGAAGATGGCCGCAAAGCAGCCTCTGCTCTCCTTTGGCTTAACCCGGCTGCTGCCCCTCAACCTTGCACCACGCCCCCCACTTACCTCGGCGCGGACCCCAACAACTACAGGGCAGGGATGCGATGGTTCCCGGAGCCCCTAGCAGCAGCCCAAGGCTCCCCCTTCCCCACCCCTCCTGAGCACTGCTTTACCATGTTATATCTGAACTCATGTTATATTGAGTAGTGTTATATCGGGGTAGAAGTGTATGAAACAAAGTTGTAGAGAGGACAACCTTCAGTTTATATTACAATATCCAATTGATTTGGCATATGGACAGTTCTCGTTGAATGTTTTAAGCCTTCATTGTTTGAACTTCGGGCTGTTTTCTGGAAATGTTTGAAGGTTGGCAATTTGTATTATTGGACACACATTTTTAAACACAGGCTGCAATCTCAATTACAGTGCAGAATTTCTGGCATCTTTCATCACCTATTTGTTTTATATTTGTGTACATATTCCTGTTTCTTTGCTTCTATCAATCAAAAGCTTTTCTCCATGCCAGATGCATGTTTTACTGGGTTCTGGCTCTCTCAAAAGTGGCAATAGCATTAGTGCATGCCAGGACACTTGGTAAGGAACCATGTACCCTATACTAGCTCTTGCTTATTCATACTAATGTCAAGAAGACCCATTGTGAATTACCAATCTTGTAAATTAAGGAGTAAAAAGCCAAAGCTTTCCAGATGTGTTTTATTCATTTATTTTGACAATTATAGTTCAATTTAATTATTTATGATAATACTTGATAATGTTCTAGTAAATGTTCTGGAGTATATTTTGTAAAAAATAATGAAGTTTTAAGTAACACGGTAACTCGCTCAGCTTTTAAATCTTTGCTGAGAAGAGAAAGAAATGCCAATATTTTGTGAAAATAAGGGAGAATTTACTGTAGTGGAAACAAAAACACTGTCATTATTGCTTCCTCATCACTTAACCAATTAACTGCTGTCAAGAACACTGCTCATGTCTAGCAAATAAACACCTACACCTTACACTGCTGAAATATCAAGTACGGCAATCGATTTCAATGGAATATCTGTAGCATAGGATTGAATAAATAGATCCATAGCAAAGGAGATGATTAATAATGCTTATAAAAGTTCTGAATTCAAACCAGTGCCATACTGTCCTTTCATGAGAGCCAGCCTACCATTCCCAGGTAAGCAATTTTCTACTCTGTCATGTTGGAGGACTTCCCTCACCAGCACAACTAGATGCAAAATGCAAAAGAAAAAAAACCTGAAGATGTTTTCTTCCATTTTTTATCGCAAGTCCATTTGGATGGAAATTTTCCAACAAGGTTCATTTACCAGTGACTGACTCCTCCTCACAGCTTTTGCCTGGGGTTCAGTGGGAGCATCATCACAGGGCGTGTTCATATGATCTGGCACTTATTGAACACATAAAGACCTATTTTTTTCTAATATAAGCACTTCCACATCTTATACCAGTGGTGAATTTGGCCTAGGTTGGCCCAATTTTTTAAAGATCAGAAATTGAGTGGTGCCTCAGAAAATGAATGAGGATGATGGCAGCTATACAATTTTTTCCAGAAGTCCTTGTTTTGCTGACGGTCACATATTGCCATTGTAACATAAGATGGGAAATAGAAAACTTCACACAGATCCATCATCTGTTTCTCATTTTGTAACTCCTTAGGCGAGAACGAGTTTTTGTTCCAAAGCTCAAAAAGTAGTAACAGAAAATTCACTGCCGAAGCAAGTCTGCAACACACACAGTTTCCTAAAATCGGAATCCTTCCAGCTGTGGTGCCAATGTGGACCGTAAACTGAGAAGAAACACAGATAAGCATTCTTTAAACATTTTCAGCTTTTTTGATAAGCAAACACTTATTCTATGGAACTTTGTCAAACTACAGCTGGAGAGAATCCTAACAAGGCTCCTATGCAGATTTTAAAGATTCCTATTCTACCAGCGCAATCCCACTGGCATTACAAACAACCTGTTCTGCAGTATACATCTTGGCAGAGATCCTGGCCAAATTCTGAATGACAACTTGAAATTCTACTACATTAACTGACAAAAGCGCCCTAAGAGGTTGCACCAATGTAACTGAGATGGCCCTATTTCATCCTACAGAAATATCATTGCTATTATGATTGCCAAAATTGGCATAAGGTGGTGGGGTATTACACTGTTCACACATGGTGGAGATTTAATCCTTTTACTTCACAAGATGCAGAGTCTTTCCAAGAAATACTAACTTTAAGAGATAACACACTGGGATTTGTCATAATAATGGAATAGCTGACTTCCTAGCATGGAAAGGTACTTCCATGAAATATTGTTTGACTTTGTGAATGGCATACAAATGTAAGACAGCATGGCAAGAAGGAGATATTGGTTAATGGAAGCAAGGGTTTTTAAAGTTTAAGCAGGACTAATTATAGGACAAAAACTGACTAAAATTGCAAGCAGAACTTTCTGAAGGCGCAGTTTTTCCATGGTCAAGGTTTTGCTCGCACAAAATTTGGATTTGGGATACAAATCAAAGCCGGTATTGTCAAGAGAGACCAAGCATGCTGGATGACTAATGCTTTTAGGCCTTTTTGTAAATCTCAGCTCACGTGATTAGGCATCTAATGGCGCTTTGCATGTTGAATAGCAATTTCCACACCTAAGTCCATGTTTTGTGTGTGCAACTATGTGTTTATAGAAATTAGAGCACATAAATTTGAATGGCAGCAAGCAGCACTCTTCATCACACATGAGTTGTATTACATACTACATTCCATTCCTGTGTGAACCAGTAAGGCTTTCAAATGTGTACCCTTTAAAGGGGATGGGTCATTTTCATATTCCTAAAGAAAAGCAAAGAAATTCTGTACCAAACAGAGAACCTTTTGATATCCACGTATGTCAACGTCTTTATGGTTTTTACACTTTTTTACATCTTTGGCCTCAGATTCTGGAATTAAAAGCACACAAATATTTTCATAGCACAGTATCAGAAACAGTCAAAGTAGCAATTCCAGGTCTAACAACTGGTTACTCACTTCCCCCCTCCATTCTACACTTTTCATATGAACTGCACACTACTTAATAGATTTTGTTTTGATGTTAAAGTGAATTATGCTATATATGCATATATGTGAGAGTCAATGGAAAAATATTTTTCAGATTGGAGAGTAATAAAATGACCAAGAGAAAACACCTGGTAAGATGAGGTCCAAGGCGTGAGTAAGAAACAAAGTCAGCAAGGGGGGCAAAAATATTCAGTACAATGAATAGAGTACAAAATACAATGAAATTAGAAATAGCCAGAGTTTTCACACTTCATTATCAGCTTCACCCAACTTTCAGCAGAAAAATGTTGTAAACAAGCCTATTTTCAACAGAAAATGGTTACAACTTTTGAGCACAATTTGTTCTTGCTATAGAAAGATTAAATTTGACTATTTTGCATATTTTCATAGCCAAATGACTGTTTTCATGAAATTTTGCAAACATTAAACTTGGAGGGTGGGGGGGGGGGGACAACAAACAGAAGAATGTAATGACAGAAAATTTCATGAAACGTTCCACAAAAAATGAATAGTAGATTTGCTTGGCATTCACTTTGCAGCTATTTAGTGATACTTTGCCATGTGGCATTCTCAAATATAAACCAGACATTTAATCATTATTCTTTACAACAGCCCTGAGATCTAATTCAGAAAGTAAAGCAAGGAACAACAGCAATGGAATTGTTCTCTTGCCTAGAACACCTGGATTTTCATGTCAGATTTCAAAGAGATTGAGCTCTGCAGGTTTCACAAAGACTTTAAGGGAATTTGAGCTACAGTATCTGAGCTCATTACAAGAGCTTAAAATTGAACAGGATCAGAAATGCCAAAAAAAACAAAAGACATGTCTTGCATTTCCCATATCACCCTGAGCCTATGATTGTATATAAAATGATAGTAATGACAGAGTAAAAAACCTTTGTATTGAGTTGACTGTAAAGTGATATTAAAAATGTGTGTGTGTATATATTTAAGGAAGGTGTGTGGAGGCAAGTACTGATATAGAATCTCAGTTATGCACAATGCCAAAACTAGAGAGTAACAGATAACGATGCCTATCTAAAAAGGAGACTGATGAGTGTTTATACATTTTTAAGAAATGGTTACTCCGATAATGCAGCATTTGCTTCTGAAATTGTGTAAAGGCTGACTTCTATCTATTTTTATTGCATTATGAATAAGTAGTCCTCTTTTATGATCAACATTTTTTTGATATACTGGGATTTTGTATAAATATGTTTTCCATCATGGTGAAAGCCAGATATGCATCCGCACATCCATATCACTACTGCTAAAAACAGCCTGATCAAAACAGCAGTTATTTAGTTCTATCATTTCATCAGCTGATTATTTGAATTGTCTCAGAATGACAGGGAAAAGTTGTGTCAACGTTCTAAATTCTACTTCAAAATGTGTTATCCAAAACCTGCACAGCTTTTATGTCCTGGAATTCTTATGAGAGTCCACAGGGGTCTGCCATCATGAATCCAACAGTAGGAGTGGAGCCATGGGTTGTTTCACCAATTTTCCCATGTGCTTAAAAATTCCCCTTTCTTAAATATACATAACAGAAAATTCTGACAACATAAAATACTATTGATATAGTTATCTCAAAAGAGGCTAATTAACACATTACATTTCTGTATTTAAACACACAGAAGAACAGTTTCAGGTGAAAGGAGTCAGACTGGGTCTATTATGTTTTAACTCACTCACAGAGTAATATAATATACTCTCTTCAAAATTTTAAAACCTTGATATTTGTTGTTTTCAGGTTTTATTTTGACTTCATTAAAATTATCAAATTCCCTGAATACTTATTGAAATGTGAAATTTTTCTACTTGAAAAATGTGCTGATTTTTATTTCAAGTTAGTCTTATTCTCAAGCAAAAAATCACTGTTTTCAGATTTCTGAAATTTGATTTCAGCTATGTGGAAATTTTAATTTTATGTTTTTAGGCACAAAACCCATTTTGTGAAATATCATGAGGAAACAAAGGGTATGTCTACACTACCCCCCGTATCGGTGGGCAGCAATCGATCCAGCAGGGGGTGATTTATCACATCTAGTCTAGACGTGATAAATCCACCCCCGAGCACTCTCCCGTCGACTCTTGTACTCACCTCCATGAGAGGCGCAGGCAGAGTCGACAGGGGAACAGCAGCAGTTGACTCACCATGGTGAAACACCATGGTAAGTCAATCTAAGTAAGTTGACTTCAGCTACATTATTCTCATAGCTGAAGTTTCATAGCTTAGATCGATCTCCCCCCTCCCACCACCCCCATTGTAGACCAGGCCAAAATTTTGCAGATATTCTTATGGAGCGAGAGGCCTGAAATCACAATTTTGTCAGAATATATTCAAACACAGAGGTGGTGCAACAACATGGAAGGAAACGACTGCAAATAACAAGCTGGTAAATGATGAGAGTTTGAGAGTCTAATTAAGGCTTCAATCCTGCTAGCACTTATGCACATGCTTAATTTTAAGCATGTGAGCAGCGTCATTGAGGTCAATGGGTCTACTACTGCACTTAAAGTTAGGCATGAGTTTCATGTTTGCAGGATCGAAGCCCAAATTAATTGAAAAGGGTATGTCTACAGTGCAACAAATAGCCTGGGACAGCTGACTCAGGCTTGTGGGGCTATAAAATCACTGTGTAGATGATCAGGCTTGGGCTGGAGCCCGTGCTCTGAGATGTTGGCTCCAGCCTGAGCCCAAACACTGCAGTTTTATAAGCCTGCAGCCCTAGCCCTGTGAGTCCAAGTTAGCTTACCAAGCCAGCCACAGATATTTTATTGCAAAGTAGACATACCAAAGAGTCTAGAGAAAACACAGCTTGGTTTAACACAGGGGTGGGCAAACTTTTTGGCTCAAGGACCATATCTGGGAATAGAAATTGTATGGTGGGCCATGAACGCTCACAAAATTGGGGTTGGTGTATGGGAGGCAGTGAGGGCTCTGGTTGGGGGTGCAGGCTCTGGGGTGGGGCTTGGGATGAGAAGTTTGAGGTGCAGGAGGGTGCTCTGGGCTAGGATCGAGTGGTTTGGAGGGCAGGCAGGGGATCAGGGCTGGGGCAGGGGGTTGGGGCATGGGGAGAGTTGCAGGCTCCGGGCAGTGCTTACCCCAAGTGGTTTCCAGAAGCAGTGGCATATCCCTTCTCCGGCTTCTAAGTGGAGGTGCGGCCAGGTGGCTCAGCAGGCTGCCCCGTCTGCAGGCACTGCCCCTGAAGCTCCCATTGGCTGGGAACCACAGCCAATGGGAGCTGCGTGGGTGGCACGTGGGGAGGGGGCAGCATGCAGAGCGGAGCCCCCTAGATGCCCTTACACATAAGAGCCGGAGGGGGCATGCTGCTGCTTCCAAGAACCACGTGGAGCAGCCTCCGACCCTGCTCGCCAGCTGGAGCACCAGAGTGTGGCAAACCCCAGACCTCACTCCCTAGTGGGAGCTCAAGGGCTGGATTAAAATGGCTGGCGGATCCAGCCCGCAGACCATAGTTTGCCCACCCCTGATTTAACATATACTGTTGCGGACAGACAAGCTATAAATTGACTTGTATCTGACTGTGTCTCATAAAGAATACACTTTTCAAATTAGAAAACATACACAGAGCCATTACATTTTCCACTACTGGGGTAGCAGTAGGAGAGGAAATAGTGTGTATATTTGTACAGAACTCACTGAGACCAAGTACTTATGGCTTTGAGAGCATCTCAGTGAAGAAGATGAGTAACAGTTACTTATTGTAACTGTGGTTCTTCGAGATGTGATGCAGACATGCATTCCATGAAGATGTGGGCATGCCCATGCAATGGAGTCAGATAAATTTTCCTAGCAGTACCCGTAGAGGGGTGACACTTGTGCGTTCTTGCTGTAGCCCTTCCCCTGGGTACATTAGGTGACACTGCCCTCACCTTCCCTCAGTTCCTTCACACCAAACACCTGGAAACGAGAATCCAATGCAGAGAGGACCAGGGAGGGGGTTAGGGTGTAATGGAATACATGTCTGCATCACATCTCAAAGAATCACAGTTACATTAAGTAATTGTTTCTTCTTTGAGTAGATGTAGTCATATATTCCACTTAGGTGACTCACAAGCAGTACCCTCTGCAGGAGGTGGGGCTTGGAGTTTACCTAAACAAGGCCTGCAGGACCACTCTATCAATGTTTGCATCCACCCTGGAAGAAGCAGTTATGACACAATGGTTCATGAACATATGTATTGATGACCACATAGCAGCCAGACAAATGTCTAATATGCATGCACCCTCATAAAATGAGTTCTCACCTCCTGAGGGGGTGTAGCTGAAGCTATTTAATATGCAATCTTGACACAGGATGTTACCTATTTAGACATCAACTGTGAAGAGACCATTTGACCTTTCATACAATCTGCATATGACACAAACAAACAAGGCGAAGCACAAAATGGTTTAGTCCTGTCCAGATAAAAGGCTAGACATTGCCTGAGATCTAATGTATGGAGACTCTGCTCCTCTGGAGATGAATGCTGCTTAAGAAAGAATATACTACCTGATTCAAATGAAACTGAGAAACTACTTTAGACAAAAATGTTGGATGCAGTCGTAAAGTCACTTTGTCTTTGGAAAATTGCGTAGGAGTCTCTTCCTTCAGAGCCTGCACTCACACACTCTCCTTGTGGATGTTATTGTTACCAGGAATGCAGTTTTCTGACACAAAAGTGGAAAGGGATAAGATGCCAGGACTCAAACAGAGGTCCCATTAAGGCTGCTAGGATCGAGCTAAAGTCCCACAGAGGAACTGGATCTCAGACCAGAGGATCTACAGGAAGGGGCCTTTTAAGAATCTTGCTACCATGGCACTGGAGAAGACTGATCTTCCCTGAATGGGGGTGGGGAGGAGAATAAAATATCCATATCACTGCCAGATGCAATTTCAATGAACTAAATGTGATCCCCAACAACTCAAAGTGCAGCAGATACTCTAAATTATCCTGAATAGAGGCCAGCATTGGTTGAATTCCACAGGCTAATGACCACACTGAAAACTGCTTCCATTTTGCTATAAGGAAAAAACTTGTTGGACAGCCATGGAACATTGCTCTTCCTCCTCATTTAGCCATGCAGCATCCATGCCATGAGAATGAACTGCAGATGGAGGTAAATGTGGTGAATTGTCTGAAAATAGTTGGTCAGCAGAAATGCTTTTGACATTGTGGAATTCAACAGGGCTCCAATGAACTTGATTTTCTGAATGGGAGTCAAGGTTGACTTCCCAGTGTTTAGGATGAGACCCAGCAGTAAAGCAAGCACAGTGTGATGCTGACATTAGCAAGAACTTCCTCTCTTGATCTGCCCCTCAGTAACCAGTTGTCTCGATATGGGAAGACATGAATTCCCTTCTTCTCAAGATATGTCATGACAACGACCACGCATTTGGTAAAAACCCCGTTGACAAAGATGTTGAACAGAAGCATAGCGTATTGAAAGTGGTGCTCCACTATGACAAATCAACGGAACTTTCTGTGGCTCAGCACATGAAAGTAGGCTTCCTGAAGGTCCAGAGCAGAAAACCAGTCATTCTGAGACAACTCAGGGAGAACAGTTGATAGAGTGGAATCTCAGGTACCTTGTATATTTGTTGAGGCAAAGAAGGTTGAGGATGGGTCTTAGCCCCCTCTTGAATTTGGGTATCAGAAAGTACTGGGAGTAGAAGCCATGATCCCAGTGTTCAGGAAGAACCCCCTTCACTGCTCCCAAAGCCAGTAGAGAGCAGACCTGCTCAATGAACAGTAACTCGTGAGAGGGATCCCTGAAGAGGGATTAGGAGGTAGGATGGAGAGGTGGTATGGCATAACCCAATCTGATGGTGCTTAGGACCCAGCTCTCAGTCATGATCAAGCCCCAGGCACTGTGAAAGCAGGCCAATGTCCTCAAAGGGAGGATCTGAGGCAGGCATATCAATGACTGGAACAGTGCTCTGGACAAGGAGTCAAAATGGACACTTTAGTGGTGGTGCTGGTGGTGGTGGTGGTGGGGAGGGAGGATGGACACCAGGGGAGGGCATTTGAACTGACTCAGTCCTGAGCCTGATTGCTTCCTCTTATAGAATCTATGCCCCTTTCGGTAGTAGCCCTGCTGCCTCAGAGGTGGGACAGGCTGATTAAATGTGTGCTGCAGATGATACTGCTGCTGTTGAACACTGTAGTGACACCTTTGGTGAGCATGCACTCAAGGACTGCGGGATAGCCCTGGAATCCTTGATGGAGTTTATTGTCTCATCAGTTTGTCTGAGAGCACTGTTTGGCTGTCGAATGGCAAATCCTTAATGGCTTGATGGACATTGGGGGCAATGCCTGCATTCTGCAGCCAGGAAGCCCTCCTCATGGTGACTGCAGAGGCCATCATGTGGTTGAGGTGTCTGCAATGCCAAGCGCAGACTGCTAGGACATCTTCGTCACCAACAACAAATGTTCAAAAATTCCTCTCATGAGTCCTTGGGCAGTTATCTGCAAACTTTGCTATAACTGACCAGTTACCAAAATCATATATGATTAGCAATTCACATCAGTAAAGAAGAGGAGGTGTAAATCTTCCAGCGCATGAGGTCATTCTGTTTAGAGACCTTGTCCTTGGGGATGGACTTAAATCTGCTCTGCTGGGCTCTGTTGTTCAGTGTAGATACAGCTATCAAATTTGGGGCTGGATGGGAGTAAAATCCCTCAAATCCCTGCATGGAAATGAAATAATACTTTTCCATACACTTAGCTGCATGCAGTGCCAAAGTCGATGTGCTCCAGAGGGCCTTAATTGATTCAAGGAGCGCAACATTGATAGGCAGGAGGACTCTCCCAGGAGCAGATGGCTGCAGGCTATCCACTCATTTGTAGGTGTTCTCTTGCAATAACTCTGACTGGATACTGAGGGAAGCAGCTGTGTGTCACAAAAAGTCTTGATATACCGTAAAATCCTTCAGTACCAAAGAAGGATGAACCAGGACACATGAAATCATTTGGAGTTGAAGACTAGATCCTTAACTGGACCAAAGCCAGCTCCTGTTTCAAGGCTAACAGACCCAGACTGGATGATTCTGGAGGCTCCACGGGGAAAATGGCCCACTGCGGCTGGGCCTGTGGTGGACCTGGATGGCAATCTCACCTTTGAGCAAGACAAAGAGTGGACCTCCACAACTAAGGAACATCCCACATATATCCCATGCAGATCACTGGCATGGATAAGGCAATGGTGTCCATTAGGTGCTGGGCCAGAGGCCTCCATCCCCAACCACAAGAGGAGCGCCAAACCCAATACCCATAACAGGCCAACAATGGACCTTGATGCTGGTCAGGCGATGGAGAATGGGAAGATGATGACCCCATCTCAGATGCTGAGTAGCCTCAGGATCCTGGGGATAAGGGCAAAGCAAGACCAGAGGGAGTGAGTAACTGTTCTGACTCGTCCATCGCCCAGAATGAGATAGGAAGCAGTGAAACTAATGGAAGCAGTATTGTCCATACTGAGCATGCTGGTACTGGAAGTGGCATCAATCCTGAAGTCAACAGTGGTACCGGAGTGTCTGATGATACTGTAAAGGGTGGTGAAAGCCACCATGGTAAGATTTTCAGTGCTGACTGCTGTAGTGCCGAGAAGATTCCCGGTACCAAGACCCCCCATAGCAATCCTGGTACTGGCCCTGCTTCCACAACCTGATGAAGGGGAACATTGGGGTGCAGTGCTGACAGACATGAGGATTCAGCAGCTCATTCACTTGACAGGACTATAGATGAAGCAACCCTGGCAAAGTCCTGGACCAAAGCAGAGGATGGGACTAGAAGGCAGAGGTGGTCTGTAGCTGCCTGGTACACTGCCAACATGGAAACCAGACTCAATGGATGCCCAGGGGCTGGAATGGAGTCAATAGTACAGGGTTTCTAACCTCCCTACTCGGTACCTACTCAGTGTTGGTCTATGTTTTTCCCAGGGGAGGCAGAAGAGTCCCCTCCAAGACTTGGAGTGGTCTCAATCGGCCTTTTCCTCAACACAGTTGATGAGGGAAGGCTCCTCTGTTTCTTTGGAGAGGCCACTCCTCTGGAATGCAAAGTGGGAGCATTCTCAGAACCCGAAGGCAAACTCCAACAAGACAAGGGTCTTGGTGCCAAAACAGACTGCAGGGCTTGTTTGAGCAGTTGCTGCTCCAGGCGAAGGTTCCAAGCTATTTAAGTCCATTTCTTGAACAATCTGCAGAACACAGAACACTTTAATGTAGGCCTCGCCGACATAGAAAAAGCACCGTATGTGGCGATCACCATTGGGGATTGCACCCCCATACAAAGTATAATGTTTAAACCCCAGTGAGAGCATCATCAAGGAAAACTAAACTAATACAACTAACACTATCTAACTAACACTAAAGGCCACTAATAACTGAACACAACAAGACAAAACTAAACCAATTGAGAGGTCGTGAAGTTAAAACCACACAGAGCTCCAACTCCAATCACGGGAAGTAAGAAGAAACTGGGGGAGGTTCAGGGCAACGCTGCCTCATGTAGCCAGAGGAGAGGCCATAGCCACAAAGCGTGAGTGTTTCCCCTCAACCCCCAGATGAATTTCTCCAGCTCCAGTGCATTGGGTGTGCACACACCTAAGTGGAATATACATCTCTATCTACTCAAAGAAGAAATACTTGGTACTGAGGATGGACTGAGGGGGATTACTATCTATGTACAGAGCCTCCCACTTTGGTGTCTTTTTTTACTTTCTAGTCTTCACTGACAGGCAGAAACATTCCTCGCTTATGGACTAGTGTCCCCAGGAGAAAGAACGTCAGCAAGGGCACTTCTAAGAACCAGAGACTATGAATGTATTGCAGGAGCTGCATAGCATTACTCCCAAGGGCCTAACCCATCTTGTGCTTTCTCTCTGCTTTTATAGCCTCTGATTGTGATACTAATGTATTATGTATCATCAAGGACTGGACATTTATTTACAAGGCTTGATTTTGCGGTGCATCATTTTTATTTTCTTCCCGGCCTCCAGAAAATATAAAGATGTAGAAAACCTTCTGTTCATAGTACAAGAGCTGCAAAAGCCGCTGCTACCGTCAGAGCATAAGGTCTTGCAACGATCTATGCAGTGCTAAGGGACCAGTCTAGAACAGGGGTTCTCAAACTTGGGGTCGTGACCCCCTGAGGTTATTACATGGAGGGTCAAGACCTTTCAGCTTCCACAGCAGAGCCTGCTTTGTCTCTAGCATTTATAATAGTGTTAAATATTAAAAAACTGTTTTTAATTTATAAGTGTAGGGGAGTCACACTCATAGGCTTGCTGTGTGAAAGGAGTCACCAATATAAAAGTCTGAGAACGAATGTTACAGAAGGTTGTACTTCCCCTACAAAAACAGTCTAGAATTTTCCTGTAAATGTGCTTCCAGCCCAGACTGGAACTGACCAAAAGTTATGACTATTACTCACTGTACCATGTGTAACATATGGGGAGCTCGGTCCATTTCCCACTGGACATATGCTTACAGTACAAAAACACCACTATAATTCATACCTATTCTCAGCACTTAAAGCAGAGAGGCCAGCGAATGAATGGCTGTTTCAACTCTAGAGCTTGTTTCTCTGTGGCCAATGGTGAAGTTTTGCTCTATGTAGGAGAGTGAGTCCTCTGAAAAAGACATGCTAAGATAACAGCTGAGGAGATAGGATATGGACAGTTCTGTATTAGCCTGAGAAAGGGAATCTGCCATCTACCTCTTTCCCAGTTTGGAAGGAGAGAAGTCACAACTAGCAGTCAAGTTATACACATAATTTATCATTTCTATTTATCCATCTTTCATTATGATGGATAAAATAATACAAATAAATAGGTCAGGCAGTCTCAAAGTTTTCCTGTTGTGAACTATATCTCAGTATAGAGTTTCCCATGAATACATCCCTACTGTTCACATCTTCACAGGCACATCTCCCTCCCATTCACAATTGTATAATGTCCTCATGGTGCCAGAGTAATTGTTTCAGAGAGTGGTAACAGCAGAGAAGTGTGCTGATGCGTTTAACTTTGACACAGTGAGTATTTCACTCGATGGAAAAAGAAGTTAACCACATTGTGGTTTTTTGGTTTTGTTTTTCATGACATTCCCATCAGCCATGCCCTCCATCCATATTTCCCTGACAGCTAGCCCTCATCTATCCAATTATATTTCCCTGCTGTATGCTCTTCTTACCCTGCAAATGCTTTCCAGTCTTAGTTTTCTTCTCCTTTGTACATTGCCCAGCCACCTGGGCAATGTACACATTGCCTTTTGCCCCCCTTGACAAACCCTCCAGCTGCCTCCCTTGGGCACTTCTCTCTGGTGACTCTGGTCACGAGAGCAGCACCTATTTTCCTTTCCTCCTCCACCTACTGTATGCTAGAAAGCAGGAAAAACAGCTGCCTTTGTAGGCCTCCAGCTTGTCATTGCAATGAAAAGAATGAACACCTGTAGAACAGCTGGAAAAGAAATCAGCCCATGAGAGACAGTCTGCTAGTGGCCCATGCATAGGTCTGTTTGGTGTTATTTAGTGGTTATAACAGTATAACATTAGGTAGGCATATACATTCAGTTAAAAAGAATAAAGCCTAACTGAAAGCAAATGAATAAATAAGGACTATCGGCAGCGTAGGTCTATCTATCCACTAGTGTGTAACCATAGTTTACTGTAGAGTTAATGCTCCAGTACGTCCACAGATTGTTGTGGAAGGCAGAGGGTAAGATAGCATGTAAATCAAGGTATACAAATGACATTGGCTTATCCAGTAGTTCAACAACAGGAAAAAGGTCTCTGAGGTCTTATCTCGTATTGATTCAGTTCTTCACATAACAGTTAAAGCAAAAAAAAAAAAAAAATCTTCATTTAAAAAAAAGATTTTGGGCAAGCTTACAACATAGAGAACATACAGAAGATTTTCCTTAGAGGAAAAAATAAAATTCCTCTTTCAGCCGATTAAACAGGCATCTATTGTCAAAGAGCATACAGAAGGAAGTGGGCTAAGTTTGCTCCTTTTCACAATGAGATATAACTTGTCTGCAGAATAATCTGAAGTATTTGAACCATCTTGACAGTCCATCTGAATTTGGATGGTGAAAAGAAGTGGTGAGAAAGGGAAAATGGGTCAGATGAAAATAGATTAGAAAGAAAACATTTCTAGAATATAATTGGCTGATAAATATCTATTTGATTGCCTTTTCCTGTTGCAGAGACATACGCACCCCTTAAATATACCCTGGATACATACAAGGGAAAAAATCAACAGTCATAAAGTACCATAGAACAAGAAGAGATGAGCAAAGAAAATACTAAATATAACTGATACATTTATAACACTTAGCTGCATATTGCTCTCTGCTTTCTTAAATTTAGCATCTAGATTGGTCAATATTATTCTTAAATAGCTAGTATCAAACACCTAAGTGTTTGATAGTCCCAAAATGATATCGGAAGTTATACTGTGGAATTCAGGCAACACTGCTAACAATATAACCCCTTACTTTCAATCCAACACCTTCTGCACTAGAAGTAACTGACTATTACTTCATCTAAAGGAGTAATTAATTCCCTTAGTGAGCAGTAATAGAAGACTCTTATGTAGCCCAGCCCTACGATGGGAGAAAGACACATACATTGCACCAGTGTAGGTTATAATGACATTAAATTATCAAATCCTAAATGAGCCTTTTAACGAACCCAATTCAGAAAGGGCAATGACTGCTGCTGTTATGCAAAATTGCTACCATAACAAAAGAAGAGGGAAAGAATCAACTCCCAACATACACTTTAGTTGTTGCCTTGTATACTTAGGACCAGTGGGCTGTGTCTGCTACTAAAGTTATGAAGAGGTAGCAGACAACTCACTGCTCCTTCAATTCATTACATTTCGGCCATGTGGCTCCATCCTGGGAAAACAGACTGCTACCATCCAGAAGACTGACTGGATGTGGGTAGGGGTCACAGTAGGAGGCTTGCTCCACTCAAGGATAGTTTATGTGGAAAGAAGCCAACAACACAATGTCTGTAGATCTCTGAGGGAGGAAGGGACAGAATCAACTGGCCCCAGAAGATGAAACAGGTCATGCTCTCCAAGAGGGAACCCTTTGTCCTCAGAGAAGGGCAGGAAGTTCCAGACTTCTGGCAACTTTTCCATCCCAGATTACGAATATGAGGAGGGAATCCCCCAGTTCACAAAGGGGTGTGTGTAACAAGGAAGAAGGGCACAATACGATAGTGAATTCTCATTGGGACTCAGAGGTCCAAATACCAACACAATATTAAAGACTAAATGAAAATACCATGCTCTTCACTCATTCTTTGTCTGCAATGTTTGGAGACCCCACAATGTTTAGGGACTCTGGTAGCACATGTTAAATTAGGGAAAAAAAGGGCTACATTACAAAGCAAAGCTAACTTAAAGCAGATTTTAAACTTACAGACAGCAATAGGTCTCTCCTCCTCAAATAGTGAGAGATCTCTTCTGCAGGACCATTTTGCGCCTACTAGGGGGAAAAGGAAGGGAGGCATGGCAGCTGGTGCTTGGTCTGAACAGCAACAGAATGAGCAAGCTTCTCTCTCCTTTCTTTGGGGAACTGTAATTAGCCAGTATGTTTTAATCAAGCATCTTCCACTGGTTTACCCTGAAACTGCATCCCTTGCCTCAATTAAGTGGAACCCCACAGAACAGCTGGGAGGAGTTCATTACCTCAAGCTCATTTTCAAAGGACTCTCTCTTACTTTTTCACTGCTTTCTTCTGTCTCTTAATTGCCTAGTTCTACCTTTTCCTGACTGCACACCCCCTGGGAGGCAAAGACCACTTAGCTATTTGTTCACACAAAAAAAGGAGCTTTGAAAAATAGCCATTACTGTTGTGGTCTCATTTTCCGACATCTGACAAATGAGACTAACTCATTAGTAATTAAAAAAAATAGAGTTTTAATAGCCTAGGTTATTAGTGTGCAGTAAGGAGGTGGGGAGAAAACTGGATAGCTGTCTTGGCATGATTCTGAAATCTGTGAGCATGCACATAAGAAAGGTAAAATCTCCCATGATCTACCTCTCCCAATTCCCCATCTTGCCATCATCATCTATAATGCCTGATTATACATCCCCACAGCACTCACATGGGACTATCAATTCACGTTTTATGATAGTCAGAATGATAGCATCATTCATGTCTCCTGTTGTTTGCGAAAAGTCAAAGCACCTGAGAGTTTATGTCATCTCTAGATTATCTGCATGAGTATAATGATAGACACTGGTACGAGTATTTAGCTGACATCAGCTTGAGACTATGGGACCATCCATTCACATTTTATGATAGGTAGATAGTTACCATCATGACATATTTTAGAATGCTCTTAAAGTGATGCCATTAAGATAAATATCTCATTGTAAGAATCACCCACCTTTACTCATATCAACAGCACCCTAAAATCCTGCAAGTGAGATAATTTGTTTTAATTAACTTCCCATCCCTTATAAAATTAGCTAAGACTTAACATTATTTTTTTAAAATCTCATGATTTTGTAAGCAAAGCTCATGGACTTTTCATTACTTAGGGTTAGCAATCTTGCATTTCATTTGGCCTGGACTTCAGAACTAAAATGGTCAGCTTCACTTCCTGTTCATTGTAAGTGGCACTTTCTGTTTTCCAGGCACTAACACAATCCTATTGAAATTTGAATTTCCCATGCAGTATGAGAATTTTTTAAAATCTGCCCCCCATCCCAACTGCTTTTTTTGTTTTTGTTTTTATATTCTTTGCATTTAGGTGAGTATGAGAATGTTTGATGCTCCTCAGGGAGCATAACATCACTATAGAGAGGCAAGGTGGGAGGGATAATTTTTTTTATTGGACCAACTTCTGTTGGTGGAGGGGACAAGCTTTTGAGCTTCATGGAGCTCTTCCTCAGGCCTGGAGAAGGTAATAGAGTGTCACAGCTAAATACAAGGTAGAACAGATTGCCAAGCATAAGGATGCATATCTCCACTGCTACAATGATGAATACCTTTCAAAATCCTACACGTGCCTATCACAACATGTAGTGTTCTTCATCCAGTGCATCAAATGCACCCACAAATCACCTTGTTGGTGAAATCAGAATCGTTATGCTCTCAAATGAACTCAGACAGAAAAATGAAAAAAGAAAACACAGTAATACTTTTTTTTTTTTAAACACAAAGTAATCACTCCACGTCTGATCTCTTTGACCTCTTCCTCAAAGGAAACCTGGCCAACATCTTCAAAAACAACCCTGGGAACTTAAATTCACAACTCTGCTGGACACTAAAAATCATGGAGTTAGCAGAGATGCTAGTTTTATGGCTCATTACAACAATTTGTAACACATTCTGTGGCCTACTAACCACCTTTGTCTTATGACTGCAGAGGTGTTAAGTGCCCACTTCAGTTTAATGGTCTCCTACAATGTGTCTGAAATCCTTGGTTACCTTCTCCAGACCTGAGGAAGAGCGCAGTGAAACTTCAAAGCTTGTCCTCTCCACCAATATAATTTGGACCAATAAAAGATATTACCTCGCCCACCTTTTCTCTATCATGTCCTTGGACCAACATTGGCTACAAGAATACTGCAAATAACATTGCTATATTACTGTATGGTAAACTTATTTTTAAGGTACGAAAAATAAACAGAAGGCCTAAAGTGACCTTCTGATTCTTGAGCGCCATGCCAATAATGAGAAGACTCAGAAGTCATCTTTGATCTTCAGCACTGATTGCTGGTTTGTTCATATAAAGGCACTGGAAGTTTCTGGCCTTTTACTATCTCATTTCAATCTTTTAATCATCAAACATGTACAACTTGTTTTAGTTTAATTAATAATATCTCAAGAGTTAGAGGAGAATTGCATGGAAAAACACATCTTAAAACTTCCTGATTTTTTATATATACACACAAATTTTAAAACAAAAGGGATCAGATGAATTATGGGTATAACACTGAAATCAATGGAATTACTACAGAGATAAATGTTGCCTAATATTAAATCTATCTACCAGTCCTCTTTTGAGATAATATTGTGAATGGAACTAAAAAATAAAAGTCTAAATAATCTATAGTTGCTATTACTATTTGCAACTTAATGTAAAGATAAGGGTGTCAAATCTCCACATTAACATGTTAGCTGATCTGTGGGTTCAAAAACAAAACTGTGTGTGCACCATGCACTCTCTGCCTAAGGTCCAGAACAGACTAATTGTCCAGGGATATAGTGGGTAATTTTATTTTTTCAACTAGCATAAGGCAAATAATGGAATCTTTTAGCAACATATCCCCATGAGCAGGTCAGTTTGAGGTTCTGTGACAAAATTTTGTCCCACTATAGATATAATGCCTCTGGCTCTATATCACACCCAGCAGACTAAAGTAGCCAGAAATTATATGTCTGCTTTTGCTGTGTTTTTCCGTTTTAGGAGTGACTAGAGGGGAATGAAAACATATAATACAATGCAGTTTATAATATTCCTTTTTTTTTTTTTTTAAAATGAAAGAGAACAATACCACAGAAAGTCATTAGGATTCACTGAAACTAGCACTGTGAATAGCATTGTGAGGTACATGGAGTCACAGTTTCATTGTTTGTCCTATGTTTCAGCAGGCACATTTATCCATCTCCAGGGTAAAAAACAAACAAAGAAACCCCCTCCTCCCAACCACATACAAATATACACCTCAACCTTAAAGGATTGCTTGGGGCCTCCAGCACTTCAGACATTTTATACTCCCTGTAAACTTGCTTCTTGTGCTTTGTTTACTGGGAGGTGACACAACTGCAGTATTCATTATTAAACTTCACTTTGATATAGAAACAGTTTCTGCAGCACCCACATGCTGAGTGAATGTGCACACACACATATACTACAAACAGAGACAAATGCCTTTTCATCTGCTTTCCATTATGAAATCCAACATTAATATGGTTTTTGAACGCTGTAAGTATGCACTATTTGAAGTAATACATTTAACAGAGATGGGCCTGAATCAAATTCCAGTACCCTGGATCCTGGGAAAGTTCACATCCAGAACAGATCTTTGTGGCTCAGGCTTGCGGCTTATGCAACTATGGAGCGGGGGAGAAAAAAACAACAAAAAAATACCCCACCACCACCACCAACTGTGCTGCCTTTTGTTTTCTCTGTCATGCATCTCTAGATTTTGCCTGCATACAAAACCCTTTGCGCTCTTAGGGTATACGCTGCAATTAAAAACCACCAGTTGGCCTGTGCCAGCTACCTTGACCTTGTGTGGGTTGGGGTAGGGGGCTGTTTAAGTGCAGTGTAAACATTTGCACTAAGGCTGGAGCCCAGGCTTAATTCCCTGAGAGGTGGGAGGGTCCCAGAGCTCAGGCTGCAGCCCGAGCCCTAATGTCTATATTACAGTTAAACAACTCCTTAGCCTGAGCCTCACGAACCCAAATCAGCTGGCACAGGCCAGCCACTGACTTTTAATTGTAATTAGAGTTGCCCTTAGGGTTTGTCTATATACATGGTTGCACTGCTTTAACTTAGGGTGTGAATTTACACCACTTTAATTTAACTGATGCAAACCTGTGTTTGGACATACTAATATCAGTTTAAGTCAGGCTTACCTCAGTCTAGCTAACTTGATTAGGAATAAATTTAAGGTAGGTTGAAATAAGCCCAGTTTACACTGAAATTAGAGAATGTCCACACCGAAGTACACACTGATTAACTAGACTAGCACAGGCTTGTGTGTAGATAAAGACTTGTGGAAGAGATGCACACATTGTGCTTTTTTGGGTGACTTTACTTTTGTTCTTTCTTGCTGCTTTCCTTAAATATAAAGGCAATTTCAGACAAGAATAGAGGTGATCCCTGTGTACAGAAAAACATCTGTAGCCAAACTGCTGGATGCACTCAGATGAAATTATACTGTTATGCCGTTCATCAAATTGTGGACACTTTGATGACTATTCAGGCATAAGTCAACTTATTTAAAATATCTAATTGTCTCAAAAATGCAAATGTGGCGTTCAATGAGGAAAAACACATTGAAGGCTAAGCACCTTTTACCAAGCTGACTCCTAATAACTGATTAAATGTATCTTTGTCATCACCACTGTTGCAGTTCAAACCAAAACCAAGATTAGTCCCAGCAATAACAGAGAGGATCTATTGAACAGGAAAGAACAAATTTTAAAAGCATACAGTTCATATTTAATCATAATCACCAGCTATAGACACATTCACAGTCTAATATTGACTTGGGATGGAAGTATTGTCAATAGTTTCACTAGTAGTACACAAGCAAAATAGCACTTTGATATCAGTGTTAAATTAATTAACAATGCAAGTCTGAAACTCTGGCAAAAAAGCTGGCATTATTAATCAGTATGTGACAATATAATTAGTTTTGTATTGAGTGGACCATCTTTGAGATCAGTAAAGTTGGTTTACATGAGAACAACTGCAATATTACTTAACAAGGTCAGATGGCTTGTATTAAAACTAATCCTATACAAAAAACATACTAAAAAAAAAAATGAAGTAGCTCTCACTGTATACAAATCTCAGTTTCATGAATATCTTGCCATGCAGAAAAAGAGGAGTTGGTGACTAAGAGACTGGAATTCAGGGATTTTTTTATTTTTTTTTTTAAAACTTCTCAGCCATCATTAACTACCAGTGTCACCATAGACAAGTGATCTAGCACCCTGATCCTGAAATTAGCTGGGCTCCCTCAAGGCACACTGCTCCTTTGTGCCTCAGTTTACCTATTTAAGAAATTGATGTAATAAGAAATGGGGCGGAGATGCTATGACTTATGCCTTTGTAATGTGCTTTGAGCTCCAGTGATGAAGGGTACTATAGGAGTGGAAAGGGTTTCCTAAATTACAATAAAACCTTGTTTTACTAAAGGATTTTGGAGAGGTTTGAAATCTTCAAAAATACTGAGTTTGAGATAAATGCGTGAGCTAAATATGATGCAAGTTTCTTTTGGGGGAACATGACTGTACTAAATCAACCAACTAGGAGGATTGGTTAAACCAGAAGTTATTTAAATAGGGGCTCTGTTGCATTAGATGTAGCAATGGTCTTTTCCCTCTTTCCTTTGATTCATATTATGAGCTGTGTGTCACAAATGCACTGAGGGTAGGTTTTGTGTTGGAAAAAATCACTTCCCCCAGCATGGCCTGATGCATTTTAGAAAAGAATCATGTTCTGATTCACAGTCTGAGTCATTTCCTGAAAACATATCACATTTGGAAAAATGCTACATGGAGCCATATGCTCCCCCCATTCCTTATCAGGTAGAGAAAATCCAAAACATACATTAATGACGTGAAAAGGGGGTCCTGTCGCAATACTGATTGTGCAATAATCACCCTCCGACATGTACCAACACTGGCCACCCTTATGGCAACACTGTGCATACAGGACACCATGCAAAACAAGTGATGTAGCCTGGCAACAGAGGCGGTAGAATCAGGGAACAATCATGGCGCAACTCAATTCCAGTGGATCCCACACTAAGTTAATGCTGACTGGCTGAAAACATGAGCACAACTGTGTGGACTTGATTAACAGAGAGATTTTCCACTGTGAATTCAGGAAACCAAGTTTCCAAATGCTTTTCCAATTTCTAGAAGGATATTTTTAAATTGTTGATATAAGGAAGTGGTCTTGTGCTGCCATGATAGTTGAGACGACTGGCCTGTAGGAGGTCAGCAGACTGTGGGAGCACAGAGGTGGCCTAAAGGTACCTTTAATCCCCTTCTCCTCAGCCACACTGAACAGAGGCCAGGTGTGCTGAAGAAGCTGGCAGAGAACAGGAGTAGACCGAGTGAAAGAAAGTGGGAGAAGTAATAAGCATGAGGAGCAAGGATAAGGCAACAGAAGCAGCAACCATGTTGTATTCCTATGATAGTTGAGATAATATGAGGTGCTCAAGATAACTGTTCTTTCCTGGTATAAATGGCAGTTGGCTCTTCCTGGGGAAGGCTTTGGAATTTGCTTTCCTTTGGTCCTATCAAGAGCTGGGTGTGGTGACCTTCGAGTCATGGTGCAATATTCAACTCTTATCCTAGGCTTCTCCTAATGAGGGCTTGTGTGGGTGGGGCGGGGGGAAGGGATGTTAATGAGGAAATGGGACAGCTGGGTTGGGAAATGGTGTCTGGATTTGGAAAGTGTTAAGAGCTGATGTAAAGAGCTGCACAAAAGAAGGTATTTACAGTACACACAGCAACACATTTTATTGGTCGCACAAAACCTGAGAAATACACTATATATTGTTAAGCACATCTGCTGGCATCTTATCAATGACACTATTTATATGCAGACAGAGTACTCTTGTATATAAAGCTGCCTGAAATTTTTTCAGCAGAATATTTCTCTAATAGAAAATGATGTTTTGTTGAAATCAGAACTTTCCATGGGAACATGTTGATTTTGACAAACTTTCATTTTCAAAAAATTTGAAACAAGTGTTTCAATGATGCTGACATTATCTTATGGAACATTTTGACTTTTCATTTTGAAATGACTTTGTTGCCAATGTTCTTTATTTTTAATTTTATATTATATAATTTACATTTTAATATACGTGTCAAAATGTTTTGACTGACCTGAAATGACTTTTTTAATTTAGTTCCTTGGGACATTTTGAAATTCTTAGTTTTAATTTAGATTTGGAACTAAAACAAGTTTAGAAATCACAGCATTTCCTGCTAAATGAAAATTCTGGTTCCCACATAGCTGTACTTGTAAGAGCAAGAGGTTGTGGGACGTCAGCTTATTTTCCTATCATCTATTGATATACTCTGTGCTGAGCACCCTCTTAGTTTTGTTTGGTTCTAAATTTTACACAATCACAATTTCAAATTAGACACAGTTAATACATTTGAATGCTTAAATAATAATTATTCTTCAAACCAAGATATCATCACTGGAGGAGGTTATTTTCTTCTGATGATTTGCATCTAAAACTGTAACTAGTAATGTGGGATAACAATTCTTTAGATTGGAAATAGTGTTGATTTTTTAAAAATTGAAATCTCAACAATACTAGTAGAACAAACGGGTCTATTAAATCACAATAACATCTAGTAATTATTGTGTGTGCTGGTAGATTGCATGTGTCACAGGGCAGAACGAGAGAGGAGAAGGGGGAAGAGAGCTTTAGAAAAGTTCAGTTTGATTTTTGAGGCTGACTCACCCATTTACACTTAATCATACAAGTGTCAGTAGCTAGGTACTGCAGGGTGAATGGCTGAACCACACAGATCCTCCTGTTTTTGTTAATTAAGTCAAGAATTTGGCTTTATTTTAGCTTCATTTTCCTGAATTTAGTGCTTCTTTCTGTTTGCCCTTGCTTTGATGAACATTCTTCATGTTGTTGAATCATTGCATGCTGACATTTTCCATAACGGTCAATGGCACATGACGACTTTGCAACCACAGAGCATTTAGGGGGAATTTAATGAATGGAGTCATCAACAGAATCAGTAAGAGTGTTGGATGCTTCCTAAGTTTAAGATAAATCTTCTGTGTGTCCAAATAATGTATTTCTTTAATACTTTTATTTTCCCTGTAAATGCAGAAGCCTCAATAAATAACAGATTTTTACTTTTTTGCAATTTGGCATCATTACAGATGCCTTAATGTCTAATATATGACAATGTAAACTGGCATATAAAATATTTCTTTGATGCAGGCTGCCTACTCTATATAATCTGAAGGTGGAAATGAATTATAATAAAATTGCTCTATTCAGAAAAAAAGGTAATAAGACAAAAATGACTGTCTTTTGGTTGCTTTTAAGACAGTATTTGATTTGATTAGTATAAATTCCAAGTTGGCTTGGTCTGGAACTGATAAGCTCAAGGGAGCTGTTTGGGTATAAAACTAATGTTCGCAGATTTGTTGGAACCAGCAATAAAATTCTAAAACAAAAAATATTTCAGTTAAACCTGAAAATACACTTGAATTAAGGTTGAAATTATGTATCAGTAACATCAGGGAAATATGCCTTAAAAGAATGTTTCAATTAAAAGAACCCCCCATTATTAGAAAGACAGGACAAGACAGTAATTGTTGTTCTTTGAGATGTACACACTTACATTCCACTGCAACTGTTGTGCGCCCTATGCATTCTAGTGGGAGACTACTAGGCAATGCGTGCATCCCTGCTCTTCTTGTGCTCTCAGGCAAGGGTATGCAAGGGGTTTTTCCAGTAAAGTCTCATAGAAGTCCAATATATTACAATTTTCTCATTTTTCTGAGCCTCTTAAATTAAATTTGTCCTTTTTTTTATCCAGTAGGAATCACAATTCAATGACATTTCAATTTGCAGAATTGTCTTTGAAAAGTCTATATGGTATCCCCAGTTTCTTTCTGCATTCTCTGTCACACAGGTGCTAGTCCTCTGCATGTTGTAATTGACAGTCCTTAACCAATATTGAGAGTATATTTTACTTGATTTTTTTGCCTCATATCTAACCATTGGCAGGTTTGTTACTGTTGCTTCTTTTTCTTTTTGCCACTATTCTGTGTAAGAAAGAACCAACCAGTTTGCTGTGATGCCCAATATGTACATATATGGATATAAATTCACACACCACTAAAAGGCAGCCACCTCTAGGCTGGAATGCAGCAGCCATTCTACGTCACCAGTATTGTACAAAAATTTTTAAGAAGGAGCGTATAGAATGTTTCCAGTGAAACTACATAGGCAGTTTTAGGAGTTGAAAAATGCAGGGCCTAATTCTCCTCTCCTACTAGTTTTAAACCTATGTAAATGGAGAATCAGGTCAGTAATTATTAAAACTGAGTGAATAACTTATTAGATGATGTATTTCAATATTTTTCTGTACTCAAAATGTCTGCAAACAGCGTTAGCATCAGCCATTCGTTATTTGAAACGATATCTTCATCAAATTAAGTGTGGTCAGCAGATGATTTAAGATGCAGATTTTGTCACATACAATTTGTGCCATCACATATTTACCTAATCAGAATGGTGTTAATTGCATATATGAATGTTATATTTCTAGTGCTCGCAATGTTGCTTAATTCCATATGTCATCCAGACAAGGAACAGAAACAACAGATGATTTACCAAGCAACGGAGTAAAAAGCAAACTTTACAGTCAACATGCAATTCAAAGATGCATCCAGCAAATAGTCTAGCTGAAAAAGTCACATATCACACTAGTATTTCTTGAACACTCAAAATATTTGTGGAAAATGAATAGGAAAAAAGGTAGCAAATGGGGCCAAGTCTAAAAAATATATTTTCCCCCAGTATTGACTTAGCTCCAATAATCATCCAATTTGTCAAGGACACCAGGGTTAATCATCCCAGCTCTTTTTCAAAGCTTCCTGATATCACCAATGACCATAAGCAGTGAGGGCCTACTTTTTAGATCTCATCCTTAAGACAACATCTACAGCAGCACATTGGCCCCTATCATCAGATCTATTGACTTAAAAGGAAGAGTGACATTACTTCTGCTTACATTTGGATTGTACTTGGAGGTCTCTTATACAATCTTCTCTAACCCCAATGAGGGCTAAATATAATGGTTGTAGTAGCTCGAGTGAATTAAGGAGGGAGAGAATGGAAGAAGCTACAAACACTCTACTATTCCCATGCTGTATACAGTCATACTTAGAACTAGATGAATAACTGATTTTTCAGTTAACTGGTAATTCTGGAAAAAAATAGGGGAAAAAAAAGGTTCAACCAAAACCAAACTACATTTTTTTGGAATATTTGACAAAGCAAAAAAGTTGACAAAATTTTGTTCCAGGTTGAAATATTTTGCTCAACATGAGATAAAATGTTTTATTTTGTTTCTGGACATTTAATTATTTTTTTAATAAAAACAAATAAATGAAGGGCTAGACTCACAAAATAGCCAGAAGAGAGCTGTCCATGCAGCATATTGAGCTCTTTTGCAAATCTGGCACCAGCTGTGCTCTTCTGAAAATCTGGCCACACAGACCTGTTCTACTTCTGACATCTGTTGAAGTCAAGGAGTTACACCAGGACAGACCTGGCACAATGAAGATAAGAGTTAGGACTAAAGTCTGACAGAAATGTTCAGACTGTAATTTAAAAACAAGATAATTAAAGATGATTAAATAATGGAGCTCAGCATTCAATAGTGTAAAATTACTTCAGCTCCAGTGGAACGTCATTAAATTCACTGTTTGTGTATAATGGATTTTGTGTTTGTGTGTAATTTTTTCTTGAAAAGGTGTAAGATATTAAAACGTGTTCAATTCACTAGTCAAGAAAGAGCAAATAATGGCCGGTTTTATATACTGGAACCCAAATAAGAATAATTGTGAGTTCAATGAAAACTAAAATAGAACCAGAAATGACATGTAAATACAAATAATAATAATAAAGCCACACTAGATGCTTCTGCCAAAATACTGTCAAGTTGTACAGACTGCACTGCACCATAATTATAGTAGCTGACATATGTTAAATGATTATAAATTAATGATCTGTAGAACAGAGTCATATGCTATAGATTTTTGCTAGGTAGTTATAGAATCATAAAGAACAAAGGACTATTAAACAGTGTAACAGTGACGAAATTCATCTAAAATTGGTACACAACACTCTCTGTGGAAATTATGGGATCATTCTTAATGTGCTTAAAATCCAAATTGCATAGCCTCAACACACCTCTTAAAGGAAGATTGTTCGAGGTGGTTCTGCACAGAGTTTTTTACCTCCTACGTGAGAGTATATGGTAAGCTTTTTTAATGAAAATACCTAAGTAGTTCCTAACCCAGTGGGAAGGATTTGGAATTAGATGTAAAAATAAGATATATTCTAGTATGAACAAAACATGTATGCCCCATGTTAAAAGATGGGACACACACGGGTGCTGATAAGAGACACTGAACTCCATTTCAGGTGAGAGGCTATAAAGATTAATACTCTTGTCATATGAGTATGTCCATCAACTCCAGGGGTTAATGTTGCATTTTCCTTTTTATTTTTTGTAAATGAAATGCCAATATTGTGCAGCATCGACCCGAACAGCCACAAACTCATACAGCCAATTAATAAAACAAATGGACATCGAGGATGTAGGTTAGAGTAGATTAAATTAACTCCCTTGACAGAGGACAGGACTATTTTGCCTCTTACTGGAGATTTGTCAGTAATTGCTGTCTCTGAATCTTAGTAGCTTTCTGATCATATGACCTCATCTCATGGGGCAATGCTCACACTTGTACAGACTCAGATCCCAAATCTTTAACTTATCCACATATTTTCCGTTTCACAAATCAGCCTGTAGCAGACACATGCTTTATAGGGTGTATTAAGAGCTACACTTTTACTTCATCATCAGATCTTTGTCCTCCAGCTGAATGTTCATGAATGCATTTTGCCTTATGTCTTTGCCATCTGTGCTAAAAAGCAGCACATTTTTGCAAAAATTTTTTATTTCAAGAATGACAAAACATCCCTTCTACTGGACACCTTCACATTGTGAACTGCTTTTGGATTTATAGGTAGCAAATCTGGCTTCAGACATTTGACTGCCCTTGTAGTCTCTCTGTGCTTAGGTATGTAGTAAGTAGATGCAAAGCACTTCAATGATTTTACTGCTTGTGAAAACCTTAGTCTTCACTAGCCTTCCAAATATCCAGTTCTGCAAAGTCAAATCCATTTTTAATAATAACCTTACTTTGACCTTGTTCATTCATAGAACAAATAAATCAGTCTCTGATTAGTCTATTATCTGTTCCTTATTATGACTTAGCTATATTACATATACAATGCATATTATACATATGTCTATTACATAATGCGCAATGGTCTCATCTGGCAGTTGCTGGCTTGCCTAAATAAATACACAAAAAAATAAATAAAATAAAAAGCCTTTTCCAAGCAATAATTTTGCATGGATCAAAATATTCTTGAACTTTTGTAATGATTGTGTCCTACAATTTGTAGTTCCCTTCATGTTCTCCCACTAGTCTGTTGTAGATCTTTAATGCATTTGGGCTTGCCAATGGAACAGCATGGAGGATTCCAACCTCTCTCATTTCTCTGATCCCAGGAAAACTTGGAAGAGCTGCAACCACCTCCTGTGGTTCTCTGCCAGGTTCTCTCCCAGACTGAGAGATTCAGGTGGGTGGTTTTGCTACATTTTTGCCAATGTTCAAGTTTTCGTCTGGCACCATATAATAAAGACCAATTGACACTCCTATATGATGTCTATTTCTTGTCTCCAACCACATGACATAGCTCAGGGTTATAGATTTTTATACCTTTGCCTTATGGCAGGGAGTAATACCAATGGATGCCAGATTTTTTTATTTATTTTTTTTAAGTAAGAAGGTTGTGACTTTGCTTCCCCATCCATAAAATGTTCAATTGAGATGGAGAAATAGGAGTATGTAATAGTTCAAGAACAATGGGTCAATACTGAAGTGCTTACGCAGGCAAGACCTTCTTATACATAGATAGCCTCCAATTTGCAGCCTCAGGTTTGCAATGATTCTGCAGCCAGGATTTACGTGGCCTGAGAGAAAATATAAAAGTGGGACCCTACAATTCTCCCTTCATCCTAACTGTGGCATCTCTAACCTTGGGGGAGCTTACTATAACCCCCATATTCCTCATGTTCATATAATCGTGGTCTTACATATTAAGCATGCCTTATAAGCTATCAGGGGAAAGCTTATGACCTGTTGAAAATCATTTCTCTATCCATATATGTGTATCATTAATGCATATGAAGTTATGAGAATTGTGTTGTATGGTTGTCACTAAAACAGCAAGGAAAGTAACCAATGCTTGGGCAGGGTGTGAAACAACCCACCAACAGCCACTGTCCATCAAGGGAGCTACAATTCAATGACTTACCTGCATGAGGCCACACCAGGGGAATTGCTCAACTTTGCCTGGAGTCTCAGCAATGCCCCCAGTCATTCCTGGACTTGTGTTTTCCAAACACATGGACTGAGAGCATAAAACAGACAGAATGGACACATCCTGGGCCCTTTTCCAGCCCCCACCTATGATCCAAGCAACCAAGACACTGAGAAGAAGACAGCACTCCAACAGATGAGACTGGCCCAGGTTTAAGAAACAAACCTGTATATTAAGGACTGCAATATCCAGTGGGGTGAAAAAAAACGCTTAATATAGTTGCTACCCAGTCTAATAGGGTTGAGAGTTTAGACTGTGTGCTTACATGTAATTTCTTTTGATAACTAACTCTGACTTTTTGTCTGTCACTTAGTATCACTTACGATCTACTTTTAATAGTTAATAAATTTGTTTAATTGCTTATCTTTACCAGCGAGTTTGTATGAAGTGTGGGGCAAATCTACTCAGGTTTGCAAAGGCTTTCCATTGCTGAAGTGGTGAACCAATTAATAAATTTTCACTGTCCACCTTGAGCAGTGCAAGACAGTATATTCCTGAGGTACAGTGCTAGGAGTTGGGGGGATTTGGCTCTGGTGTCTTTCTCTGTGTGATTCATGAGTGGCTCTGCGAACATTCATGCAATATATCTGGGTGTGGGGCTCCACAAGCTGTTGTGCTGAGTGATAACAGCAGCTGGAGGGGCTTGCTGCTGGTCACTAGCAAGGTATTGTAAGAGACAGCCCAGGCTGGAGTGAGTCCGGGGGCACACCGGTCCCATAGTCCCAGGCTGTACCCTGGAGAAGCCCATCACACTAACCTCTGAAATTTTTCCTCTCAATCTTTTTCTCTCCCCATCTTCCACCCTTGCAGATCATCTTATATAATAAAGAACTGTTTAAAAATATATTTTTTTTCTTTTATAAAATAGGTGTGTATCTAAAAAAACTTGAGTACAAACTTATTGCACAAAGTGGACCATCCATTAGATGACTAAGACAGAGGCAGTACTGTAGGTGGGTGACAGGGTAGCACAGGCAGAACCAGCAGGCAAAAGAGTTTAGCTGCAGAATCTAGGGGAGTTTCCTTCACTTTGTGGTTCCCCAATCACTCAACAAAATGAAATAAAACAGTGCACAGCACCACACTTACCTCTCCACAACCCCATTCAGTCCCCTTCCTCCCTTGCCCCCAGTCAGTCCCCACTGCCCATGGATTGTGGGTCTACACAGGTTGGCTCAGGCCCCTATGTGCAGATCAGTACACAGGACAGAGTGCACACTTGTCCCTACCCCATGGGTGCCCAGATTCACAGTACACATACAGGGCCATATCTTAAATTGCACAGTGATCTTGCAATGCAGCTGAATTGTAAAAATCAGTAGCAGTATTTAGCCTAAGACTGGGTCACACATGCTTATCCAGGACAAAATAGAAGTTACTTGTGCTTCCTTGTATATCACATATAATCCCTATTACAATAGAGTAAACAGGACCACAATAGGCAAATTAGTCATGACTGGTGAACTGATCTTCAAATCCTTTAATTTACCCATTGAAGTACTGCCTAAAGAACTCAGTACTTTTGGAACTTGTATGACAACCACCCACTTGGAACTGATGTTCCCTGAACTAGGAACAATAATGTCATAGCACGGGAAATTCCAAGAAAATAAAATTTGATCTCTTCCAATGTTGTACTGTTGTAGCCATAGTCAACCCAGGATATGAGAGAGACAAGGAAGAAGAAAATACACAGAAGGGTAAATCCCCACCTATTAGTCCTGGCAGGAGCAAGGACAGCAAGATAGCAGTCCTACACATCCATCTCCAAATAACCCTTTTGACAAAAGTGCCCAAGATCTGAGTTAAGGATGATGGGATACGAAGAATTTCTGTGATCTAGGGGAAGCCTGAGCCATCATTTTCCTTCTACAAGCCTTTTTAGTGTTTAATCATTTTTCTAATGGCGATATAATTTGTATTGACACTTTTTTATTTTTACAATTCATTGGAGGCTCTTCAAAGGCTTATGCTGAAATCTCTCTGCCAGAATGATGGTGGGATCAAATTGGCATCATAATAGATTGTCTGTGGACTTGTATCCTTATATATTTTTCCCCATTCAAATCTCAGATTGTAATGACACCATAACTGGGTCCCCATAGACTCCTACTGAAATCATTACAAAATGGTTAACATTAGAGACACTCCAGATTAAACTAAATAGGAAGTCAAAAGCAATATAGATAAGAACAGATTCTGAAAAGTAATTACTGGATATGCTCGTGTTATTTAAACACGTCTGTTTTTAAAATATCCCAGAAAGAAGCCAGCCTATGTTAAAAAAAAAAAAAAAGCTACCTGGCAGCCTGATACATGTTTTTAAGAGAGAAAATGTTCAGCTAGAAAATGTTAGACACCGGAAACCAAAACATGTCAGTAGATAACTAGAAAATTGTTTAATAGGTAGAGTGAAACTGCCAAATAGAGAAATGTTCAGTTAGGGCCTAAATGTGAGACAAGCTAGTCTCACCGATGTCAGTAGGACTACACAGATGCCTAATACGTGTCTGCAGGATTCCAAGATTATAAAGCCAGAAGGAATCACTGTGATCATCTAAGTCTGAGTTCCTGTATATCCCGGTATTCAAACTGTAAGGGCACTGAAGTCAATGGATTTACACCAGGGACAGGGACATTATGTCTGAGTGCCACAATCTGGGTCCATTAGATCACAAAGGATACTTCTTTAGCTGTGCTACATCATGCATGTCACATGCAATTATTTAAATTCAAGATGCCAAGCTTCTCATTCCAAACTACAGAGAATAAATACTAATGCAATGGAGGGCTGTCTGGCAGGTAAATTTCGAGAGATGTATATTACCTAATTACAGCTGGGTCACAGACAGCATCGCTGAATTCTGCATTTCTTCAATTTCAGAGTTATGCCAGAATAACATAGTTCATTTAGCAGAAAGGACCTGAATCTGGGTTATAACCAGAGTAGGCCTTTTCTGGTGAACAAGGACTGCTGCCCCCACCTTATTATAAAATGTAAAGGAAAATCCCAACTCTTCCTCTCTTTTAAAGTAAAGATTCTAGTCCTCTTCCTTGCAAACATCCTTGGAAAAAATTACATCTAGTGCAACCTGATTGCTAGAAGAGACTTTCCTGAACATCACAGGTTATTCATACTCACTAGCATTTAGCTTTGGAGTTTGAAAAAACATTATTAAGTCCTCCTAGATTTCTGGGAGGAGCCTAGACCATATTCACAGTTGCAGGGAGCAGTGCTCCTCAAGCGACTGCTGACAATAGATTGTTGGTGCCTAAGGGCTTGGCTACACTCGAAACTTCAAAGCGCCGCCACGGGAGCGCTGCTGTGGCAGCGCTTTGAAGTGTGAATGTAGTCGCAGTGCCAGCGCTGGGAGAGAGCTGTCTCCCAGCGCTGCACGTACTCCACCTCCTCATGGCTCCCAGCACTGTGGCACTGTTTACACTGGCACTTTACAGCGCTGTATCTTGCAGCGCTCAGGGGGATGGTTTTTTCACACCCCTGAGTGAGAAATTTGCAGCGCTGTAAAGCACCAGTGTAGCCAAGGCCTAACTCTATGCAGGGCTGGCTCCAGGCACCAGCTGATCAAGCAGGTGCTTGGGGCGGCAACTCCGAGGCGGGGTGTCATTTTCAGGTATTCGGCGGCAATTTGGCAGAGGGTCTCTCACTCCCGCTTGGAGCAAAGGACCTCCCGCTGAATTGCCAGCAATCGCTTTTTTTTTTTTTTTTTTTTTTTTGGCTACTTGGGGTGGCAAAATGCCTGGAGCCGGCCCTGACTCTATACATGCTGTTTTGAACAAACTTCTGTGCCTCACTTCCTTAAATGCTACATGGAGATAAAAATGCTTATAAAATATCTATAAAATTGGAACTGTCTACCTCCCATAAAGGTCATGACAATCAAGTTGCTAAAGCTTGTGAAGTGCTATGCTATAAGTGATCTTTTTCAGCAGGATGTACACAAAACCATGTGGTGGTGTGAAACTTAGTAGCCCCCAGCACCCCAGCTTAAGCAGACAATGGCAAAAACTTTTTTTTTTAAGTGCTGGCAGTTACAATATATAGGAGCTTGATGGACCAATGGTCTGATGGTACCTGGAAAACCAGTTATCCTAATGAAACTATAGGTAATTTGTAAATTGTTCTGTAAGTCCTAGAACACAATCCTCCTAGGTGAATTAAATCTGATTGTGTGGCTGGTTTTTCCTCTTTTAAAACGGCTAAAAAATATCCTGTTTGAAGTTTATTGTGTTATGAGCAGCAGCAAAATAAAAATAAACAAACAAATAATAAAAATCAATGCCAAGCTCAGTCACAGTTTTAAAGATTAATCTAAACAAGGATGAGTCACGTAAAAAAATTAGTGTTTACATAATAGATCAGTTACCTTAATTTGTTGTATGATATAATCTTCCTCTACCATTCCAGTTAATATCAAGTACTATAAAGAAGGAAACACAGATCTACATTATGAGGGTATAATTTTACTGGAGTCTCTCATCATAGGTATGTTCAAGGTAGATATGGAAGAAGTTGGGCCTGCATTTGAAGAATGTAACCTCTAGCCAGTACTGGGAGCATGAAAAGGTAGAGTGGAGAATTCACCCAAAAGGAGGGTGATTGAGAAGACAGAATTGTACATAGTATGTGCAAAAAGTTGAGATGTGGTTTGTGGCATGAACCATGATAGCAGGGAGGATCCCCATACGTTGGGTAAGGGCTATAGTGCTCAAGTCAGTATTTTGAATTTTCTCTGGAATATGTGGGAGCGTATTTGAAAGTTAGAAGTGGCACACTGGTGGAAGTAATGGTTCATAGTTAAGGTTGGTGTATGAGTCAGAACACAACGCTCTCTGATAAGGGATACTGAAATTTCTGGTGCAGTCTTCCAGTTTTATTACTTTCACAGGGCATATTGTTAACCTGCATTTCAGGACTTGCACACTTATTTGGTAGAATTACAATGTTCTCGAAAATGTTATCTTGAATTTATAAATATTTATTTACTACCTTTACACTGTCTTAAAATATTTTTTCTAGCATATTTTTTTTTAAATTGTCCTTTTAGTTCCAAGGGAGAAAGGCATCTTTGTAAAGATAAGTCACTTACAGGAAAGTGGTTAATTTTTTTTCTAAGATGCATGTGTTTACTGTGTATGGAATACATCAGGGCTAAACCTCCTGAGTCTTCCCAGTTTTCAAGTTCAAATAAAGTTCACAGATTTTTGGAAAAAAACTCTGAGATATTCTGTTTGAACATGGAATTGAGCAGAAGCTTTTTCTCCCCCACACAGCAATAGGGTGTCACCTACAATTCTCTGATGTGAATAAACGCTATAAATAATAATGGTATGGACATTAAAAAACCTTAAAGTCAAATGAACTCAGAGTTCTAACGAACATTTGCATAAAGTTGCATTATTTCAGCTAACAGTAGAAGCTGTAGAAGAAACTAATTTGGTGTATATGTAATGGGTCCAATCATGCTATGAACTTAAAAAAGGATACCGGTAAATTGACTAAAAGCCTAATTTAGGTTTTGTAAAAGCAGATGTTACACATCATGATAGCAGTAGAAATATTCAGTGATGGTTATTTCCATTTTAATATTTCCCTGAACTAGTGGAAACCCAAACTTATTAGCATTATCTTACCACAGCAATTCTGAACCTTTTCTATACCATAACCCATGTTTCAAAAAGAACAAAAAATAAATTAAAAATGTGGGAGTGCTCTCAAAGCTGGAAAAAAAAGGGGGGGAGGGAAAAAATGTTCCAATGATATCCTGAATCCTAGTAAGAACCACCAGGTGGAGAACCCATGAGCTAGTCCTCTGGAGAATCTGGCCTAGCTCAACACAGTTAAACTGACCAGTCTAGTTTCACTATTCAAGCCTTGCAGAAAGTAAACATCAGTGGTGAAAACATTTGATTTTTAACATTCTGCCACCGTCTGTAATGTCAAGTGTTGTTAATAACATAGCAAAGGACATTTACAAAAACGATTTTATCTTGCCGGTGTCCCTTTACATGTTAGAACTGCTCCCGTGTAGGTAAGAATATACATAAAAGTTCACAAATTGGCCTTTCCCATCATGCCGTGACTCCCAGTTGAAAGTCTCTTTAATATTAGATGACTAGAAAGATAACAGAATTCCATATAATATAAAAAATTGGTCCTTCAAATACACTACCAGAACACTGTCATGAAAATATATTAAGTCCCATCTCAAAAACTTTGCACATACTTTGTGCCAGTTATACAGACTTTCACCAGAGAAGAGCTGAAAAGGTGATTATACCTCTTCTGGGACTATTATCTTAGGGTATGTCTACACTACGGGATTATTCCGATTTTATATAAACCGGTTTTATAAAACAGATTGTATAAAATCGAGTGCACGCGGCCACACTAAGCACATTAATTCGGCGGTGTGCGTTCATGGTCCGAGACTAGCATCGATTTCCGGAGTGTTGCACTGTGGGTAGCTATTCCGTAGCTATCCCATAGTTCCCGCAGTCTCCCCCGCCCCCTTGAATTCTGGGTTGAGAGCCCAGTAGCTGATGGGGCAAAAATCATTGTCGTGGGCGGTTCTGGGTAAATGTCGTCAGTCATTCCTTCCTCCGGGAAAGCAGTGACAGACAATCATTTTGCGCCCTTTTTCCCTGGATTGCCCTGGCAGACACCATAGCACAGCAGCCATGGAGCCTGTTCAGCATTTTTATTTTTTTTTTTTTTTTTTTTTTTTTTTTTTTTTTTTTTTTTTTTTTTTTTTTTTTTTTTTTTTTTTTTTTTTTTTTTTTTTTTTACATGTCAACCCGGTATTGTGTACTGGATCCGCAGACAGAGTGATACTCAGGCTACACCAACAACAGAGCATTCATTTGCTTTTGCAGAATAGCAGAGACAGTTTATCAGTCCATTCTGTACGTCTGCTGCCAGCTGAAACATTGGCCAATGAGATGACGTTATCTGTCCTCTGTACTGTGCTGGTTGTATGGCTGGTCCTTCTGTACGCTGCTGAGATCGGCAGGGGCGAAAAGCAAAAACTGGGAATGGCTTTCCCCGGTCACATCCCCTTTATGGTTTCGAAAATAAGTCATCTCGCTAGATATGGGGCAAGTGGGTACTAGAGAACGAGTGCAATCAGAGAGCACAGCTTCCGTGTCAGTCCGCAGAAATGATGAGCTTACAATGCCATTCACTGGGGTGCCCTGCAACAACCCCACCCGTTGCTTCCCTCCTCCTCCAGAACACTTCTAAGCTACCATGGCAGTGTCCCCCTCCATTCTGTGTCATAAGTCTAATGATTGCAGATAAAGAAACATGAGTTTTCTAGTGACATAAACATGAGGGGAGGGCAGCCCATGTGCTATGCATAGTCCAGGCAGATAGACTTTTCTTTACACAGGAAGAGGAGGGGGCTGATGGGAGGCTCAGCCCCCCAGTTGCTATGATTGAGACGGTTACCAGCCAGTTCTGTACCATCCTACTGGAATGACCAGGGATGCATTCCTAGTTTTTACAAACACCAGGCGCCCCCCGGCCAGCCTCACATGAGAACCAGCCAGAAGCACTCCACACGGGTGTGATAACAAGGATGGTTACCACCCGTTCTGTACCGTCTGGCAACTGGCAGGGGCAGCGAGTGGATACTGGCGCTTTCAACTGCTGCAACATCGCGCTATACACATTCAGTAGACAATAGTACACTGAAAGAAATCAAGAAACGTGTTCTCTTTTCTTTTCAGCTATGGGCGGGGGAGTACAATTATGCTATTCCCTTGAACCATACCGGACAAGTGGCATTGAAACCTACAGGCCACTCGGGTAGCTTAGGCCCAAGAATGCAAATACTTTTCGGAGACTGCTGTGGACTGTGGGATAGCTGGAGTCCTCAGTACCCCCTCCCTCCCTCCATGAGCGTCCATTTGAGTCTCTGGCTTCCTGTAATGCTTGTCACGCAACACTGTGTAGCCTGGAGATTTTTTTTTCAAACACTTTGGCATTTCGTCTTCTGTAACGGAGCTTTGATAGAACAGATTTGTTTCCCCATACAGCGATCAGATCCAGTATCTCCTGTACGGTCCATGAAGGAGCTCTTTTTGGATTTGGGATTGCATTGCCACCCGTGCTGATCAGAGCTCCATGCTGGGCAAACAGGAAATGAAAATCAAAATTTTGCGGGGCTTTTCTTGTTTACCTGGCCACTGCATCCAAGTTCAGATTGCCGTCCAGAGCGGTCACAGTGGTGCACTGTGGGATACTGCCTGGAGGCCAATACCGTCGATTTGCGGCCGCACTAACCCTAACCCGATATGGTAATACCGATTTTAGCACTACTCCTCTTGTCGGGGAGGAGTACAGAAACCGATTTAAAGAGCCCTTTATATCGACGTAAAGGGCCTCGTAGTGTGGATGGGTAAAGCATTAAATCAGTTTAACGCTGCTAAAATTGGTTTAAATGCGTAGTGTAGACCACGCCTTATTTATGTGCTTCATGCTGTTAAATGACCTATGCTATAAAATCAGTGATGTATTCATTTCCCCAGCCAATGTAACTTTAAGTAGGGATAGGCTTCACAGTTCGGCCACTATTTCATTCTGTTTGCATGTAATATGTTAATATTTAGCTTGTCTTTTAGCCATGCAAGAAATCTCTACAGAACTAGTAGGGATTATTAGGGATTAAATTTAGATCTGGATTGAAATAAGAAAGGTCAAGATGTTTCCCCCTTCTTCTTGTGAAAAAACAAACAAAGAAACCAATCACTGTTTCAGAACCAACAATCAAATAAACGGGTTATGCAGATGTTTGAAATTATAGACACTGAGTCTTTGGGAAGAAACTACAGCAACTATATCAGCAAGCTGTAAAACATGCTGCAAATATTTCTTATAATTTAAACATTTATCTGCAGCTCCCACTACTGCCTTTTAAGCATTCCTCTTAAATTCTCTCACGTAAGAATTGTGAGGCTGAGAATACATTTTAAGAACATATAGTAATGTACCAAAGCAGCCATAAATAAAAAAAATATAAAGTGAATGGAGAGAGATATCAAATGGAGGTTTATGTTCTGAAACATGAACACTTGTTAGCTTTTTACACTTCCAGGATACCATAATATTTTATGAGCTATTAGGATGTGCGTATGAATATGAGAGAGCGCTTTTCTTCCTCTTTTATATGCATTTTCCCCCTCCTCCCTCATATTTTTTAATATTGTTCTCAAATAAATATGGCATTTCCCGCCCCCAACAAGTTCTTTTTCAAGAAAAAAAACTAACTGTATCAAGTACCTCCTTTTGCAGACCGCAGCAGTTTTACTGAATGGCAAACATTCATTACCATGCCCTGATATGCTGAAGATCTTACTGACAATTCCCAGAGTGTTCCCTCTTTCATAAACAGATTGTTGATGGTTGATGCATAATCCATCTAAGTACTGGAATAAAAGGAAAAATATCACACAATGTATGCAGGGCAGTGCAGATACTGAATGCCAAAAAATGCTACTGATAGCAGGAGACAATAAATTATTTGACTATATACATTTCTTGTATTTACTAGCATTATTCATAAAGAGACTTAAGCTGTTATATTTTGTCTCTGGATTTATGTGTTTTCAAAACAGACACTTGTCAAATGTTTTTTAAAGAATGTTTCATTCAATTTAATATAAAATTATGCCACAGAAAACTATTCTGCTGTGACACTGAGGATTTGACTCAATTGTTATGTTTGAGTTGCTCATGATCCATGCAAAAATATTGAAAGAGTTTTCATTTTGTGCCACATTTGTCAGATTCAACAAACTTGAGTATCCCGGAGTTGCCTGTGGCACTCCATCAAGTGGTCATAATGTACCATGATGATCTTGTGTCCAAAATTCTGTAAGGTGTCAAAGCAGCAACATACTGTTGAAATGTCTTTATGAAGACTAATATTGTAGGGGCCCCAAGTGGAATTGGACACTCTTCAGAGCTTATATGTGGTCACTTTGACTAACAGCTCCAAGCTCAATGTGCCCCATCTTAGTTGGACCTCTAAATGCTACTATAATTCGGATAGGCCATTATAACAGAGCTAGTCAATTATTCATTGTGAATAACTTCTGACTAGTATTAGCCATTTTCTGATAACAACTATTACCACATACATGTTTTGCAATATGCTGGATTGTTTGATAAATGCCAGATAATATTCTGTGAATAAGTTCACTAGACAATTTTTCCATCAATCACAAAATCATTTATTCATGACTAGCTTTTTGCTATTAATCATCCATCCTACGTATCAAGTGTCCCCCCAAAGAACAATACCCCCCCAAACAACGAATCAGAAACCAACAAAAACACAATGTAGGAATGCTGAAGAAACTGGGACAATCCTGCAGATCTTGCAACCAGTGGCGGACCCTAAAGTGGAGTACAGCACTGGAGCGGCAGTCACAAACTTGAGGTTTATTCCCAATTAAGCCAGTAGATTACTCTGAGGCTTTGGGCAACTCATTCTATCTACCATATGTAACATAGTTTAACTACCACATATTTTCACAAGTGAAAATATTTTAGCTTCATTATTGTAAAACTATGAGATTCTTAAAGTAATTTTGTATTCATTTTCCTTTATTGAGAGGCTTTTGTTGAAAACATGATCTTAACATTCATCAGATCTGCTGTTCTATTACTCTCCACTGAAATTGGAAAACTCGTTGTGACACCACAATTTTGTTGTGACACTAATTACACGTGTGGAGTGATTAGACGTCAGCTTAACAGCAGGGACTATGATTCAAGGCTAAGGATAAACAGAGCAGATGATACAGAGTATAATATATAATCAGTATTGCTCCATTTCAGCAGAATTTTTAAAAAACTGTTTCCTCAGCATTAGTCATTTTTATGGTTTCACTTAAATCATTTGGTTAAAAAAAGACAGTGGGAAGATTGTGAGTAGGACTTTAATGGATTCAGGTAGCAAACAACCTGAACTTGACCAAGTTAGGAAAGGGTAAAGTTGTCAGATCTCAACTGCATGTTCATAAACAATAGTTAAGTTAATGATCTCTTTTACTGTAAAGGGTAAAAGCTCATTGACTTGGGCGGCTACATGACCAGAGGACCAATAGTGGGGACAAGATACTTTCATAATCTGGGAGGAATTCTTTTGTTTGTGCGTTTGTTTTTGTCGTTTGTTCGCCTTCTTGGGCTAAGGGGACCATGACCTACCCAGGCTTTCCCCATCTTCTGCATCAGTCGCATGTTCCAAAATAGGTAAGTAATAGCAGGCAATGCGGGTTAGTCTATGTTTGTTTCTTAACTTGTAAATGTGTCTTTTTGCTGGAAGGATTTTTACTCTGTTCTGCTGTACTTTGAATCTAAGGCGGGGGGTGGGGTCCCTCAGTCCTCTATGAATCTAAGTACCTGTAAAGCTTTTCCATCCTGATTTCCGAGATAATTTTTACTTTTTCTTTCTTTAATTAAAAGCTTTCTTTTTAAGAACTGATGGTTCTAAAACAAGGAAAATCAAAGCGGATTGAGTCTAAACTTCACCAGGATTGGTGGGGGAAGGGGGGGTGGTTAATTCCTCCTTTTTTAAGACCCAAGGGTTTGTCTTGTTCTCCAGGACGTTTTAGGAAACAAAGTGTGCCAGACACGACTTCTGGCTGTGGCAGCGTACAATTAATCGTAAATAAGCTTAAAATGATCATGTTAGGTCCACTTTTTGAATCTAAAGTTCAAGTGGAAAAAAACTTGAGCAGGTTGGGATTTCCAGGAACAAAAGCCAGTAGGGCTTGTTTTTTGTTTTTTCCTCTCCCTTCTGTTAAAATTTTTTTTTTTGTTTTTTTTTTTTTTTTTTTTTTTGTTTTTTTTTTTTTTTTTTTTTTTTTTTTTTTTTTTTTTTTTTTTGCTGCTTGAGCAGCCTGAGGGCGAGGGTTAAGGTTTTTTTTAACAGGGTCGTTTGTTAAGAGGAGGCTTTAAGCTGTGAGCAGCAGACGCAGCAAAAGGCATTTACAAGTTAAATTGTCTTTTTTTTTTCTTTCGTATCTCTCGGGTACGTAGTTAGAAAATGTCTTAACCAAGCAGCCTGAGCTGCAGAGGGGGGTGTGTGGCACACAAAGAAAGCAGAAAAAATGAGTTTCCAAAAGCAGTTTAAACAGGAAATGGCTAGGCTGACGACAGAAGGGAGCCAAAGAGGCTGACCACAGGAGGAAGCGGAGATGAAAGAAATAGAGAAACAAGCCAAGCAGCCTGCCCACCAGAGGGCTTTGAGTCCAGAGGCCCACCAGCAGGATTTAGCAAAGGTTAAGCGGATGGAACAGCCAACCCTAACAACTCTTCTCCAGGTACTGTTCCCCCTCCCGAAAATTCCCCACTACACGCAGGTGATGGACACGAGGCCTTCTTAGAAAATTTTTGAGAGGACCCTGCCAGGTGGGGTTACAACATCTCTACAGACCAGTACACGATAGAGCTGAGGCCACAGCTCAGTGACCCTTAGCAGAGGTGGCGGCTCGAAATGCAAGGGAAAAACCATGACGATTATAAACTTTTTTCAAACCAAGGCCAGAATCGGAATGCGGCTAATACTGGCATGCCGTCAGCGGTTCAGAGCCTAAGGTGGAAACCAGATGTGTCATTACCCACCAGGCTAGCTATTGAAAGAATTGGAATACTGGATATCAGGAGCAAATGTTAAATCTCTGGAAGAGCTGTCCCTCTATACAAATGGGTAGTTCTCAGAGGGTGTTCCTGAGAAATAGAAGTACTCCTAGATGGAAACCCAAACTTTGTAACCAAGGCGGGGGAATTGGAGCCAGATGGGTGGAAGTGGCAAACAGAAAAAAGCTACTAGCAAGGGAACGATTATCACAGGGGTCCACCGAAAATACAACCCTATCACCGAGGGCAACCCAAGATACCTAAACCAAGGAAAGCCCCAGACACCCTATTGTCCCACTCACAATCTCCAGCAACCATCTCATCCAGCATGACCAGTCAGCGGGACGATGTTTTAAATGTAATGAAACTGGGACACATAAGGCCAACTGCCCCACGACCCCAACCGAGATGCATTCATTTACACCACCATCACACCAAAGATCCCCAGGCCCAGATGCCTCTTCAAATGCGCCTAGGAGTGAGGGACCTTGAGAGTGGGCAGAAAGAGGTTACCGGTCGAGAGACACGGGGCACAGTGCTCAGCTATCCACCAATCCTTGTGGATTCATCAACGAGAGGCCAGTGACAATTACCCCATTCACGTCAAAATCTGTAAACTTGCCTACAGCTGAACTGCCTGTCCAGTACAAGGGCTGGTCAGGAATGTGGACTTTTGCAGTCTATGACAATTATCCCATCCCCATGTGTAGTGAAGCGCCCTGGATCCAGCTGTGCCTGAGAGGGCTGAGCCCCTGCAGCCTCCAACATGGGCGGAGCCACCGCTGCCCGGTCCCGTCCCCTGGAAGTCAAGGGGAGGGACAGGAAGTATAAAAGCACAGCCCCGGCGCTCACTTGGAGGCCAGCCGCTGAAGAGACCAGACGCGGGTGGCCGAGCTCCCGCCCGGCTTGAGCTTCCCCGTGCCCAGTATCCTGAGGAGGATTGGCCGAGCCTGCCCCATGCCTGGTATCCTGAGGAGGACTGGCCGAGCCTGCCCCATGCCCGGTATCCTGAGGAGCTGCCTGAGCTTCCCCATGCCCGCTATCCTGAGGAGGACTGGCCGAACCTGTCCCGTGCCTGGTATCCTGAGGAGCTGCCTGAGCTTCCCTGTGCCTGGTATCCTGAGGAACCCATGGTCTGGGACCCACCGGAAGATGCTGATGAGACACAGGTACCCAGAGAGGGGGAGGTCGGAAGTGGCCTGGGGGTAGCCGACCCTGGTTTGGCTCAAGAAGAACCTGAACCAATGTCAGTGTGTTGCGGCCAGAACCCCCACTGACAGCAGCGACTCTTGGCTGCTGCTAGGGCCCCGGGCCAGAACGCAGTGGAGTGGGAGGGCCTGCATTCCCCCTGCCACCCGTCGAAGGGTGGCAGACTCCCCCTCTCACTGGCCTGAGGAGGCCATTCTCGTAGACTAAGAGACTATTTGTTTGCTCAGCCCCTGCTGAGGGGCCTGAGCTCTGAACTGCTTATTGCTCCGCCCTGACCCAGAGCCTGGGCTCAGAGACTATTTGTTGCTCAGCCCCTGCTGAGGGGCTTGAGCTCTGAACTGCTTATTGCCCCACCCTGACCCAGGGCCTGGGCTTAGAGACTAATTGTTTGCTCAGCCCCTGCTGAAGGGCCTGAGCTCTAAACTGCTGATTGCCCCGCCCCAACCCAGGGCTTGGGCTAAGAGGCTATTTGTTGGCTCAGCCCCTGCTGAAGGGCCTAAGCTCTGAACTGCTTATTGCCTCACCCTGACCCAGAGCCTGGGTTTATCGACTATTTGTTTGTTTAATCCCTGCTGAAGGGCCGGAACCTGGAACTCTTTGCCGTGTGTAGTGAGGCACCCTGGCTCCCAGCTGCGCCTGAGAGGGCCAAGCCCCAACACTGGACGGTTACACCATGCTACTGGGGGAAGATTTGGCCAACCAGGTGAAGCAGGCCAAGAGGGTGGGAATGGTTACACGCAGCCAAGCCAAGCAAGCTTCCAGAACCATCCCTGTTCCTGAGCCGTCCACAGGGGCCCCGTCTGTGAAAGCAGAGACCAAGACAGAGGTGGTGGACCCAGACAGAGGTGGTGGTGCCAACGACTGCAACAGCCATAGTGCATCCAGTCCCAGAACCGGAACTGGAAAAGCAACCAGCACCAGAACCGTTGCCAGCACTGATGCTAGCGCTTGCAAACCCATCTACCACTCCAACGCCAGAGGGCACAAGCGGGTCTGAACTGGGAGAAGCAGCAGACAACTCTACCCAAGAGGCTCAGCCAGAGCCTGAAATATTGCATAGTGCACCAGCGGAAAGTGGTTCACCATCACCGAAAACAACCCCATCACCTACATGGATTCCAGAGGGACCAAGCCCAAGTCCACAGTCTAAGGAAGCACTGGTGTCTCCAGCCTTAAGGGAACAGTTCCAGACTGAGCAGGAAGCAGATGACAGCCTTCAGAAAGCTTGGGCGGTGGCATGGAGCACCCCACCGCCTCTCAGCTCTTCTAACCGATCCCGGTTTGTTGTAGAACAAGAACTTTTATACAAGGACACTCTTTCTGGTGGACACCAGGAAGACAGGCATCCTCAAAAACAGTTGGTAGTTCCAACTAAGTACCGGGGAAACCTCTTAAGCTTAGCCCATGATCATCCCAGTGGCCATTCTGGGGTGACAGAACCAAAGACAGGTTGGGGAAGTCCTTCCACTGGGAGGGATGGGCAAGGACGTTGCTAATTATGTCCGGTCTTGTGAGGTGTGCCAAAGAGTGGGAAAGCCCCAAGACCAGGTCAAAGCCCCTCCAGCCACTCCCCATAATTGAGGTCCCATTTCAGCGAGTAGCTGTGGATATTCTGGGTCCTTTCCCAAAAAAGACCCCCAGAGGAAAGCAGTACATACTGACTTTCGTGGACTTTGCTACCCGATGGCCGGAAGCAGTAGCTCTAAGCAACACCAGGGCTAAAACTGTGTGCCAGCCTTAACAGACATTTTTGCCAGGGTAGGTTGGCCCTCCGACATCCTTACAGATTCAGGAACTAATTTCCTGGCAGGGACCATGAAAAATCTGTGTGGAAGCTCATGGGGTGAATCACTTGGTTGCCACCCCTTACCACCATCAAACCAATGGCCTGGTGGAGAGGTTTAATGGAACTTTGGGGGCCATGATACGTAAATTCGTAAATGAACACTCCAATGATTGGGACCTAGTGTTGCAGCAGTTGCTTTTTGCCTACAGGGCTGTACCACATCCCAGTTTAGGGTTTTCACCATTCGAACTTGTGTATGGCCACGAGGTTAAGGGGCCATTACAGTTGGTGAAGCAGCAATGGGAGGGGTTTACGCCTTCCAGGAACTAACATTCTAGACTTTGTAAGCAACCTACAAAGCACCCTCCGACACTCTTTAGCCCTTGCTAAAGAAAACCTAAAGGATGCTCAGGAAGAGCAAAAGGCCTGGTATGATAAACATACCAGAGAGCGTTCCTTCAAAGTAGGAGACCAGGTTATGGTCTTGAAGGCGCAACAGGCCCATAAGATGGAAGCGTCATGGGAAGGGCCATTCACGGTCCAAGAGCGCCTGGGAGCTGTTAACTATCTCATAGCATTTCCCACCTCAACCCTAAAGCCTAAAGTGTACCATGTTAATTCTCTCAAGCCCTTTTATTCCAGAGACTTAAAGGTTTGTCAGTTTACAGCCCAGGGAGAAGATGACGCTGAGTGGCCTGAAGGTGTCTACTACGAAGGAAAAAGTGACGGTGGCGTGGAAGAGGTGAACCTCTCCACAACCTTGGAACGTCTGCAGCGGCAACAGATCAAGAAGCTGTGCACTAGCTTCGCCCCTTGTTCTCAGCCACCCCAGGACGGACTGAACGGGCATACCACTCCATTGACACAGGTAATGCTCACCCAATTAGAACCCCACCCTACCGGGTGTCTCCTCATGCCCAAGCTGCTATAGAACGGGAGATCCAAAACATGCTACAGATGGGTATAATCCGCCCCTCTACCAGTGCATGGGCATCTCCAGTGGTTCTAGTACCCAAACCAGATGGGGAAATACGCTTTTGCGTGGACTACCGTAAGCTAAATGCTGTAACTCGTCCCGACAACTATCCAATGCCACGCACCGATGAGCTATTGGAGAAATTGGGACGTGCCCAGTTCATCTCTACAATAGACTTAACCAAGGGGTACTGGCAAGTACCGCTAGATGAACCCGCCAAAGAAAGGTCAGCCTTCATCACCCATGCAGGGGTGTATGAATTTAATGTGCTTCCTTTCGGGCTGCGAAATGCACCTGCCCACCTTCCAAAGACTTGTAGATGGTCTCCTAAGGCTAGCAGGATTGGGAGAATATGCAGTTGCCTACCTCGATGATGTGGCCATTTTTTCTGATTCATGGGCAGAACACCTAGAACACCTGGAAAAAGTCTTTGAGCACATCAGGCAGGCAGGACTAACTGTTAAGGCTAAAAAAGTGTCAAATAGGCCAAAACAGAGTGACTTACCTTGGACACCAGGTGGGTCAAGGAACAATAAACCCCCTACAGGCCAAGGTGGATGCTATCCAAAAGTGGCCTGTCCCAAAGTCAAAGAAACAGGTCCAATCCTTCTTAGGCTTGGCCGGTATTACAGGCGATTTGTACCACACTACAGCCAAATCGCTGCCCCACTAACAGACCTGACCAAAAAGACCCAGCCAAATGCAGTTAAGTGGACTGATGAGTGTCAGAAGGCCTTTACCCAGCTTAAGGCGACACTCATGTCTGACCCTGTGCTAAGGGCCCCAGACTTTGACAAACCATTCCTAGTAACCACAGATGCATCTGAGCGTGGTGTAGGAGCAGTTTTAATGCAGGAAGGACCAGGATCAAAACTTCCATCCTGTCGTGTTTCTCAGCAAGAAACTGTCTGAGAGGGAAAGCCACTGGTCAATCAGTGAAAAAAACAAAAACAACAAAACAAACAGCACAAACAAAAGACTCCCTTCACCAGATATGAAGTATCTTGCCCCTATTGGTCTCTGGTCAGGTTCAGCCAGTCACTGAAGCTCTTACCCTTACAGGTAAAAGATACATTAACCTTAACTATCTGTTATGACACGCCCCCAATCTCAGACAGTGTGAACCAATGGCGTGATGTACTCCAGAACTTAGAAAAACAAGATTAATAAAACACTGCATCTTAATATACTACTATATGTAAAATCACAGACTTTCACATCAAGACAATTTACCATTATTCTGGGCAACTTCACGACAGTGCATCAGCTACTTGTATAAGCTCCGAAATGTGTGTAATTTAAAATCAAAATCTTGGAGCTAAACTCATCGAAGCAGTTTTGTTGTGTTCCCTTGGCAGTAAAGCCACTTTAGCGTAGCAGTCGTTTGTAGCTGGAAACACTCTCCAACGTAATGGGCTAGCATTTCAGGCTCACACAATGCGTAGCTTCTTTTCACTATTACCAGTGGCTTCCTCTCGACAGTTTCTGCTGAAAACAGACAGGATGAGCTCTTGGGGCTAAGAGGGACCAGACCTACACCCAGGCTTTCCCAATCTTTCTGAATCAGTCTTTCATGTTTCAAAATAGTAAGGAACAGCCAGGCAATGCGGGTTAGTCTTATGTTTGTTTCTTAACTTGTAAATGTGTCTTTTTTGCTGGAAGGATTTTTACCTCTGTTTGCTGTAACTTTGAATCTAAGGCGGGGAGGGTGGGGGTCCCTCTAGTCTATATGAATCTGAGTACCCTGTAAAAGTATTTTCCATCCTGATTTTCCAGAGATAATTTTTACTTTTTCTTTCTTTAATTAAAAGCTTTCTTTTTAAGAACCTGATGGATTCTGAAACAAGGAAAAATCAAAGGGATTGAGTCTAAACTCACCAGGGATTGGTGGGGGGAAAGGAGAGGGGATGGTTAATTCCTCTTTGTTTTAAAATCCAAGGAGTTTGGATCTATGTCAGCCTCTCAAGGCAACCCAGGGAGGGGAGAGTCTGGGGGGGGAATGGAGGGGGATGGTTAATTCCTCCTTGTTTTAAGACCCAAGGGGTTTGGGTCTTGGGTTCCCCAGGGAAGGTTTAGGGAGAACAGAAAGTGTGCCAGACACAGACTTCTGGCTGGTGGCAGCGTACCAGATTTAAGCTAGTAATTAAGCTTAGAAGGGTCCATACAAGTCCCCACTTTTTGAACTCAAAAGTTCAAAGTGGGGGAAAAACCTTGACAACTCAACTATGCTGAGATGCTAACAACTTGTGGTCATCACTGGCCTATACCTGGTTAGAACTAAGGACCTACAAGTGGAAAAAAAAGATACATCCCATTTCCAATCTTGGGAAATCCACAAGACTAATTCTGCCATTACTGCTAAAGATTGCCAGTGTCGCCTTTATGAAGTGCAATTTAGTCTTATTCATAAACAAGAAAATCCTTAAAATGTTTTAATTAGGGGGAATACATTGAACTCTACCTCCCATAGCTTTGAACTTCTTGACTCCTGAGGAATATGTATGCCATTTCTATAAATTGACACGAGCATAATATATTGACACAAACATTCAGGGGATAGGATTATTACCATCTAGTTCTCCAGACTGTCTGAGTTTCATGATGAATTGATGTTACAAATTTTCATTGCAGTTTAATGGTTGATTTACTGATGTTTGTAAAACCAAAGGTCAGTTCAATAACTGAAAACAGGAGTGACCGTACCGGTGGTGAATGAATAAAGATTTAAAGAAATGTGAAAACATGGCTAATAAGGTTATAAAGTTGAACACCTGAATACGTTTAATTGACCTATTTTCTTCCAAAGGCCATAACCTTTGTCACACTTTGTAAATGCCAGAGCAATGTTCTTACACTTACAGAGAGAGCCCTAACATATAAGCCAAAAAAGTAGCTTTAAGTGGGCAGGAAAGAAAAATTAAAACAAAAAAGCCCCTTTAAAGCAATAGTTAAAAGCAGCACACAATGTAGATCATTAGCAGAGGTTCAAGTAACATCAGCTTTCCTAATAAAAAGTTGCAATTAATAGAGAGAAAATGTCAGGAGGAAGACTAATTTTTTTCCTTAAACATTTTCCGTGTTATACTTTTCCAAGTGTAATCACATATTTAGGTTGTAACCTGTTTGCAGCATGGCCTGTATCTTATTCTATGTCTTTACAGTACCTAGTGCAATGGGACACTGATCCCAGTTGGTGTCCCGAGGTACTATTATAATTTGTATAATTTGTTCAAAACTTATCAATCAGGCAGCAAAAAAGTCATGAGATTAAAAAAAACATTTTTGGTTGTTGGGTTGTTTGAGCCTTTAGGGTACACTTGGGTCAAATTTTCAAGCTATTCTCTGGCTACTGTGAGTGCTAGAAAGTTGCCTTTTGGTTTTCTTTAAGTGAAAGCTACAGTGGAGGTGCTGGGCAGCTGCTCCCCAGTCTCTTGTCAGGGCTGTGAGCATAGGCTACAGCAGCTGGGTGGGAAGCTTCCATGGCCCTCCAAATCTTTGCTTGAACTAACACTTCCCCCCTTGGGGAGGGGCAGAGGGAGGAGAGGGATCTGCTCTTCATGCCTGATGCCAGGGCCACTGCCTTTGTCAGTCTCAGGGATTTTGCTGCTGAGGTGAAGCTGCTGGTTTCTGGAAGTTTTTCTACTCAGGGAGGCAGAGGCAACACGTGTGGGCATCCCTCCAGATTTCTGCAAGAGTTTATATGCCCTGCCCTGAACCCCACTGCATACCAGCAGAACCTTTAAATTGTGACCGCAAACAGTTGTGTGTCCTCTGTGCAGGGACGGAGGGAGGTTGCAGGACACTGTTCCAGCCCTAGCCTTTGAGAAAGCTTTGGGTCTCCACAGAACAGGCACAGATCTCCATGCAGGCACTCAATGAGTGGGGATGGTGCAGCTTCCAGCTTTCCATCTTTTAGCTTTCTCCACCATGCAACACTCCATGCAGGTGAGTGAGGGGCATGGAGATTCCCAGTGACTGTGGGGAGAAAGGGAATCTTCTCTGCTGATCAAGGCAGACCCTGAGAACCTGGACATTTAAGTCATTTTTGGGGGGGCCGGGGAAGGTTTCTTCTTCAAATTTGCTCTGCAGCAGGAAGGAGCTGATCTCCCTGCCTGCCTACAGCTGAAGAGGCAGATGAAAAACTGGAGGTTTATAAGGAATGGAACCACACCTTCTCTGCCACTGACTGACAGATGTGGTCCATCTCCAAGACTACATGGAGCAAAACCCCCAGTGTCATGGACCAGTGCACCTCATTACATGTAAGAAAAAGCATCCGTCCATACATCTGAGTGACTTCACAATGCTTAAAAGGTAAAATATCCTGCAGTTTTATTAAAATGACACAAGGATCAAGGACTTTGTGCTGACATAATGGCATACACAATGGTGAACTTGATTGAAATTAAGAGCTTCAAAGGAAAATCACAAAAGTAAATGCCCTATTAGAAATTATGGATTGGTGGAAGTTCACAAGGAACAAAAGTACACACAAGTCTTTTGATGGATATTTATAAAGGGAACTCAATTTATGAAACATGACAACACTGTAAATGGCAGAGACCTGCATTGTGAAGGTGCTTGCCTTGAAACCAGACTTTGTCCTGGGTAAATAGCAAGAGACATAATAGACTAGAATTCCTACAGTTGCCCCAGCTCTTTTTCATGTGATCTAAATTCTAGCATAGGCAGAGAGTTAGTGGGATTCTTTCAGAATGGCAGAAGAATATCATTAGAATAGCCTGATTAGAAGATATCATCAAGCAACTAAGGAGATAAATCTATTGTACATCTGTGTGGAAAAATCAGGCTATGATATATCAGATCTGACTGATGAGGAAGAAATATTGGAGGACACATTGATTCAGCTAGCAACGCCAATAGGAAGCTGTTATTATAAACATGGATCTTTCCCTCTAGAAGTACTGACATTCTTGGATTAACTTCAGGGTTGATAAAAGCCTAACCCAAAGACCTGTGCACCCCATCAAAAGGAAATAACTTTCTGCAAATTGAAATTGAATTGTCAGAGAAGTAACTTGAGGCCAAATCCTGCAAGACTTTTGCTTGTGAAACTCCCATGGGCCTTTAGAGCCCCAATCACCAACAGTAGACCCCTTTCTTTTTCCAGAAAGATGGCTCCTGCAGACTATACAACTGAAAGTAGAAGAGGGATATATTTTCAAACACATAATCTCTCCTCCTACCCCTACAAGTATTCTGGAATAAAGGCCCTAAGTTCTACATCTTACATTAGTGTTAGTATGGTAGTTTTAGATTGTGCCATAGTATTTTTTTTAATAAATCATGTACTGAATGATTACAAAATAGTATCCATCAGGACATCAACATGGTTTCAGCTGTTCTCAATTTTATAGGTAAAGGCCAAAACCATCTTAAAAAGCCATAAGCCTGACCTGGCCTCATTAAAGCTAAGGGCAAAAATTTCATTGACAAGAATGAGAGATTACACATAAGTTTCAAATGAAGCCAAAAAGAAGCTGTTTTTTTTTCATGTAAGTTTGTATTTGTGTGGGCTCATGGGAAAGGCACTTAAGTGGTTATTCTTTCCCCACCAACCTCAGTTAGAAGCACCTCTTGAGATATTAGACTTGACTGGGTCTCATGTAGAAGCTTGGGAAAGAGTTTGTTTTTTTTATTCCCACCTGGGTTATAACTGACTTCTTTTTTTCTCTCCTTCTAATAAAAGGGGAGGGGGCAGTATCAGGGGAGGGGTGACACCCTGATATTAGCCCCTCTCTTCCTCACCCCGCACAGCAAGCAGGAGGCTCCCAGGAGCAGCTCCAAGGCAGAGGGCAGGAGCAGTACATGGCAGTGGGGGGCTGAACTTCCGGCAATTGGCAGCCTGCTGGGTGGCTGCCTCACAGGGAACTTAGGGGAGAGGGGAGCTGATGGGGGGCTGCCAGTCCACCCTGGTTCCAAGCCCCTACTAGCTAGCTGCAATGGGCTGCTCTTCCTGCAAGCAGTGAACAAAGCAGGCAGTTGCCAAACAACATTATCAGGGAGCATTGCACAACTTTAAATGAGCATGTTCTCTAATTGATCAGCAATGTAACAACGAAACAATGTTAACCGGGACAACTTTAAGTGAGGAGTTACCGTACAATACTCTTTAGGGCATTTCAATATTCCCTCAACATTAACTGACTGACAATGTAAAACTTGTGTATTTCCTTTATTTATTCTTAGATGCATACTTCAGATAAAATTATGATCACTAGATCCTACATGCTCATTCTTTATTAATTACACTTGCCTCATTCACAGGATTAGTTCCTGAATAGCCTCTGACCACATAGATTATTCTACAAATAGTGATGAAGAGCAATCCTGTTCTAGCCACAGAAACATTTTTTAATAACGCAGTTATCACAATGAAAATCTCAGTCATTAAATCCTCCATGATCAAACTTCTGGCCTTCCACACAGACCTTTTCTTATCCGTAGCAAAAGATTTCCTGATCTGCTTTCCCTAACTGCCCTGGAAGGCTATAACAACCTGACTATCTTTGTTGTCCTTATCTACTAAGCTTTCTGATGTATCAACCAAAATATTTGCCTTTTCTCTCTCTGAAGGCTCAACATCATCCCACACCAAAGAATCAAGACATTCCCTAGCCTTTCTTCTGCTCATCTTGTGAAAATTGTGTGTTCTTGAGTTTTATAACTTCACTAATTTTTCTCTTCAATCTTGTCTGTTTTAATCGAATAGTATTCCTACAGTTCTCTGGAAAGCTTTACCTCCAGTTCAACAGACTTATTATGCATGCTTCTACCATTGTACTCAATATGGGTTTGAGGTCTGTTTTCTTTTTATCCCTTCCTTGCTTTGCCTTCTCACTAATTCCTAAACTATTAGCCAGACACACATTTCTGAGTTCTACAAAATGTACTTCATCTTATTTTTCTTTTGCCTCATCCCTAATCTAAGAATGCATGCAATAGAATTTTTCAAGTCAGCTGTTTATTTGCTTTCCCTCACAGCTGGAATTACTCACAAGCTCCAAGTGCCCTCATATTCAGAGTTATATAGCAATTCTGTCAACATCACTGTATCACATGTATAGGTAGTCACTGAGAGAACTGATAGAGTTGTGTGGCATTCTTTACCTTCAATACACTGGGCATGCCTATATTACCAAATCTCAGTGGTTCCTCTTCACGCTGTCTGCCCAGAGACAGCTGAAGATCAGGACGGCTAATAAGGAGATATTGATTGGGGGGGTGACAAGAAAGGCCTGAAGAATCGTGCTTGCTCACTGGCAGTTTTATTGATTGACTAGAAGAGTGGGGAACATATGTGCCATTTAAAAAACCAAACAAACCAGGTTTCAGGGATTAAAAATAGACATGGACTCTACTAAACATAGACTTAGCCACATGGATTCATGTCTTCTTAGCCTCTAGGCTTGATAAATGAAATACACTTTATTTGGGATTTTAAAAAAACATCAGTTTATAAGTGGCAATTATACTACTGCAGAACAACACTGCTATACAGCTTCACCTCCTATAGGCCTTCCCATACATTAGTCATTGGCACCAACTTCCAGGAGTGCACTGGTTCCATGTTATCTAACAAGGCAAATTAAACATTTTACTCTTAGGATTAAAACCCTCAAATGTTAATAGGCCTATTGCTCCAAGGGGCTGTCTGCTGTTCTATTTCCCTTCCCAGTGAATGAGCTCAGATTTACTGGCCATCTCATAATATAATCTCGGGACGATAGGACATAGTAAATTCTCCATTGAAAACACAGCTGAGGCACTGGACAAAAGTCATGACATTTTTCTTTTTCTTTTAGCTTATATGTTGGGAAGGTGCAATCTTCTAATATAGGGCGTCATCTGGGGTCTGGAGCTTTATGTATATCCCTTTATGTATATCAGTATTGACCCACATTGCCTTTTAATGTATCATATTTATTTATATTTATGTACAGTCTTGTCAGGTACCCAGACCCTGTTGGGGGCTCATGATGAAATCTGTCCCTACTTCCCATACTATAGGCTTTTCACAGACAGCTACTCTTGTTTAAAAACACAACAACTATGGAATAGTTGACACCAGTTGGTCAGTGACTGAATCATCCATAAGATCCTGCTTATGAATGAATCACTTTTAACAGCATCTGGGAAACAAATTCTTCTTGAATATTTTTAATATATTCGAAGGCACTGTGCTCTTGGTTCCCTCTGTTACAACATACTGCCACACTATACTTCAATTGCAAGGGGACTACGAAGTTTCTAATACGTTCTAAGCATGTTTGAAAACAACTCTGCATTTTCCCAGTTACGTTTGAGTAACATTTAATTTGTATTTTTTAGAAAACTGGTTAGTAAGAGTTGAAAAAACCCAAGGCTCAGATGCTAAAAATAAATATCCACACCATGTCTTTTTATACACACATGCACTAACGTGGAGAAAGAAACATGCACAAACAAAAATACCAAGACATTACCTGATAATTGTAAAAATATAAGCTATTTCAGGAAAATGAAGAAGACTATGCTTTCTTTGTTTAGTGGATATTAATCCCACTCACCTGCGTTTTCACCAATACACTTAACACCCTCTCCAGGCACAACTAGAAGTCCCTTGAATTAACAAATCCCTTTTTATTGCAGTTGCATTCACTGGTAGCTTACACCATATGTTTATCTTTCATATGAAGTAGTTCCCTAATTAAGCCTACCTTCCTATTTTTAGATTATGTCCCATGATTTCTCAATGCTTCACCAAGGCTGACAATTTCTCTTTGAGTCTTCAGCATCCCTCTTTTTTTTTTTTTTTTGGCCAAGTGTGACTTAGATCAATTTATGTAGGGCCTAATTAGGGTTTCTAATGGCAGAACCATGCTGAGGGAGTAGGGCAAAAGAAGGTGGTGCATTGCCCTAGCGTCAGTGACTGAAATATTGTCTATGGAAGCCAGCATAATACCTGCAGGCGAGCTAAGGGTAACAAGCTTAAAGTATAGTATTAATCCAGCCCAGCGCAACCAGCCATTGTCCACTGAGCAGAGGGAGAAGTGCCCAGCCATGCCACCTATCTCTTTTGGCTGTTCAGACAATGTTAGTAGCACTCACTTCCCCTGTGTTTTCAGGGAGCAGACAGCCTCAGGTTAGCTGAATTTCTACTGGAGCACTGAGGGAGGAGGGGAGCTTGCATGTACATGGGCTGCTATAATTTGGCTCAACCTTTTCATATTATTACCCTTTTCATATTACTCCCATCCCTGCACCATCTAGTCTCATCCTAGCTACCATATGCTGTAAACACTGCAAAGCAATAATATCCTCTTTTTCCTAGGACCGTGGCTAGCATGGCAGATAGTATTCCAGGTGCATTCCAACAATTGTCTTGTCAATTTTTTGTAGTTTCTTTTTTCCTGCGTTCACACTCCCAAATTCCTTTGGGTTTTTAAAAATTAGATTCCCTTTTTTTGTTTTTGACTTAGAAATTCTGAACACTCCATAACCTAAGCCAATGATCACATTTGAAAACCTACGTTTTTTTCTATTACGGATTACTAATGAAAAAAACCATTAAAATAAATAGCTAAATACAGTATGGTTTTTAATACCAAAATGAGATTTTATGGCATCCAATTGTTCTAACAGGTTATTTCCATCTTTTGGGAACAAACTAATTAGGAACAATGAGAGTGGCTAGAAGCATACCTAGAAGCTGTTTTTTACTCCTGTCAATACTTAAGAAAACAATGGTGTCAAATACTTAATATAGGTGGCTTTGAGGGATTTAAAGCTTCTCCTTTTTTCCCTCAGTAACAAAGCTCTTTTGCTAATTAGGTAGGTAGAAGACAGAAAAATCAGTAGGAAAAGACTCCTCTGTGAAACTTCTGCATGTTGCGAAGTTCTCTTACAAACGCTGTGGTGAGTTTCAGTTTTGCCAGCCCCTCACTGAGGTCCTGGCCATGCATCTGTTGAAATTAGTGGCAAAACTTCCATTGATTTCAATGAAAGTTGGATAGGATCCCTATACCCTGAATCCCTTATTAGCACAAGGGTGCAACCTAATTCAGTGTGCCTGCTGGAGTGGATGAGGACTACTAATATGAGTACGGCTTGTGGTTAGAAGGCACTAACTGTCCTCAAAAGCCACATTGCTAACTTGAGCTGGACCAATACTGAAAAATTTTCCCCCAAATTATTCAGTTTACTTGGCTTGTGTTTACAATTCTTGTGTTAATTTTTAATAAATATTGTAGTAAACAAGTTTACTGTGAAACAAACAAGTGTTAAGTGAATATTGGATTTCTTAGAAAACAAAATGTTCAGCTCATAACACTGAGCATTTATATGAGAAATCTGATTTTTAAGGGTTATGTTAATCTAGCCAGTGAACAGAAATACACCCCTTGAACTATGTCTCTAATCAAAAGTTGCCACCATAACTCCAGTTTGATGTAGCAAATACTTGCCGCAAAGAAGCTATGATCTATTCACAAAGTAGACTTTGGGAATGACTTTGAGCACATATATTAAAGACAGAGGTGAAAGTATAGTATAGTCCAGTATGGCATACTGGTAAGAGCCAGTATACAGCCGACTGTGCTGGCAGTGGCCAGGAGCCCCGGGATAGCGGCGGTGATTTAAAGGGCCCCGGGGCTCTGGTCCTTTAAATCACTGCCAGAGCTCTAGGTTAGCGCTAATGGTGGTGGCCGGGAGCCCCGGGCCCTTTAAATAGCTGCCACACTGCACTGAAGGGCTGGGCTGGGGGAGTCTGGCCCCAGCCTCGCCCCTTCCACTTGAGGCCCACTCCCACCATGCTCAGGACCCTGGCCGCCCTGTGTACTGGTAAGTCCGTTAAGTTACTTTCACCCCTGATTAAAGATAAAAGATACACTCTCCCTTTATGGGCAGATCAGGAATAGAAAATCAGATTAATTCACATAAATTAGATGGGAGTTATTCTCCCACTTTTTCATTTAACAATTAACCTTTACAAAAGGCTTTGAAATTTTCAAATAGGATTGAATTTTTACTGGAGCACTGAGGGTGGAGGGGAGTTTGCATGTACATAGGCTGCTATAATTTGGCTCAATCTTTTCACATTACTCACAACCCTGTACTATCTAGTCTCATCCTAGCTACCACATGCTGTAAACATTGCAAAACAATAATATCCTCTTTTTCATAGGATAGTGGCTAGCATGGCAGATAGTATTCTAGGTGCATTCCAACAACTGTCTTGTCAATTTTTTTTGTAGTTTCTCTTTTCCTGGGTTAACACTCCCAAGTTCCTTTGGATTTTTAAAAATTATATTCCTTTTTTTCATTTTTGACTTAGAAATACTGAATATTCTGTAATCTAAGCCAATCACCACATTTGAAGTGCACATTTCTGGATACTAGGGGCTAAAAACTCCTCAGGTAAATTCCATTGGAAATTAATAGACTTATACAAGAGTTGAACATGGACATAAAGAATCAATCCAAAGTGCACTGCACAATTGAATGTATTAGCTAAAATACAGGAGAAGGTCTTAAAAAGTAAAGATTTCCCACGAGTTACTAGAGATATATTCTAATCCAAGTACAAAAGGGGCAAAACCTACAATAACCTCACATACTGCTACTGTGCAGTTAATATTAGTAAATGCTTTTCATCCCTGATACAATTCCATTCACTTTACTGGAGCTCCATGAATTTGGCCCTACATGATCTAATACCTTTCTCTGTAAAGAGCCACTGTCAGAAACCAGCTATCACACTGACTGCAGGCACCATTTTTGGAACCAATATGTCAATTGTAATGTTTTTATGCATTTGTTTTGTGGGATGGAGCAGTGGAAGGGATAAAGAAAGAAAAGGGGAAACTTCTCCCTCCATGTGAAAGAATTTATGTATTTTTCTAATATTCATACTAAATAGTCAAAATAATTAAAATATCTGCTTTACACTCGTACTATCTGAGCAAAAATTGGATAGATACCTCAAATGGAGATGTTCTTCATGCTGATTTATTCTTATGTCCATCCAAAAACTAAACTTGCTTGTTGCTTACATCACAAGCTTTGTTTTCCCAAATAAAGAAGAGTTGCAAATGAAAAAAGTCACTTTATCTGAAAACAAAACAAGGAGGGTATGAACCAAAACCCCAAATTCAGCCACCTGCCTCCAACTTTGAGAAGTTCAGATTTGGATTGAAGTTTGGACTGTGGGTCCATCTCTGCAAGTAACTACGAAGTAGGAACAAGCCAGCTATTGGTCTTTAAAATGCATAACTATTTCATTCACAGAAGATTGTGAACTTAGTGTTATATTTACTGTTAACCACTTCTAATTCTTACTATACCTAAAAGAAGGAAATACCAAAAACTTACACTGCCCTGACCTCCAGAACCAGGAAGCGAAGCATGCAGAAACTGCCTAGGATGTATAGATCCTCAGAGTCATTAAATGATAGATGGGAGTAGACAACTGGGTATAGCCAGTATGGTCCCTAAATCGACCAGTTACTTTCCTAGTTAGTATAGTATTGGGACCAGTTTTGAACCCTAACTCAATCCTCATTTCTTACTAATCAAGGATTCGGCCCATGATATATGAAGTGGAAAAAAAATAAAAGTGTGTCACTTATCGAAAATGGAGAATACTCCGAGTATCCAGGCCAATGAGCAGGACTGTTTTAGTACAATGTCTCCAAAAGAATAATTAAAGAAAATAAAATCAACTCTTATAGAACAAGGTGGAAATGTTCGAGAACTAGATCCGAGTAGAAAACCTCAGGCTAATTGGGCTCCCAGATGATCTTTGTAAGTAAGAGCTGGTTAATTTTCTTGAAAATTGGATTGCAAAAGCTTAACAGCATGCATTTGAAGATGACCCACTTTGCATTGAAAAGGCATACAAAATCCCCTTTAAGAGTAGAAATACAAAATCTTGAATAGGAAGGCTTTTATACTTATTCTCTCAGATCTGAGATAGGATAGGATCCTCAAGGCACTACGTGAGAAAAGCAAATTTTTACAATACACTCAGGTAAATTAGCACTTTGAGGAAGAAGATGAATGTGGTAATTTTGGCTCCCACAAACACTGAACCATATGCTTTTTTCCACAATAGTATATGCCATATGTAGATATCCATATGCAGATATGGGGAAGGCAGTGAGCAGTGCATCTGTACTGTGTTCTCTCCTTCCATGAAAGCCCCCCTGCATAACAGCCACATGGCCAGGGCTCTGCAGCTTTGGAAAGCACTGTGGTCTAGTAGATTAACCATGAGCCTGGGAGTTTGGACACCAGGGTTTTAATTTTGATTCTGATGTGAATGTCCTTTGTGGCCTTGGAAAGTCACTTACAGCCACTTTCATAAGTGACTACTGATTTTGGCCTTCATTGGTGAATAGCCTATTTGATACCATCTGGGTTTGATTTTCGAAAGCAATGAACACCTGCAGCTGCTATTGTTTTCAACAGGAGTTGCAGATGTTCAGCACCACTGTATACCAGATGAAAGGCTTCAAGCTGGCCACACAAAGCCCAGAATCCATGATCACTCTTAGCCTTAATCTCTGTATATGTTTAATTGTGTAATGCAATTAATACTCACTCAGTCTTACATTTCCAGTTGTGGGGTTAGTCAAATATTTATAGAATGGTTTGAAAATGTAAAGATCTATGTAAGTATTAGGAGAGCAAATCAGGAACTGAAATCTTACATTAGAAAAATGAAACAACTTGGTAAGAGTGTGATTTTGACATAAAGTGGCAGAGGCTTGTAATACAGTATTGGCTAGCTCTAGAAATCGAATGTTCGGCATTGTAGTGATGTGCCCATTACCTCTTTGGACTGATAGCCGGATTTCAGACTGCTTTTTTTTTTGACGTACTTTAGCCCTGAAATCATTAACAGTAAACTATGAGAGCTCTCATTTCTACTGGATTAATCTCAGCAGTTTAAGAGCTTTCTTCATTATTTTCTCGGCTCTAATTTTCTTCTCTCTCTGAAAGTCTCCATGGCTTAATTAAGACCATCTCAGGCTTGCAAGCTTTAAACAAAACACAGAAATACTGAGCTACCCCGTCAGGAAACTTTTCACAGATTTATTCTGTGCAGTACTAAGGCTGGATGAACTGACCCAAACCTTCACCTGTCCCTCAAGCCAGAACTCCAAACCTTCTGAGATTCACCTACCACTGGTTTGCACACTCTTCTATGTCAGATTAAAGACTAAAGCAAATTAAAAGAGGGCACTGATAATTCATTTGCAATAACTTCTTATTTTAAAATTATATAGAACGTTTCACTACTAGTAATGTCACCTCAGAAATAAATGGCTTTATGTGGTAATTTAATTCCTTGGCCATTTTGGAAACACATCCTTTGAGATAGTACAGCCCATGAAATTAATACGATTGAGGTGAACAATTTTATTTTATGAACCTTCTTTCCAAACCGGGACTTCTCATTACATGTAACATCACCAATGACATCAGCACATTCTGGGAATAGTATCTGCAGTGCAAACAGGAGCAATAAGCCTACTTGTGGATTACTGGCCCAATTCTGAGGAGTACTGAGCACCCATTGTATGTATGAAAGTCAATGGAATTTGGAGTTCAGCACCTCTGAAAAGAAAAGCCTTGGTCTGATACTACTATTTTATGTTCTGATATTAGTTTCTTCCCCTGAATTTTTGGGTGCACAATTTTCTAGTGGCTTTCTTTTAAAAGAAAACTAGAAATTGCAATTCTGTAGGGATGTTCTCAGATTTATTTTATTAAGACCATAACACTAATACTTACCACTTAGATAAATACTCAAGGAAGTGTGATTATGAAACATTCCATCTTCCATTACCTGTCATAACTGAATAGCTATCTCCAAATGCCATCAAAAATTGCCCATCTGGTTTTCAAACCTTTCTAGGAATTTGCCCCATTCTACCTCTCCATGTCAAAAGCATGTCCAAATCTCCTCATTCACTGCAATTCCTATATCTCCGACTTTCTTGAGGTCTTTCTTTCACTTGTACTAAGCTACTCAAATTACTAAACCATTAATTTTCTCCTCCAAAGAACTACTGAAATTGTTGATTTAAATCATACTCAACCCCCCCCCCCCACCATTTTTCTTGGCTTTAAAATTTACAATAGACTCACAGCTGAAGCACTGCATGAAAAGACCCTTTATAAAAATATGTTGCAGTTTATTGTTTTCTATTTATGTCTTAATTTAAAGTAAACATTTTGCTGACATTCTATATATTACAAAGGGGGGGAAACACCAGCAAACTGCTTGATTCTTGTATACATAATTAGAACTCAATTCTTAAAGGAACTTTGATGACATTCTGAGAGATTCTTTTATTTGAACACTTTAAAAATCATCCTGAGATGGTTAGTTTGGAGAAAATTATGTTCTATTCAAGAATAATAAGCAGAATGTACCATCTAAGGAACAAAAGATCATAACCCTTATGATAACCATTTGATTTTATAGGCTGCCAAATCAAGTGTGTTTTAAACTAGTCTCTTGTGAATGTACATAAACAAAATTTTATGTTTCAGTATATAATTTTTCATTGATTTGCCTGGAGTAAAAGAAAATGCTCAGCTAAAAGGATGATGGAAAAGTCATTTAAACTAGGAAGTATAACAAGTTACTCCCATTTTAAAAATGACCTTAAGATATTATTAGAATTGCTGGAAACCAGCATTTTGTTTAACAGTCTCAGACTGAAGGAGCGTGCTGATGTTACGCCCCTTTTCCCATATTAAGGTGACAGTGCATCAGAAACATACTACAACGCTTCATTGAGTTGCTATCAATACCATGATCCTAGGCTTGGAGTTATTTTTAGCTGCTCCTCTTCCCCCTCCCCATTCATGCAAGATGCCAAGTACCTGAATTTTTCCAACTCCACTGTAGTATATGAAAAAAATCCAGTTCATCCCCTGACCGTATGGGCAAATCATTTGCCCACATCTTGCTTCTCACTCCTTGTAACCTTCTCTGCAATATCTGTAACTGTAACCTTCTCTGCAATATCTCCATTTTCCATCTTGATCCTCTCCACTCCACCTAGAATATAGCAGCTAATGCCACTTCTCTCCCTTGCTTTCCATACTGAGTTTAAGAAGTTATTGCTCAACTACAAGGCTCTGTACAATCCTGCTCTCATTTCCCAGAATGTTCTGCAAACAGCCCCAGCCAGCACATCCCTCGACCCCGTGCCGCTTCCCACAGCCCCCATTGGCCTGAAAGGGTGAACCGCAGCCAGTGGGAGCTGCGATCAGCCCAACCTGTGGACACTTTTGGTAAACAAACCATCCCGGCCCGCCAGCGGATTTTCCTGACAGACCATGTGCCAAAGGTTGCCGATCCCTGATCTAAACATATAGGCCCTTCTTTATATACAATCCCCTTCTATTTGCTATGTCCTGATTGCTTCCCTTGCCCAGTTGCTGATTCTGCCAGGGTGCTCCAAGGAAGAGCGCTCCAGACCTGCACAGCTTAAGGGTGTCTTGCCTGTTCATATAATGAGTTATGTAGTTCTGCTTACCTTTGGTTGGGAGAAACAAAACTGAGGTGGGAAACCAGGCAGCTGCCTGACATGTGCTGCCAGCACAGTGATCCCAGCACAGAACTACAGATGGGCTGCTCCCTGGTAATAGCATGGGAAGGCAGTTTTAAAACAAAGCTGATAGCTGTTTTCCTTGCTTATGTGGTATGTCATCAACTAAAACAGCGGGTGCTATTATGTAGCACCACTCAGGGCTTCACAGTGTATTACTTTCCTTATCCCCCCATCACTACTCCCCTGTTCCCAATCCATTTAATATTAGCTAACAATGAAACATTTCAGATATTATTTGAGTAAATGAAAACTGGTAAATAACAGCTCACAATTAAATGAAGCCCTGAAGTTCCACCTACTTCCCATCACCATGGCAAAGCAAAAAATGCTAATTGTGTCTCATGAAATGTCATATATAAGCTTCAATTTAATTTTGTTATTTTCCCTCATGACTGCCATGAAAAAATTAAGCCATGTTATCTTTGAACAAAATTTTGGAATTCATGAAAACCTGTGAAAATTCAGCAAGTATCTTGCAAGCAAATTTGGGAAAATACAGGAGGTTTTTTTCTTTTTAGACCATTATATTACGGGAAGAAAGTGTACAGGTGTAAGAACATAGGCAATTGAGGGTCATGCATCAAGGAAGAGACTGTTAGAGCAGGATGCATGTTTTTCATGGCCAAAAGCCAGAGTTTCACAAGAAGCTAAGCATTCTTCCCTCTTCAGTTGTTTGTATTTCAGTTTGTATTTCAATGTATCCAACAGAATGGGGTGCATGAGTTATGAGGAGAGGCTGAGGGAACTGGGCTTATTTAGTCTGCAGAACAGAAGAGTGAGGGGGGATTTGATAGCAGCCTTCAACTACCTGAAGGGGGGTTCCAAAGAGGATGGATCTAGGCTCTTCAAATTGGTGGCAGATGACAGAACAAGGAGCAATGGTCTTAAGTTGTAGTGGGGGAAATATTAGGAAAAACTATTTCACTAGGAGGGTGGTGAAGCACTGGAATGGGTTATCTAGGGAGGTAGTGGCATCTCCATCCTTAGAGTTTTTTTAAAGCCCGGCTTGACAAAGCCCTGGCTGGGATGATTAGTCAGGATTGGTCCTGCTTTGAGCGGGGCATTGGACTAGACACCTCCCGAGGTCTCTTCCAACCCTAATCTTCTATGATTCTATGAATGTGCAATTTCACACAAGCAAAGACTCTTCCAGCAAGTGGAAAGTCCAGGCAACAATTAAAAAGATCAAACAAAAGATTCTTTAAGTAAAAGTTTATGCCGTCTCCTTCAAGTCTTACCTTGCCCTCCCAAATCTTGGTAGGATAGTAGGGTGTCCTTCAGTGTCCTTGTGTCTAGTCTGCCAAGGAGAGAGGTGAAATTAATTTACTGTATGCATAAATTATAATCATCATGAAATTTATGCCAGTCTGAAAAATTTCAATTGCCTAAGAGCAATGCTCTTTATAGACCACCTCTGAAGCACAACTCTAACAAAGAAGGAAAGGTTAGTGGATACCACACTCATAACTGGAATTTCTACTCAAGTTACACTTATACATAGCATTTATAGACTTCACATGTGCTTATCATTATAAGATTGGTGGGAGATGAGTCTGTTTCTAAATAGAAGATCTTTGTGGTTTCATGCCAGGAAGCAGCAATGATACTGAAGACAGCCAACTACGTGGGATATGTTTACAGCATAAGGAAGGAAGAAATTAATATAGTGGGCCTCATTTGACACTGCTTTGCATCTTATATACTATCACTGTGCAAAGTGATAGTAAATTGCTGCCAAATAAGAAAGGATTTACACCGACTTTGTGTATATGTAAATGACTACACAAGGTGCAAAGCAATTGACAATCAGGTGCACTAGATCAAAGGTACAAACTGAAAGGGGAAATTTGTGGAGGAGAAAAAAAGATTTGATGTGTGTATTAAGGCTTTCCTTTAAATAAAATGAACTATTTATTATATGTTGTAAGCCAGAATGCCTGACCCCGCAGGCATCACCAAACAAACAGCCAACTAATTTGCAGGCCATTTGAAGAATTTGGCAATTAGAAACCTTCTGTCTAACCACTCTGTTCTACTGGCATCTTTTAATTCTATCATAACAATCAACACGCAAACTCTTCTGTCATTTTTGCTCGTTCTAAATTAAATCAGTCTGAACATACAATAATTAATTCAGAGTTTCCCTCCAGTAAAAAACAGAAGAGATATTAATATGAAGGCACATATAAAATTGCAACCCACAGCCTAATAACAGATAGACCTTTGACTAATCAAGTGTAATTAGTCTAGTCTAGTATGACACATCAATTAGTACTTCTTTAATAGACTAATCATTTTCCATTTAATTGTCATATCAATAATACTGGTGAACCCCTACACCAAAGTCAATCGTTATTACACCAACTAATTAAAAACTAAGTTAAAAGGTAACTTGCTGAGTGTTCTATTCATGACATGCAAATTCTTGAAGGAGAAACAATAGACTAAAATTAGTCTTGATGGTTCGTTTTTCATTTTCTTCTCTGACTGAACTGAAAGTGTTGTGTGGCTCTCTACACACTATGGAAAGTGACTTTCTATTGGTATAATGAGCAGAACAGCAAAACAGATGGGTCTCCTCTGAAGTTACCCAAGACTCCCAGTGGATAGCATAAAATGCTGACAGATAACAAAGGAATTCCATACTTGTTATTCAGTGAAGATTAAAACTTAAACATCATCTGAGCAAGCTAGGCATTGGAACCAATTTTCTTAGCATCGTATTGTAAAATACAGAGAAATGGTAGCAAAGGGGTTGAAATACAAATTAACTTTTTTGAGACATCAGATCTGTTAATGACCCAAGGAAACTTTTTTCCCCTGCACACAGTAATGCAATTCTGAAATATAGCAGGATTATATATCTAACCTTGCTTCATATGAGTGTATAAACGCATTTAGGAATATTTAAAACAGTTCAAGGAATCATGTATGACAGTAGTACGTGAATAATTCACGTATAGTAGCTGAGGCTATGGCAAACCAAGGAAAGTTACTTTGTGGGATCATACAATGAACCACAGTTAGAAATTATACTATTGGTACAAGTTGTTCTTAGGGATTTATAAAAAAAGGAGGAAGGGTGGGCTGGGCAGGGGAGTTGGGCCAAGATGTGTGAAAAAGCTGGCAGTAACTTTGAGACAAGATTTGCCCAAGTGGTGTATGTCAGAACATAAACAAACAGAAAAATGGAGAAAGAAATAAACCTTGGATGTCTGAATCTCTAGGAATTAGGATTGAAGACATAACTAATTCAAGGGAAAGCGGGAGGAGAGGGGGAACCAAGAGAAAAAGCATATTTCCAAAGGGAGGGCGAGTGAAACAAACAACCAGTACATTTTAATGAATCAACCAAAAATGAAGAAAATCAGGAGATAAATAAGAGCAACAAACATTATGTCAAGAGGAACAAGGTCATGGGAAAATTCTGAAGATGGATAAATGACACTTGGGGGAGTACAGTACTTTGTGGAGATTAAAGGAAGTTTTGAAGTGTTTGAACTAAGCAGACCTGCATTTCAAGCTGAAGAACATCGCAGATAACATGAAAACTGCCATTTTTCTCTGACTGCAACTGCTAGCCCAAAAGATATACAATATTTGATGGGTATATTTCTATAAAATAAAGATTTGTACTGTGATTATATATATTACATATATAACACACACACTGTGTTCGTTCACCTGTACATATCAAGCTGCAGATCTGGACAGCTCTGGATTTTAAACAAACAGTTGTATGAAAGATTGTCAAAATGCAAAATTCACCTTGGTCAAAAACAAATTGACCACACTCCACTCCCAAAATAAACTATGCAGTATGTTTTGCACTTTAAACAAAGCAAAACACCAGCACAGGAGTCTTTACCAGGACACACAAAGCAGCATATGCATACTCTAAATACAATATTTGTTTTGTTATTCACAACATGATTGTACAGAGATATTACATATATGAAATAATTGAAGACTATTCCGTTTATTACATTAAAATATTAGGTGACATAAAACAGTTACTAAACTTTCTGTAACTCTTTTCTTTGAGATATGTTGCACATCTATTCCACTGTAGGTGTTTGTGCACTCTAATGCACAGTTGTCAGAGTTTTTGCATTTAGTAGTACCTGTTGGGGTGGCCCAAGTGCCCTCTGCTCTTTCATGCACACCATGCAGACAGAAAAAGACCAAGCCACCCCAAACTCCCCTCAGTTCCTTCCTGCAGGAATGACTCCAATAGAGAGGGGAAGGAGAGTGGATGGCAGAATGGACGTTTGCAACACGCCTTGAAGAACAACTGTTTTTTCTTCTTTGAGAGACTGCAGATGTAGGTGACTCACAAGAAGTTGTGTCTGGAGGTGGGTTCGAAGTCTATCTGAACAGGGACTGGAGGACCACTCATCCAAATTTAGCATTGTCTCTAGATTGTTGAATTTGCATACTGAGAGGCAAATGTGTGACTTTGCCACTTTGCAAATGTGTAACGTGGGCACATGAGCCAGAAATGTTGCAGAGGCTGCTTGGGCTCTAGTTGAATGACAATACACTATCCAGCAGCTTCATGTTACACAACTGGTAACACGAGTGAACACAACTGGATATCCATGACAAAATCCTTTAAGTGAAAACTGGACTGCCCTTCATCCTATCTGCAAATGCAACAAACAATTGAGATGAAGACCTCAGAGGTTTAGCCCATTCCAGATAAAATGCTAACACTGTTCTAATGTCTAGAATGTGCAGTGTCTCCTCCTTCCTTACTACTGTGAGCCTTTGGGAAGAAGGTTGATAAGAAAATTATTTGGTTGATATTAAAAGTAAAGGACACTTTCATAAGATAACATCTATCATTGTCCCCATCAAATGTTTTTTTATATATATAGATAACTTGGAAGGATCAGATACTAACACCTTCAACTCCCCTATTCTCCTGGCCAATGGAATGGCTTTTTAAAATGCTACCTTCATTGAAAGGTACAAAAAACAGCAGGTCACTAGAGGCTTGAAGGAGAAACCTCAGCTTTGCTAAGACTAGATTCAGGCTGCATGGTGGGATAGGGCTCTGACTGTGTTGAAATAGTCTGTCCAAACACTTTAAAAATCTTATGGCCATTGGGTTGGGAAAAAAAGGGAGCAGTTATTCACAAGAGGATGAAATGCTGATATAATCGGCAGGTGTATTCTGATTAAGCTCAATCATCAAAAGATGATCCTGCACATGCTGAATAGAAACAAGAATAGGGGAGATCCTTTTCAGCCTTGACCAGAAGGAAAATCTCTTCCACTTATCATGGTAAGCTGTCCCCGGTGATGGCTTTTTACTATTCAGCAGTACCTTCTGCACCTCTCTGGAGCAGGACTACTCCAATGATGTTAACAGTGATGTATCTAGGACATCACATGAAGGTCCTGAAGATTGGGGTGGAGGAGATGGCTGTGATTCTGTGAAACTAGGTCTGTGTGTAGAGAAAAGTAACAGTAGGAACAGATTGAGAGGTCCAAGAGCTGTGAAAACTGTGTTGATAGGGACATGCTAGGGCAACCAGTATAAGATGGGCCTGGTCCTGCTTGACCTTGCACAGAACTCTGAGCAGAAGGATGGGGGGTGCAGGGGAGGAGGAAATGTGCAGCTGACCCTTTGATCATGTTAACAGCAAAAGCGTCCATCAACGAACCCAGGCCATGTCCTGCTCTGGAGCAGAACTAGTGACATTTTATTTTTGTCCTCTGTTGCAAACAGATCTACTTGGAGAGTTCTCTAGAGCTGGAAAATGGACCTTGTTATGTCTGGGTGAAGGAACCACTCATGGTGATTGATAAACAACCTGCTCGGGTGATCTGCCAGCATATTCTGAGCCCTCAAGAGGTTGGCCAATTTCAGAAGTATAGAGTTGCTGATGCAGAAGTCACAGGACAGGATTGCTTCCCAATTGAATACAGAAGATCAGGCTCCTCACTGTTTGTTTACATAGAACATTACACACCTGCCCCTGAAGTGAGGAAGGAACACCATGCATGCTAAATGATTAGACCACAACTTCCTGATGATTATGTGCAGACTGAAATTTTGTGGAGAGCAGAGAACCTGAGTCTTCAGGGAGCCCAGATGAGCCACAGGTCCAAGCCATCCATGACTAAGGTAAGAGATTGTTGAGGTGAGGTGAAAGGAACTCCCTTGCAGACATTGGCTGGGTCATCCACTAACCTCAGGAGGATAAGATGTGACTTGGTATGCACACTAACATGTCTATGTGGCGCCTTCTTGGAGAATATATCATTGCCACCTTGCCCTGAAGTAGTCTGAGAAGCAGTCTGACATACAGGACCAAACCAGTGCATGCTGCCATGTACCCAAGCAGCCTTAAACAGTTTCCCACAATGGTGAGAGGATAAGCCTTTAAGTCCAGAATGAGGCTTTGCATTTTATGAAACATTGCCTGTGGAAGTAAGGCTCTGGCTGTTGTCGAGTCCAGGACCAATCCAATATATTCTATTTTCTGTACTGGTGACAGGACTGACTTGTCTGAATAGATCAGGCGGCCTAGAACGTCAAAGGTGGATTGACACAACCTGGATCGACCAATTATCAGCCAGTTGTCTAGGAAAGGGACTACATGAACTCCTAACCTCCATAGGAATGCTGCCACTACCACCATACTCCTTGTAAAAAACTAGGGGGACCTGAGAGACCAAAGGGAAGGACTGAACTGATAATGGGAGCTGCTGACAGTGAATCTCAGAAATTTTCCGTGGTTCTGATGAATTACAGGCAATGAGTTTCAAACTATAGCACAGCAGTTTTAGATTAAATTTCAGGAAACACTTCCTAACTGTAAGAATGGTAGGACAATGGAACAAACTGGCTAGGGAAGTCGTGGAAGATCCTTACTGGAGGTGTTCAAAAATAAGCTGAATAGCATCTGTCTTAGATGGTTTAGACATAACAAATCCTGCATCTTGGCAGGGGATTAGACTAGATGACCCTTGCGGTCCCTTCTAACCCTATGGTTCTATGATTCTATGAACTGTCACATGAAATTAGGTGTCCTTTAAGTTGAGAGAAGTATACCAGTCCCCTGGCTCCAGGGAAGGAATAATGGAAGCTAGAGTGACCATCCAGAATTTTGGTTTTTTTTCAGGAACTTGTTTAACTGCCTTTGATCTAAAATAGGTCTGAGACCCCCTTTAACCTTCAGGACCTGAAAGTACTGAGAGTAAAACCCTTTGCCCCTGAACAAAGGAGGGACCACCTCTATAGAGCCTACAAGGAGAAGTGATTGTATCTCTTGCAGTAATACTGTCTTGTGACATGAGTCCCTGAAGAGGGACAGGGAAGGGGGACAAGAGAGGGGTGGGAATAAAATGTAGTGTATATTCCACTTCCACAGTACTTTGAACCCACTGATCTGTTGTGATGTGGCCTCAACACGACAGAAATGGGACAGGCAGTTTGCAAAAACTGGAAAATAAAAGGATGGCACTCTTGGAACTGGTAGGCTGCTCTCAACCTGCCCATCAAAATGATGTCTTGTAAGATGCCACCTGCCTCAATGAACTGGCAGCTGCAGACACAGAGGCACGGGTGTGGACATAGAGGGAGGAGTGGTCATCATTTGTAACCTCTGCTCCTTCTTCATAGATCCTGAGCTTGAGGAGCAAACCCTTGAAAATGCTGAGACTGATGAGGCTGGAACACCTCCTACTGCACTGCTAGGGCATAAATGCCCAGGGATTTCAGGATTGCTGTAGTCTTCCAGACTATGTAGAATCTCATCCATAGTGATGGACCTTCAAAAGGTAAGTCCTGAACTGGAAGCAGTAGCTTGAGCAGTCTCTGACACAGTGCCACAAAAAGTGGCAGGGCGTTGTCCCTGCCCCCTGCTTCTGGTCCAACTGTTCCTCTTCTGCCACCTGCTTGCCATCTTCTTTGATGCAGTCGAGCAATCACTTACTCGATTTTCCTCAGGGTCTCTTTCCTACTATCCTCTCCAGCCATGCTGTCTTCACCAGGTAACAATCATTCATCCTCTGCATGTTTCCAACCAGCGAAGTTGCACTTGGATTTTGTCAGCCACATCATGGACTTCGATTTCCATTGTTATATTTTCATTTAAAAAATCTGTATTTTCATTTCAAAATCTGTCTTTGTGTAACTTCTCTTAGGTTGCAGAGACATCTCAAACACCTGTAGAAGTTGAACCTCCCATCTCTTTATCCCCTGTGCTTCTGCTCTATATGGCATTGTGGGGTGAATCACTGCTCTATCCAGTAAGGCTTTTAGTCTCAGTGGCAAAGGCTTGTCATACACTACCCCGGAGATGTTAGTCCACACTCTTCCAGCACTCTCCAATCTAGACTGTATCTCATGTGTAGGCTCACCATTTTCTGTGATCCAGCCACCAACGTATTCAAACTGGTCAGTCTGGTTTAGTCTGACTGCACTAATTTCTATGTCCTTTCTGCCTGTGGCACCTGTAATGACACTCATGACCTCAGTCTTAGTCATGCTCATTTTAATCCCAAGCCAGTTTAGCTGATCATTTCCTCTAGATCTTCATTTGAGGGGGGCTTTATTGCTATATCTTCTGCATATAGCACCTTCTCACCTTTTTCCATCAGGAACTTCCTGCTGACATAATCCATCAATATGATCAACACCAGTGGACTTAGGGCCAACCCCTGTTGTAGTCCAACTTTCATTTCAAAAGGACTTGTCATTCCAAATCATGTTTGGACATGTTTTAGGTGATCTATATAGTCATTAAATCCTCAGACACTTCATATTTCCATAGCACTAGTGTGAGCACATCCTTCTGTTCTCTTTATTGTGTGCCTTTTCTAGATCTGTAAAAGCCCAGAAGCTATCCTGTCAATTCTCTAGCCACTTATCTATTCCTTGACAAATTACAAACATGGCATCTGAGATTTGCCATCTTGTTTGAGTGGGGGGTTCCACTAGTCTCCTAATTCTAGTGTCCAGGACACATTCCAGTATCTTCATGCCATGCAACAATAGCTTTATCCTTCAATAGTTTCCACAATCATGGATGCTTCCCTTCAGGACAGACTTGCATCAGTCTTTGGGAATTTTCCTGTCTTACGATGTGGATTTAATCACTCTGCTCATCCATTTTATGCCTCTCTCACTCAAGACTTTCACCAGATCTGTGATCAATTCATCAGGTCCTGCTACCTTACCATTCTTCATTTCCTAGACTGCTTTTCTCACCTCCTTCTCTGTTACCTCATGCTCAGGCACCACATTAGGATCTCACGTTGGCAACTCTACCCTAAAGGGGTGTGCCTCATTTAAGAAAAAAGAACAGGAGTACTCGTGGCACCTTAGAGACTAACAAATTTGAGCATTTAGCCTCATTTGAGAGACTCTCAAAAGAATTGTTTCTACCTCTTCTTCACTTGTTCAGGAGTTACTAGCAGTCTCCCTGATTATCATTTATAAATGGTGTTACAATACCATCCTCCTTTCTGTCAGCATTTTTTCCATGCTATAGATCTTTTTGCCAGTCAGCTGTGGGTTGTTTACAACGCTGGCATACAAATTGTTTGAGGCAGCTTGCTTTGCTTCTTTGTATTTGTTTTCATTTACAATTGATGGATTCATCTCTTTCTTAAACGTGCCATTTTCTTGTTTTGTATCACTATTTGCACTTTGTTGGCTGCCCACCACTTCTCTTGCCCTTGGTTTTCCCCATCTGCACTGTTATGGTATGTGAGTTCTTTAACTGTGCAGGTTACTGCTTTTCTTCATACTCTTTGCCCTGACTGCTAGTCCGCCTAACACTCTAGAGGACAGTTCAGATGTTGGCCACTTGAAATCCTATTGGCCCAGGGCTGCCAGACTTGAGGAGGGTGAACTTCTGACTGAAATGCCTGCCCACTCTTATCATTAGTCCCTTGTGGAGAAACATAGAGGCCAGTCTCATTCTTCCCTATGAACAGTTTCTGCTACTGCCCTTTGGTAACTTGCCCCAAAAGGAAGAAAACTGCTTGCACTGTCAGTCACCTTCTACCAAGAAGAATTATACTGTATTGTTTAGTGTTAAATGACTTGCTTAGGTTTTCCACAAATTGTAGGGTTGGGAATACAGTCCAACTTTCCAGACTCTCAATCTTTGTGCCTTATCAACATTATGAATATTGATATATTTGAAGGGCATTTTTCTACTGGACAAAAGGTATGTTATGGAGTCCCTCATTTCTGTTTTTAAATATAAATAATACTCAAGTAAATTGTGGAAGGTTACAAGGATATTAACTATCAGCAGCAGGAGCTAAGCAACATTCTAATGACTAGTAAAGAAAAAATCCAAGATGTTCTCAAAAAACATGGTTTGAATTTGGATCATATAGTTGAAAAACATTGCAAAAAAGCAAAGCCCCTTATGAACATTAATTAGCTAGGTCTGAGAGCACCCTTGCAAGGTAGCTGGGTATGATCTCCACATTACTAATAAGTAAATTGAAACAGATGGATTAAGGACCTGATTCCATTCCGTGAGAGTAACGCTGGGAGTAGAACATAGGAGACCCAATTCTCAGGCTTATGCTTTTACCAGTAAACCACAATGCCTCAAAGCATATACTAGTCTCTCTGATAAGGTAAAGCATTCAGAATAAATTGCAGGAGTTGAAGAGATTCATTCTACTTCCAAAATCTATAGTCCCTTGTGTAAAGCACTGCATAGGTCCTATACATTAAAATTAAATCTGTCTAGTTTTACTGAAACTACTTCAGGAAATTCATATCAAATCTGTCCACTGCAGTTAGTTTTTATGACAGAACTATTACAGTGAAATAAACAGTGTCATTGGTGAAAGGAATGTCAAGCTGCTTTTGAATTGGCTAAACAGCAACTGATGTCCTCAAGGATTATAGTGCATTATGACCCTGTCCTGCCAATCTGTTTAGCTACTGATGCTTCACCATATGTGGTCAGAGCAGCAATTTCTCACAATGCCAAATGACCTAGAAAAGCCTGTGGCATTTGCATTGTGAATGCTTACTAACGTAGCAAAGAATTAAGCCCAGATGCAGAAGCTTTAACTTCTATATTTTGATGTACTGTCATTAAATTACTAAATTTCACTACTCCATATACCTTGGTGATTGCCAAGGAGTGAAAGGCCCTCCTGGGTAGATGTGTCACATATACATGGAGTTTTATTTAATTGAACTCAGTGAAGAGACAAAGTTTCCAATACCACCTCGAGACTCAGAATGTTTCACTTTTTATTGATGGTCATATCTGATAGAAATTAACATGATTTGATAGGCCAGGAATGGTTACCAGGGCAAGGAAAATAGGTTGGTATACAAAGAGGCATAAGCTCATCTTCAACAAAAAGCATTTTAAACAAATAACACAAAGTAGTGAAATATGTATTTCAGAGTTAATGAAAATTGTTACTTGTAACAAGCTGCATTTTAGCCAAGCAAGTTAACAGCAAGGTATTCATTCCAAGCTCATGGATTTTTCTCTTTTTTCACACCAAATTCTGTTTGCCATTTAATTTCATACTATTTATTTAATGTGTGCATAGTCATCTAGCCAAGCGACGACATCTTCAGTGGCGTGATGCAGTTCTTCTAGACTAGGGATCGGCAACCTTTGGAACACAGCCTGTCAGGGAAATCTGCTGGCAGGCTGGGACAGTTTGTTTACCTACAGCATCCACAGGTTCAGCCAATTGCAGCTCCCACTGGCCGCAGTTTGCAGTTCCAGGCCAATGGCGGCTGCGGGAAGTGGCGCAGGCTGAGGGATGTGCTAGTCAGCTAGCATTCATTGACAATGTGCTAGTCAGCTGGGATGAACCTAGTCATCTGGCATTCATCGACAACGTGCATCATCGTCTGTGTCGTGATAGTTGCACAAAGGGCTGTCACGAAGGCCCTAGCAATACCAGCTGACTACACAGAAACTGTGCCTGGTCTGGAACCTGTCCAACAGGGACCATTGGCGACAGGGCAGGTCAAAACCAGGCAGGCAAATTATGGGGTCGGAGATGAGGAACTGGTTGTGGATTATAACAGATATCCATTCCTTTCACCAGAGTGTTTCTGCCCTAACATCCTGGCATAGCGGATGAGACTATAATGGGCGATGTGACGGCAAACGTGCAGCTGGTGATTTACAAAGGTCATTGTGCAGCAGCAGGCTTGGGTTAGTACATACTTTCTCCAGCAACTTGCCAGTGGCAACCTCTTCTGATACGAGGAGCAGCAATACTGCTCAGAACTGGAAGCCATGAGAGTGGAGTTGGGCACAGGGTGCCGCAGATGATACACATGGCAGCATGTAACTGTGTATCCACCAGTTTGGTGTCTGACGATCGACTTCAAACTGGTGTGCAATACTCTGCCACCAAATACGAGGTGGCAAGGGCTGATGTCCACAACGTTGGAGCACGAGCACCCCATGACGAACCTGCCAATTTGCTAAGAGCTTCATACTGAGAAGCTGTTACACAGCATGTCTATTAGGAGACAAAATATAATTCACCTTTTACTGGGTGGGGAATGTAGGAGTGAAGAGGAATGGAGACCAACAGCCCAGTTCTGCAAAGGGCAGAGCACGTTCAACTTGTATAAGAGCTGGAGTTGCCCAGCAACTCACAGAATCAGGATCTTCATTTGGATATTAGGTAAAGGGCATATATTCACTCACGCTGAGAGATTATTTACTGTGAAATTAAATACCACAATAGTTACATTTCAGAGAACAGAAAAAAGTGAACTTAATCAAGCAAACAAACCTCCTCCAGGTTTGCTAAATGAACAGACTTAGAGAAATTAGAACATTACAAGGACAAATATGCTCTCCTGTTCCTGAACTACTTACACGCTGAAAGCTCATGGTGTCAATGGGAGTACGGGGCTATGAATACCCAGCCTGCAGGTACTGTACATGAATAGTGAGGAAGAGGAAGCTTTGAAGGTTAATAGATTTTAAAGCCTCCATTCTCTGTAAAATTTTCTTTCTTATTATTGAGACTTTAAAAAATACATCTTAAACCTACAAAAACAACATGGCAAATTAGTACATTCTTTCCTTATGTATAAATTAAGAAACTATCTGTAACAACATTGTATAGAAACCACTCCTTTGGAGGACAATCCTGATTCCATATATAAAGATATACACCTATCCCATAGTGCTGGAAGGGACCTTGAAGGGTCATCAAGTCCTTCCCCTGCCTTCACTAACAGGACCAAGTACTGATTTTTTGCCTCAGATCCTTAAGTGGCCCCCTCAAGGACTGAACTCACAAACCTAAGTTTAATCAGGCCAATGCTCAAACCACTGAGCTATCCTCCCCATGAAGGACTATGATCAAATGAGATATATAAATAAATGTCATGAGAAAGCACACAAGAGTAGAGGAAGAGGGGAAAAAAGCAATGTGGGGAAGGGCTAATAGATTAACAGGTTAATCATCCAAAGTAGCAATTTCCCAATGTGACATGCTAAAGAATCTTAAATTAGCACTAATGGTACAAGGGATTTGAATGGGTATGTGCAAAATACCCAAAGAAGGCAATTTCAATGTATTTACAACACTGTCAGTGAGAGAAAAGCCAAATGATAAGTAGATGTGATTTGATTTTATAGACAATTAAAGGTGAATGTTCAGCACAGTATGCAAGGGAACAGGTACCAAACCATCATTAACAATAATGGGAGCGGTGACTCTGTTTCAGCATGCAATGTGTTGAAAATGTAACCATTTACAGGTGCCAAAGGGAGTGCTGCCAAAATGAAAGTGTAATCAAGGTTTAACATAGGGATGGAGGCACCCAAAGAACTATGCCAGGGAGCAATGCACATGAGCAGAAAAAAAATCCCCTGATAGCTGAGAAATATTTGTTATTTGGGGATTATGCCTTTTTCTAAGAATTCATTGTATGCTTCAGTTTACTCCCCAGACCCCACACTTCAGATATGGGCTGAGATTCCTACCAGCCCCCTCCTTATACCATGATGCAATGAGGCAAGCTCACTCTTCAGTCTTCAACCTACAGCATAAGGTGGGAAACCTGCTCCCCACCATCATCATCGCTGTCTACTCACTGGTGAGGTCATCAGCCTCATTGGAAGTCACTTAGGTGACCGGATGTCCCGATTTTTCACACTTGCTGTATGGTCACCCTGCTGTATGGTCACTTGCTGTATGGCCACGGCTTCCACTATTGGCTGCAGGGCAGAGAGTTTGTTTTCCAGTACTTTTTCCCTCAGGCTAAGGGACAAACTTGCTCTCCAGTTGCCAGGGTGCAGAGCAGTAATCTTGCCCCATGCTGTAAGGGGCTTGGTTTTTAAATTTCATCTCTATAACTATGTACCTCATCTCCCCTAATACGAACTAAATGGACAAACCACAGAGTTTGGGAGAAGATACCAAACATTTCCCAACTAATTTGCCATCAAAGTGTGGGGATCTGTATCCACACATTCCTAATACAGACTGTGTCTGTTGGACAGACCAGAATGAGACTGGCTGATTGAGTCAACCGTGGAATGGGTCAGCTCAGGAGCAGCCATATTGTCATGATCCAAAGAAATTGGGGGTGCATTTAGCAGCTGGCTGAAATGTTGACTCCAGCATGCCATGCACTCTGCTTCTGTATTTATTAGCTGACTAGAACTGGAATGGACTGCACTGAGTGAATGACATGTCTTCCTAGTGAGGTCATGCAAGTTTTTATACAAGGAGGTGATGTTATTCCTGGTAGAAGCTTCCTCGCTCGTGAAGGCTTTGGCTTCCATAAAAGCTTTGCGGTCTGCATATACTGCTTTATAACCAGTGTCATTTAGCTTATCATTTATGACCATATTACCTCTAAAATGAGCTGTACAACACTATTCAATGATGGTTATGATACTAAACAGAGATCTAAGGCTTCTTGGTTCTCTTTTGGGGAACGATGATGGTCATAGTAGCATCAGTTATCTGAGATCTGAAGTCCAGCCAAGTAGATTCAGCATGTGTGTTCTCTGGCAAGGCCTCAAACCCATTAGAGATTTCAACTGCCTACGGATTTTGAATGCTGTTGATTTTTTAGGTTAGATAATTCACCTTTTAGTAACACAATAATTGCTTTGCCTGAGCTTTTTAATCTAAAATGGCAGTGTGAAGAGACTAATTTATGGTCAGTGTTACTGAGCTCAGCAGACTGATAAAGTTATGCAGTTGCTGATAGACAATTTCCAGTGATGAGAGATGTAATCAATCATCTTCTTTGTTCAGCCAGCAATATCCAATCAAGTAAATTGGCAAATTCACTTCCTATGTTTGTAAAGACAAGATCATGCAAAAACACACACAACTGTAGAAGGCATTTGCCATCGACATTCAAGGAACCTGGATTACCAGTTCCAATAATGTTTTTCTATGCTCTTGAATTATCAATGGTAGCATTAAAGGCACAGAGGAGAGTAACAAGGTCACAATTTGATATAGTTGAAAGAAGAGAGCTGAGATGATTGTAGAATTCTCTCTTTTCTTCATCAGAAGTCTCACTGGTTGGACCATAGCAAAGAAGGACCATTGTTCATCTTTCATGCTTATGCTGGAACTGGACATTAAGTAGTGACTGAAAATTGGTTCAAATGACATTCCAGATAAAACATTTAAAGAGGAGTTCCACTCCTTTTTTCTCATATCTCAAGTACCTGACAACGTAAGATGGTAGTTGCCTATTCTTTTCTCACTGCTTACCTTTAAGGTGGGTTTTAAGTGAGGCCAAGGATTGACATCTTTAACCTGGACATTTCTCTGATGAGCAGCTCTTTAGAGCCTGCTTTATTCCATGTTAACGCGCTCCATGTTCTAATATATACAAGACCCCAAATTATGAGGTTAGTTTTTAATAGATCATGATCAGATTGATTAGAGGCAAAAACATTTGTGGCTTACATAGCATTTGAGTTCAGATGGAGAAGTGGGGGGTCACTAGCTCACAACCATAGGCCTGGGTCCAATTGGAAGACATGAGAGCCCTGCAATGGGCTTCACCCACGATGACAAGGTTGGAGCTGCCTTGTAATGTGCATTTAGCACAGATAGTGAGGCAGCATACTAGTGAGATGTGGCAATATGGCTGAGGCAATCAGTGCTTAGATGAACACCTCACCCAAAGTGTCTAGTGATGCTCTTTAAGAATACTCTAAATAAGATATTATCTTTTTTTTTAATAGATTGAAAAAAGCCACAGACAGTTTAAGTGCTTTACTGAGGGCAATACCAGAGACAGAACTGGATTGGCACTTGAGTGTTCACGGAACCCAATTCTATTGTGTGTGTTTTGTGAGGCACGGCATAGGTGGTTACAGTTGGTTCATGCCACCCTATTCTCAAATCCTACTTCTCCCTAGTAAACAGTAATGCTACTTTGTTTACAAGTATTATGGTTGTGTCTGTAATCCATTCTACATGATTTTGAAACCAGGGAGACCAAAAAGTACATACATATATGGAATTAATATTTGTATTGTTCTGTCTGAAATGTGTTTATGTAATTGGCATTTTGGTCTTTATAGAAGGTCTTTATCTTGCATTCTCCCCCATGAATGAGCCCTGCTTATGGGTAAATTCCCCCACATGCTCCTGCAAAAACAGTCAGTTTAACATTGAATTGCATACTACAGGATAAATAATATTGTCTTAAAGTTACTTGAGGAAGACCATGATTGATGGCAATATCACAGGCTGTGTAATTAGACACAAGCAGTGTCTAATAAACTGTCTACTGTGCCTTTTCAATTCTTGGAAATGAAAATTCAAGGGAGTAATACTACATGCATTTCAGAGAAAAATAGGATTTTGGAAAGTATGTACCTACCACTGTTAGCACAACTTGCCTATTCATGTGTGAGCAGGTGCACAAACTAGTGACTATGAATGCATACATAATGAATACCTTTTCTAATACACAATCACCCTTCTTCCATGTGCATCTACCTACTTTGGCCAATGAAATTACTTGTTTGCTTCACATGCAACTTAGACATCGATTTCTGAAAGTATGGCCAACACTATAAATGCTCATTCACTTTGGTGGTGGATAGTGTTTAAATATATAGGTTAGTTAAACAGTATAGTAACATGTCTGTAGATTACTAGAAAGTTTTCCCATACCCTCAGTAAATGTTAGCAAAACAGTAAAGGTGTTATTCAAACCTCAGTTGATGTTAGACAATGTCCACAATTTGTTCAAAGGCTGCAATCAATTGTTTGCTCAGCTGGTGATTAAGTTGTTTACTGGTGGGGACGAGGCATAACTTAAGCTTCACCTTGGCTAATTTAAACACTTTTTTTTCAGAATTTTAGTGCATAAGTCTTGACTATACTACAGCCTCCAATTTTGCTACCACTGGCGAAGTTGCAATAACAGTGAATTATGAGTCCTAAGTCAATGAAGCCTTACAGACAACTCAGTAAACAACTAATATGATCTAGAAGGTAAAGGAAGAAATTAATAGTTAGCCTACCTTCCATTGTCTTCTGCCAATTGTTTGAGAACAGGGGAAATATTATTGTCACAGCAGTGCAGCTTGGGTAAGCCAAACAGATGTTACTCTTATGGTTGCCATTAAATATGGCCACACTTCCAGGCAACCCACTATTAACTGAACAGGATGACTTAAATATTAGGGTTGGGTTTTTTAATTATCACTAAAAGGAAGTGAAATAGTATAATTCCCTAACATATACTTTATTTACAATACATTTAGAGAAATAGAGAATGGTCAAATAATAACAGAGGCAGAAAAATATGTCACCCTTTGCATTAACCATGTTTCATATTTACAGAACCATAACCCAAGTAAATCATACACTGATAAGTGATTTTCTCAATTTTTTTTCAGAATCCTACCTTATCACTGTGGATTTCACATGCAATCCATGTATCAACTAGTTGTGGTCCAAAATACTATTTGGACATTAAACCTTACACTGTTACTTAATTATTTGCCCAAGTTCCTCACTTTAAGGAGTGTTCAGATTATGTTTCCTCTTAAATAACATTATCCCTAGTGCATTTGCAGTGCTGTCAGCACAAGGCTCAAGGTGACATGGTGCGAAGACAGGTAGCAGAGCTAACAGCCATCCATACTCAGACATATACTGAACAAGAGAGAATGGTGTTTTTACAGTACCTTCTGTGCCATCAAAATACATAAAATTTGAGAAGTTTGAGATTTGGAAGCTTTGGAGTAGGCCCCATATGTCAGCAGTGGAAACTGGGCTGATCTGAGATATATTCTGTAAAGCTTTCAGACAATTTACTTCTACTGCAAAGTGGGTGGATGCTTTATATACCATAAATGACACAAGCATTTCCCACATGAACAAGTCTTCCTATTAACTTTTCACTTTTGTACTAAATCCAAATTTTAAGGGGAAAATACAAAAAGATTCAAGCTAACTGACTACATCTTTAAGAGCGAGCAAGCTGCACACTTGTGCAATTATGTAAAATATAATTATGAGATCCTGATTGTCTTGCGAATTGGTCAGTTGTGTTATGTATCACTTATTGGTGTCTTGAGTCAATTCAAATAAATATCAAAGTGTGCCCATCCAGATTTAGTCACGCTAGTCCTTTGACTATTTTTCCCACTGCAGGTTGCTTGAAAAATAAACTAGCATTCCCAGCTACTGTATTCACAGGGAAAGCAGTAGATATCATAAAAATTGGGTCATATTTACCCAGAATAACAGTTTTGAGTATGATCTCCTTCTTTGTCAGCAACTCCTCCACTGATGGTACTCAATAGTGACCCATCTCTGGTTCAGCTTTGTATGATATTTGTGATTTTTGCATAAGTAACAGAAGCTAAATGGCGGCTGCTTCTAACTCCAAGAGGCCATTCAGAAAGCCAATGATGGCTGGAGCCCAGAGATGCCCTGGACAGGTCCCATTTCACTAGGATCATCCTCTGTGCCAAGACAGCAGTAGCATAAAGCTGTATCTATAAAAAGAAGCATCTATTAAAATGCTGTAGAGTAAGGCATGTGATACAGCATGGCCAGAGGGCAGCATAAGAGTGTTAGCAGGGGGCCTTATTCCCTGCCAAGGGAGGAAGGTTTGCTTTAGATTAACTAGAACAGCT